>NC_061864.1:12521505-12849383 GCF_907164915.1 Impatiens glandulifera | reverse complement strand
CAGGATGTGCATGAATTCGCACTAGGTGGCTTTGTTTGATTATTAGAATCTTTTTCCTCTTCACTTTTATCAATAGACTTATCTAGTATATTTAAGCTTGCAAGTTTCTCGCCCATGGTTGGCTCCTTCAAATCATCTTTGATTTGGCTTCCATCTACTTCTGTCCCATGACCTAAAAATCAAAGATCATTAAATTAAAAGAGACTCAACCAAAGAATCTTCCTATCTATAGTGAAATGCTATAGGGAAAGAGAAGAAATTGCAGTATACAACATTCAAGTGAAAAAACAATTACGATGTGTTGGTTAGAGGCGAACAGGCTTTGACATTGGAATTGGAGGGGGCAATTCCAATTATGCTGTTCGTTTAAGAACTTAAAAAGGTGTAATCAATTTTAGAATTTGAATTCTAATGAAATTCAGATACGTAAAAAGACATTGAATTTCACTTAATTTAGCTAAGAATTTCAATTCTTAATCACGCGATTCAACCCCATCACCGTTGTTGCTCAAACCCCCAAGCTATCCTTCAATTCTTATTCACACATTCATTAAGATTGTGTATTATATTTGATAATAAGTTTTAGATGCTTAAAAGCATTTAAGAGAAAATTAAATAAATAAAACTAATCTATGAAGAATTACAATTATATGATTTTTCCAAACATAGACATAGACAACGAACTGTAATTTAATTCCAATTCTCGAAACACAACCTTAAAGAAGTAAGGTCTTCTCATTTAGTTACCATTTTGGATTAAACTTGTTGAAAAGCCAAAGTTTTGAATCACATAATGAACACACACACAAGCATCAAGTCCACTAGAGTTCTTACTTGTTAGTTCAATAGAAGATTCTAGACAACTAGAAAAGTAATTTCCGTCATAATTCCAAATCAAGAATCATTTGCGTTTAGTAAATGATCATAATGAAAACAATTAAAGAATACTTGACTCCTTACCATTATCTTCCAAGTTTTCTGTAGTCAAGGCACCCATATCAGATGCAGCCCGCTTCTTCCTCGATTTCTTAATCTTCAATGGTGTTGCTTCTACACCCACATCACGGAGACCTGTGAATGAAGTTACTCACTTACTTACATTTCCAGCATTTAAGATATCCAATAAGAGATAAGAAGCTACAAACAGAAACATTTTGCATATTCTAAGTTAAATAATTTTGTTTGGTTCTCCATAAAGATTTGTTTTTTTAACAGAAAATGCATGTACATAAACATCTGAATTGGGCTACAATCTTAAGCAAGATACCACAAATTGAAATATAAAGGCAGCACTGCTAGCAAACTGCATATATAACAAAAACTTGCTGATACTCTATAAACAAGACAGAAAAAAAGGAATTGCATACCTTTTCCTTCAAGAACACCATTTTCCTGGGTATCAACTTTTACGTGGGCAACAAGCCGATTTTCTGCATCTAAAGAATCAATAACCACTTTGCAATTTTTCTTAGAATCTGCACTATTCTGAAAGCCCATCTTAGCTTTGCTATCCTTAGCCATATAGAACCTTAGTTGGACTATCTCTTCCCCAGTATTTGAGAGTTGAAGAAACTTGTATCAATGTTAAATCGCGGTGATCTCGAACTCGCGATTCTGTCAAGTCGATTAAAATCTACAGAATCTTCCGATTTAGCTTGTTCTTCCTTGCTTAAATCTTCTTTATGGAGATGAAAATGAGGGTGAAGAAGGGTGAAAAATAAATAATAGGTTTGAGTATATTTGTTGCAGATGACTAAATACTGTATTAGGGTTTATGTATATTTTAATTAATGATAGGTATTAAACATTGATTTTATTTGGTTTGATTTATTAAAGAAAAATGAAAATGTAATATAATTCAAATAATTTATGCTTATTATTAAATTTTGAATAAAAAAAAATTAAAATAAAATACGATCTTAATATTAATATTGTATTTAGCAACTATTCTTATATTCTTATAATTATTTATATATGAATTCATTTTATTTTAAATTTAAAAATGTAAGAATTGTAAAAATTAACCAAAAAAAAAAATCAAAATATATATGTATTTTTTATTGATTTTTTTTTATTTATTTAAAAGATTTAATATATGTATTTTTTTATTTATTTTTATTATCTTTATTATTTATTTTAATATATAATTATTTCAAAATATATTTATATATTAAAATTATAATATATTTTTATTATTTATATTCTTAACTTTTTAATTTAAAATAAAAAATATATTACCTTCAATATTTAACAAAATGATGTATATTTCCAAATAAAAATAATTGAATAAATAAAATCATAAAAATATTATTTAATTGTCTAACTAATTTTTCTTGTAAAGAAAAACTTATTAAAACTATGTTTAGAAAAATGTTAGTAAGTAATTATATATTTGTTTTTTAAAAAAAATATTTGTATTGTTGCAAAATAAATGAAATTTAGTTTATAATCAATATATAAATATTTGATTTTATTTGGTTTGATTTATTAAAGAAAAATGAAAATGTGATATAATTCAAATAATTTATGCTTATTAATTTTTGAATAATTTTTTTAAAAAAATGAAATACTATCTTAATATTAATGTTTTATTTAGCAACTATTATATCTCTTAATTATTATATATGAAGTCATTTTATTTTAAATTTAAAAATATAAAAATTGTAAAAAAATTAAAATTAAGCAAAAAAAAAGTCAAATTACATGTAATTTTTATTTATTTATTTAAAAGATTTGATATATGTATTTTTTTAAAATTTTTTTTAATATACAATTATTACAAAATATATATATATATATATATATAAAAAAATTTATATTATTGTAAAATTATTACAATCTTTAAAATGTAAGAGAATATAATAGATGATTAGTGGAGATGAAAAAGAATAGTAAAAAAAATAGTATTTTTCTAAACTTAAATATATATTTTATTATTTTATATTCTTAACTTTTTAATTTAAAAAAAAAAACTATACTACCTTCAATATTTAGCAAAATAATGTATTTCCAAATAAAAATAATTGAATAAATAAAATTTTAAAATCTATATTAATTGACTAACTAAGTTTTTTTTGTAAAGAAAAACTTATTAAAACTATGTTTCAAAAAATGTTGTAAGTTGTTAAATATATTTGTTTTTCAAAAAATAAATTGTAATGTTGCAAAATAAATAAAATTAAGTTGACAATGTAGAAGAATCCTTACTACTACAAACTAAAACAAGTAGAGGCTTTTATTTTTGTAATGGGGTTATATAGCTTCTAAGCTTTTAAATATACATACTACTATTTAAATATATTATATAATTAATTAAAATTTTATTAAAATTTATAACTTAAAAAATTATCAAGTTTTAATATTATTCTGTACGTTTTATGAATTAATATATGGGTATAACTGACCAATATTAAAAATTATTGATTAAATTAAACATAATTAATATTATTTATCACAATTTTAATTCTATTTATAAAAAAATAACTTTTTTAAAATAGTAATATTTGGATTTATTTGAGATAAATTAGGTTGAGACAATTTTTATTTGAAAATAATTAATACATTAAGAAAAATAAAATCTATTAAATTCAAATAAAATATGTTAGTTAATTAGTTATATGAATTATTTATTTATTTATTATAAATTATATATATATATAATAAGTTAAATGCTTTTAAATGGTTAAATACAAGATCTTGATTGTTATAATTTTAATAATAAAGAACTAAATTGACATATTTGAAACAAGAATTATCCTAATTTAACACTATGACTCTGATTGCAACTATAGTACGATTTAAAGACAAATTTAGCTTAGAGTTGGGTGGGCTTAAGTTCACCCCTAAAAAAAATTTTAAAAAAAATCCTACATAATCTTTAATTTTTTAAAATTAAAATATATATATTTAATAAAATAACATATAACATTTCCATTTCTAAGTATAATAAGAATGTATACCTTAATTTTCATATATTCAAAATATTTTTAATTTTACCATATCTTAAATTTTATTATACTAATTCTCTATTCTCTAATTATTCATCAAAATTCTTATATTTAATTTTCTAATTCCAGAAGAGGTCTTTTTCTCTTTAATCGTATTTTTTTAATTCTCTTCATAATTTTTATGTTTTTAAAGGGTATAATCGTTAATTTAATATATATGATATTTATAACCGATTTTATGTATATTTGATAATGTAAATTTTTTAGAATTTATTAGGTTAGAATTACTTAATTTTTTTCTTTCACTTTTTCATAATTTTATTCCAAATTTTCAATTAAATGTTTATTTAAATTTTTTATGTTTCTTAAACTTTATATTCAATTATTCAATAAAATACTCAATCTTGAAAATTATGTTTATAAAAAAAAATAACATCAATATGTTATGCAAAGAAAAGAAAGACATTGATATCTTCACTATTTAAGAAGATAGATCGTCAAACTAGTAAAGGTTCTCCACCTACACTACGGTCTCTACAATCATAATGGATCAACCCCATCATCTCCATCCCGTAGGAACTACGAGATCACCTGCGGTAATAATAGTATCTTGTACCTGATAGAGACGTTTCTTTCCTCCCCACATAGATAAAAGTAAATAAATGGGAATTAATTTTAACCCACATGATGAAAAAAAAGTAAAAGGTCTCGAGAGCAATGAACCTATTTGAACTAGCTCATTTTGTACGACTTCACTCTAGTCACTAGCCCTGCCTTCGGCATCCCCCTCCCTGCGGTTAAGGTAGAGCTTTTGGTTTTTCATGTTATCAAAGAGTTAGTTGAACAATAGTTTTTTTCGTGTTGTCAAAGAGTTGAACAATGATCTATTAATAAATCTTTAGACCTTAAAAAATCATCGACTCATTTCATATTGATGATATTTGCAAACTTGCAACGAAATTTTACCTTAAAGATTTTACAGATCAAAATATTATTAATTTTGAAATATGAATTGGTACATCATAAACTTGATGTGATGTTGAATTTAAAGGTTTCTACACTTGTTGAGTTGTGTCAACAATTGACCGAGAGTAGATGATCAAAAGATTGTGTTATGTTGACTAAATTGATTAATCTTGTTTAACATTGTCTTTTTATCACTAATACTAAGCACATTTTCAACAATAAAAGAGGTGAAACGGAACTTCGTACTAAAATGGATGATGATTTCTTACTCAACTTATTTAAACATTATAATATTTTTAATTATAATATTTTTAATATATTATATAATTATTACATTAAATTCTAGTGCAATTGCCTTAAAAATGTCAATATAAGAATGATTTTTTGAAATAATAAATTATATTTTCATGACAACGGTGGAGATTAAGAACAATAGCATGTTCCTCCTCAAGTAAAATAAAAAGCTAAATAATAATAATGAAAATTCAAATTTATTTTTATTATATCTTGTAAATTTGTAATATATATATATTATATATATATCTATATATATATATATTATATATATTCCATGATATTTTCTCTCTCAACTCTCTTATTCTCTTTTTTTTAATTAATTTTTTTTCCTATATATTTCTTTACCGTATATCATTTAAATAATTATTTATATAATTGAGTTTATTATTAATATTAATTAAAGAGTTTACAATATTATAAGTATTAATTGAGTTTATTATTAAATATTAATTCAAGAATTATAAAATAAAGATAATGAATTCTCAATAATTATTATATATATTTTGATGCTTAAAATTTAAGCCATCAAATATTCTCTCTTCTCCCTCTTTTAATATATATATATATATATTTATTACCACATATCATCTAAAAAAATTATTTGTATTAACTAAGTTTTATTAGGATTGAATACAATAGGAGAAGGGGTTGAATACTTGTGTTCTATTTTTCACTAAAACCGAATTTAATCCTATTAAAATTTAAAAATTTGTTTATATTCTTGAACAAATCATAGCAAGTTCTTTACGGTTTCAAGTACATAAAATGATTGCGGGTTTTAAAGCGGCATATAAAGATTTAATGAAGCAATGAAAGGACAACACAGAATTTTATGGATGTTTGGAGATAAAATTCATATGTCACCCCCTTTTCTATTTCTAGAAGGATTCCATAAAAGACTTTGATTTGTATAACATCTACAAACTCATTTAAATCACAGGTCTTAACAATTGCATGTATGAACTCCTAGTTATCACACTCTCCTGTTGAATAGGCAACGTTCTATTTAACTTACACAAATAAACTATTTATGCAATAATACAACATGATTATCTCAACGTATATCGTAATGTGTATGCTTGACGTATTCACTTGGAAAGAATGAGCTAGAGAGAGTAATCAATAAATTCAATAACAGAGAAATTTGCCAAAAGATTCAAGAGGATTCGTCGTTGTTATTTGATATCTTTTTATCTTAAGGTATGACAACGGTCGAATCCATTTTGTTGACACGTGGAAATTGTACGTTTGACGTACGCCTGACATATGGGGTAGTGCGTGGGCGAATGGCGTATTCGTTTGTACAAGGTAGTGCGCAGGCGAATAACATATACGTTTGTATGTGGCATACAAGATTGTAGTATGTTTTTGTCGTATTCATCTGACGTGGAACTCAGCTGATATCGAGCTTTGTTGATGATTAGCTATACTGATGAGCTACTATGCTGATAGCGTACTCAGCTGTTGGCGCAACCCATCTGTTGTCGCAACACTTTTGTTGGCAACTCAGTTGTTGACGCAACACAACTGTTGGCGCAACACTGCTGTTGGCAACTCAGTTGTTGACGCAACATAGTTGTTGGCGTAACCCATCTGTTGTCGCAACATTGTTGTTGACAACTCAGTTGTTGACGCAACACAACTATTGGTGCAACCCTATTATTGGCAACTTAGTTGTTGACACAACACAATTGTTGGCGCAACATTGTTATTGACAACTCAACTATTGGCACAACCCTATTGATGGGTTACCCAACTGTTAGCGCATCTCTGTTGTTTGACTACTCAGTTGTTGGCGAGTCTGTTGTTGGGTTATTCAGCTGTTAACGAACTTTGCTGCCAGCGAGTCTGCTGATAGCAACTCTGCTGCCAGCGAGTCTGCTGATGGCAACTCTACTGCCAGCGCATCTTCAGTTGATGTCACCTTTGTTGTTAGCGTTTCTTTAGTTTTACCTATGCATAAACATAGTTGAACTTAATTTTATTCCTTCATTAAAACCATCAAAATTTTAATTATTCTAAGTTCATTTTAATTACTATAGTTATTTTAATCAATTAAAATGTTTTACTTAATTCAACTTAGTTAACGATTTCTCCTTTAATCTTAATTTAACAATTTTCTCTATTTTCCCCCTTTTAACTTAATCTAGCAAGTTTATTATTAAATATTAATTCAAAAGTTTCAGTTACGTATTATAAAATAAAGATAATGAATTCTAATTAATTGAATTTAACATTAAATATTAATTATGAAAACCTGCAACAACATCAACGTATGTATAGCTACAATTAAATCAACCATACTTTTCATCTTCTTCTCCACCCAAATATTTCTTCCTATAAATAATCGTAGATCAACAAAGTCCAACTGAATAGAGAAGAGTGTGATATTCTTCATATCTAGAGCATTTTACAAGAGTTACCACCCAGTTGCTACAACCTAAAATTGATTGGTCTCGGTCTCTTTTTGTGGCTTCTAACTCTCGATCTTGATCATAATTTTCTCAATTCTCTATCAATATCATGCTTTTAATAATTAAATTTACATTATGTTATGTTTCAATAATTCGTTGTTCACTATTTTACATTTTTTCTCAGGAATTTAATCGTTTTAGGCCGCTGCAATAACAGCTTACGCATTTTATCAATCTTCTTTTGAATCTGATCTTGGTCAAAGTAGGAGTAATGATTAAATTTTAGGAAGAATGTCAAATTTATGTATCAAGTTGGATAGATGTGTCAAATTTGTTATTGAAGTTGTAAAATTCTATTTATGTATACAAACTTGACAAAATTTGTCAAATTTATTGACTAAACACAACAAAATTAAACGGAGTTAACTTTTTATCATGTCAAATTGATGACTAGGATTTTATATTATTATTTTTTATAAAATAAAGAAAAAATTATGACTTGTCGTGTTAGTCTTCTCTCTTTCATGAGAGCCACACACAAGAGAAGTCGTCAACAAGATCAAACAAAACCCTAAACCCCATATTCTTACAATTTCCATGGATCCAAGGCCACAATAGGGTTTTCAAGGAAGCTTTTGCACGAAACTCCTCGCTACCATTTCGTCGGTTAAATCTGCTTCCGGTTAAATCTGCTTCCGCTAAACTTCAGGCGGCTAAATTTCCTTACAACTTCGAGGCAATTCAGTCCGCCCATGAAGCTTTACTAAAAGAACTCAATCAAATTTCTCAACTTAAACAAAGTTATCTCAATGAACATCTTGATCTTAATTCTACCCCACCTCAAATTACTATTTTGTTGGCGGGGATTCAAGAGCAGAAGAACGTGATGGAAATGTATGAACTCACTATGAAGAAATTACCGTCGAAGTTAACCTAAAAAACGATCAAATTTTATCTCTAAAGAAAGAAATTGTTGAAATTGTCTCCATGATAAAATTATCCAATTCAAATTCAAGCGATTTTGTTATAGTTTTGCAGTATAAAGTGAGATATGCTATATAAGTTTTGTCAAATAGATGGTGCGTGAAATGGAGTCTGCAAATTTGTGACGGATCTATAGATTCAACGATGACGATTGGTTTACTGCTGTAGATCCTCGGTTGACAATGATTCTCTTTGGTCGAATAAGGAAGGAGATGAACTTGTTCCATTCCGATTTAGGGTTTTGAATTTTAAAAGAGAAAAGACTAATTTAAAACAATTAACTCATAATTTTTACTTTAATTTATATACACATGCTGACTTGGATTTAAAAAAATAATATAAATCTGAACATCAATTACACATGTCAAAATTAACCCGTTACTTTTTGTTGGGTTAAATTACCAAGTTTGACAATTTTTGTCAAAATTTGTATAAATAAATAAAATTTTACAATTTATTTAAATTTTACATTTTTATCCAGAATGTCAATTTTATGACATAATAAAAAAATCTAAGTTAAATGTATTTAATTTTTTTTAAAATACATATGATTTTATTAGTTGGAAGGAGATCATCTTTATATTCATATTCTGAGCATAAATATTTTTTCTATTCTCTATCTTTTTTTTAATATTATTATAGCTTATTATAATATTTAATTAATTTATTTTATTCACATTATTTTATAATTTTTATCTTAATTCTTATATTTATTATATTCCTATATATTAATCATTTTTTTATTATTATTCAATCTATATTTATATGTAGATAGACATATTTTTAATATTACTTTATTTAAGTTATCATGTATAATATTTATTTTTTGTTTACATTGTATTTTATCAGTTCAGATCTTCTGCTACCGATTGCCTTGTTCCCCTGTGGCGGACCCAATCAGATTGCAGCCTTATTAATTTAATAATAAATCAATCTGGGCAGGAGACGGAGGGAGGGAGAATCGGAATCGGGTTTAGGCCCGGGTTCACACAAGACGCCGTTAACGGAATGCGCCCGTTAACGCCGGAAATAATATAATATTCAGATAATACCCCAGATAAGATATCTTCGCTCTGATCTACACGCCCATTGAAATGACCCTCATGTAAACCCCCCATACCCACCCATGAGAAGACCGTCTGCCGTTCATGAAAATACACTTACACGTCCATGTAAAGACGAATTCACAGTCATATTATATTTACGTTTTTTAAATATTTGTTTAATTTATTAAATAACACAGGGCAGCGATATAATATTCGCTTCAAGTAATTCAATCTTTTATTTTCTAGGATTTTATATTTTTCTTTTTATTTCATTTTTTTTGCCTCGCGAATCTCTGGAGCGAAGATATATTTGCCTCAATTCATTCTAATAAAACCTCATGTAAAACCCCCCTAGGCACCATGTGAAGACCGCTTGCCTACCATGTAAAGACATTTACCCGTTTATGTGAAGACCAAAATGACATGGATTCTATATTTCCGTTTATTAAATATTAATTCAATTAATTGAAGATGACATCCAGCGATCCGAACAAATCTTCGCCTCAATTACCGGCTTGTTTTCTTTTCCCATTTTATTTTTATTTCATTTTTTTTGCCTCGAGGCTCTCTGGAGCGAAGATATATTTGCTTCAATTAATGTTAATGAAAACCTCATGTAAAACCCCCCTACCCTCCCATGTAAAGACCTCTTGCCTACCATGTAAAGACACTTACCCGTTTATGTAAAGACCAGAATGACATGGAATTTATATTTCCGTTTATTAAATATTAATTCAATTAATTGAAGATGACATGCAGCAACCGAACAAATCTTCGCTTCCATTCCTTGGCTATATTTTTTTTCTTTTTTTCCGTTTATTAATAAATGTTAATGTAATTAAATTAAATTGGAAATCAGTAAACGACCAAATATTCGCTTGAATTTTTTTTTTTCGAGTAGACCGATTGAAAGCGAAGATTTCTTATTTTCAAATAATTTTAGCCTGACGTTCATGTAAAACAACCTCCCCTCACATGAGAAGCCAACTTGCCTGTCATGTAAATTCACTTACCCGTGCACTTACATTCCACGAATAAATCTTCGCTTCTATGAATAGTTTTTATTTTACAGTTATTTTTATCATTTTTTTATGAATTTACGATATCGAACGAATATTTATTCGCTTCCATGACTAGTTGATATAATTTCAATTTCCCGCTACAAGCCGACTATCCCTCAATTTCATTTTCATAAGCAACTGTTCATATTCTTCTCTCTCTATCTCCCGGCGATAATCCAAACACTGAACGTCGAAACCCTAGATATTTCGTTTATACTAGAAGGATTTCTTCTGAACATGTCGGGTAACCAAGGCAACAACATGGAAGTGGATCATCCCATCGACTCCCGAGAGGTCGTCTTGCAAGTTTGTAGGAGCATAACCGAAACGAAACTGCACCCACTCCGGCATCCAACGTCAATCCCAGCACTAAACCAGAGAGGTATGTTCATCTTATTGTGTTTATACTAATTTTACACATGTTATTCAATTTATTTCGTTGAATACTGATTTATGCTATCCCACCCAAAATAATGACTTCGAGGTTTAATAACTTTACATATGAAAGGAAGAGGAAGAGAAATCCGAAGACGAATACTAAGTCTTCATCGACTGCTGAATCAGTTTCCACAGTTGCTGTCGAAGCTACTGATGTTGCTGCAGGGTACTGATGATATTTTACCACCACCTTTTCCCCCTAAAAAAAAACCAAATGTTATTCCTACCTCCAATCCAACAGTCGATGAAGAGTTACCAGAACCACCCCAGAAACCACTAATATTTCTCCGTCTACTACCCCATTCGATGAAGAGTTTCCCCCCTCTCCCCAAAAAACCAAAACCCGCAAGAAACGTCCAGTGACATTTCTAACCAGATCATCACCTCATGGCCTCGCTCAACTCATTCCTCAATTGAGCGTTAGAACAGAGGGAATCGTTAAGGAAATCGGGTTTGGTTCTCTTCTTACAATGGGCGTCTCCAAGTGCCTTGCTCATTTTTCCAAACATGTAATCCAATCTTTTGACCCGGATAAGAGTTCTCTGGTATTGGCCAACGGTGATGAGATCCGTATCGATGAAGATCTCGTACAGCTCGTGATGAACCTCCCTAGAGGCTCAATGAACGTAGTCGAGTCCGTTGGGTTGGACAAGACTAAGGACCCTGCTTACTTAATATCTTGAGGGATTGGAAGACCAGATGGACCGGGGAAGACTCCAAAGCTCCCGAAACACTTTCTATGATCCCCAAGATATTAAGTAACACAAGTGCAGACAACGATTTCAAAATAGACTTCGTTGTCTTTGTTGTCTCTAGTTTTTTATGTCCTGTTCAAAATTCACGAGCCAGGTAAACATGTATTCAAACCTCTTATATATCTAATTGTATTTTTGAATACTGACAAATGTATTTTTTTCATTTCAGGTTCAAAATCTCAAATCCTTAATGGAGGTTGATAACATAAAGGAACTGAACTGGTGCCACTTTACACTTCAACGATTGATTGACAGTGTAAGAAGTTGGAAAGAAAAAGCAAGTAAAAATAAAAATCCATATTTCGATGGACCTATAACCCTTTTATCGGTAAGTATTGTTGCCTCTCTTATATATGATTTATAGATATGTAATATTTTCTAACATGTCTCCCACTCCTTTACTCCAGATTTGCTACCTAGATGGTGTTTTTGTGGAAGGTGAACGTATCCCCTACGAAAGAAAATTTCCAATCATCTCCTGTTGGGATGACGTCAGCGTGTGGAGTTTACCAACTTAGAAGGTCGTGCCGGTGGTTTTGGGCTTGGCAGGGCAAGGGCGCGCCTAGCAGTTAGACAACCCGAGAATCCAGTTGACTCGGTTGAATTAAAAGAAGACGATAATGAGGTATGTGGAAACAATAAATTGACTCCCATTGTTCATTATTAGCCTGTTTTCAAGATTAATGAAGTCTGTTTTTCATAATGTACAGTTGCTGACCGCCAAAATCCTGCAAACTTTTAAAGATACAGCCCAACAGCTGAATTACCTATCCGGGGAGTTGGAGAAACGCAACATCGATCCGAAGCCCTTTTTTGAGGCCGGTTTCCTGAACCTCAGAGAGTCTGAAGGGTTCATGAAACACTTGAAGGTGGTGATCGATGGTCCGGTTCATGTAGGTGTGGAAGATCCTACAAGGGAGGCACTTGTGGACACTTTACCGTGTGCGGGCTTGAAAGTCATTAGTCCCCGGGTTGATTACACATGTGAGACTGCATTGGAGGACCATGCAGACAATCAAACAACACGGGTTGAACAGAATGATTTAGAGGATGCAGTTATGCCCCATCAAGAAAATCGTTCAGATCAGGTGGAACCGAATGATCTCGATGATGCAGTTCTGCACAATGAAGATCAGTCACTCCCTCTTGAACGAAAGATGTTGAGGATGTAGGTCATGACATTGACGATGAATCACTCCTTGTTGAACAGGAAGTTGTACAGGCTGCATTTCAGCCCATTCAAGCCAAGTCACCCCCTTTTCAACCGGACGAACCTGAGGATGCAGTTATGCCCCATCAAGAAAATTGTTCGGATCACGTGGAACCGAATGATCTCGATGATGCAGTTCTGCACAATGAAGATCAGTCACTCCCTGTTCAACCGAAAGATGTTGAGGATGTCGGTCATGACATTGACGAAGAATCACTCCTTGTTGAACTGGAAGATGTACAGGCTGCATTTCAGCCCATTCAAAGAAAGTCACCCCCTTTTCAACCGGACGAACCTGAGGATGCAGTTCTTCCCAACAAAGATGCCTCACCCCGTGTTGAACCAACTGATCATGATGGCGAAGTCAAGGAACCGGATGAGGTACCCCCAGTGCAGACACCCACTCTTGAAGACGATGATCAGGGTGAAGGGAAGGAAACGGTTGAGGAACCCAAAGCGCAGCATGTTGAACCAAATGCTCAGGGTGAAGGGAATGAACATGTTGCGGAACCCAAATCTGTTGCACCAAATGATCAGGTTAAAGGCAAGGAAAAGGTTGAGGCTTCTGATGCCGTTGAATCTTCTGAAGACGAAGATGAAGGTGATGGGGGGGGGATGCATCAACATTAGAGAATATCCTAAGAGGAAGATCACGAAAATTCCTGTGCACCTTCGATCCCCCTACATGCAACAAGTTGCAGATATGTTGGACCACAACATAACCATCAAGGAACAGAGATTAGCCGATTTTGTGTTCGATGAAGACCTGCCTGAAATGTAAGTACCTCTCATGCTTTTCGGAATTTCAAATATGAAATTAGTTAGTTATGGTCTTGTAAATGAATGTATTTTGCAGGGACGTTCTGTACGTAGGTGCACCGGGTAATATCACCCGTAAGCTCTTTCAAACGTTGAAAATGGGTCGTGAAATTGCGAGCGAAGTTGTGGACGCTTGGTCCATAATTGTGCACTTCAAATGCCGTAGGTTGCCAAGGCATGAGCCACGAATAATATGTTTTTTCAACAATTTCACATGTAAGTGCTTCTCTTGTTTTGTTCTATGTATCCTTCAATGTTCATGACTTTGAGTCTCCCCCCTTATTTGCAGGTTAGTCTGCAGTATGATAGGACCTTATTTTGTGAATCCCTTGAAGAAGACATGAGAAACTACCATGTCACAAAGAAGACATCATCTTCGCTGACCTGGTATGTACATATCCCTCAATTCCAAGTAACGAGACTGCCATAAAATAACAAATGTTATGTTCTTTTTGCAGATATTCCTACCTGTCGTCACTTCTGGACATTTCTTTCTTGTATGTGTGAATATTAAAGACTCCCAAATAATGTCCTAGACAACTCCGGTCGTCCGCATAGAATGAAAATTTTGGAGAAGTATGTCCAGTTGAGGAATCAAATCGATAGTTTTTCGACTTTCTTGGAAAGGCAAGGCATACAAAGATTTGCAGAAAAGGTTAAGATGTACAGGATAACGGCCCCAAAGCTGCCTTGGCAAGACCAAACAAACAAGACCGACTGCGGTGTATATTTAATGAGACATATGGAAACATATAGAGGAAAGATGAAGGGTTGGTCATGTGACATCAACGAAAAAAATGTGAGTGTTTTTTATATGTTATTCTATGACATTTATCAATTTTAAATGTTCTTATACTTTCTCTTGTTCTTTTGAAGGCCGACGAAGCTTTGAGTACATTGAGGATAAAATATTTATACAGAATTCTTATGTCTGACCACAATGTCAATAGGTTCAAGTTAAAGACTGCAATTAGATCAAGATATTAGGGTTTTGTATGTGTTACACGGAATTATACTTGTACAGTAAATCTTATGTTCACACAGGTCAATTGACCTATTTTTAATGTATGGATGTACTTATAATGCAATTCAGATCTTAATGTATGGAAGGCAGTTCAGATCTTAATGTATGGAGTTATAATGAATTGCTTATAATGTATTGATGTTTTGATATGTATTCTTGTACCCATATTTGTGAAATCCTAGACGATGTTATTTTCTTAACTGTATCTTTGAATATTCTTAAACGAAGATATATTCTTAACATGATCAAACTGATAAACTTGCAACCGTAATATTGACATGATGACCACCTCTTGAAACAGAATTATCTTGTTATGTCTTCTTGTGGCCCTCTTCTTAACTATTCATTTTAAAATTTCTAAACGAATATCTTCTTATGTTCCTTTTCGGTGCAATCCTTCATTTGATAATCAGAGACGAAGATATCTTCTTCAATATATGTTCACAAATTACTAAACGAAGATATCTTCTTCACTATATATTTAGAAATTCCTAAACGAATATATCTTCTTAATTTATTTTGGGGTACAATCGATATTTCGAAACTACGAGACGAAGATATCTTCTTCAATATATGTTTTCAAATTCCTAGACGAATATATCTTCTTAATTTATTTTGGGGTACAGTCGATATTTCGAAACTACGAGACGAAGATATCTTCTTCACTATATGTTTTTAAATTCATGAACGAAGATATCCTCGCCACTAAACATTTTCAAAATCCTAAACGAAGATATCTTCTTATGTTATTTGTTGGTTCAATCCATATTTTTAATATCCGAGCCGAAGATATCTTCTTCACTGAAAATTTAGAAATTCGTAAACGAAGATATCTTCTTATTTTCATTTTTTGGCTCAATCCATATTTGTAATATCCGAAACGATGATATCTTCTTATGTTAAATTTTGGGGCTATCCATATTTTTAATATCCGAGACGAAGATATCTTCTTCGCTATATGTTTGCCAATTCATAAACGAAGATATCCTCGCAACATGTAATGCACCTACCTGTGGTATGTATTGATGTCAATTCCAGAATGAAAACTCATTTATTAACTTCAACTACTGCTGTATCAAGATCATCACTCTCATACCCTCACTCTCACTCTCACTCTCACATTACACTCTCACTCCTTCCCGAATCTCAATCTACCGTTGTCTTTCATTCAGTCATTAAGCGTAAAACTCATAAGATGGATGTAGAGATGGACCCAGACATGCTGGTTTTATCGCAGCAACAGCTGGAGCGATACTTAAGTCTGATCAACGATGACCCTGTCCCTTTTAGTGTCTATCATGTAGATGAGATTCTTCCTCTAATACGAATAAACGTTAACGACGGACTGATGGCCCACATGCAAAGCAGATGGGATACGGACTCTCGTTCTTTTGTTATTGGGGAAATGCACATATGCCCGACGCTAGAGGACTTTGCTTCAATCCTTAGGTGTGGTACAAATGCACTCATGATCTTGCCTGTCCATCAAGATCCTCATATGGCCGTCCACATTTGCGACAGCTTCTATGGATGTACAATGTTTGATGCTCTCTTGTTTACCCTCCAACATGGATTTCTGAATATGACAAACATAGACGAGTACATTTGGCGTGTCCAGGGAGCTGAGAGGACCATCAACCACACACAAAGCAAACTGATCATGCTTGTGGTTCTGGCTCATTTTTTTTTATGTCCGGCTGCAGGACGCCGGCCTTCGGAAAGGCTCCTGCGGGTAGTTCCTGCACTGATGGGAAACGCCCCAAACCTGGCTAGCCTGGTACTTGCTGAGACATTACTTGGTCTTAACGAATTTGTTCCCGAGGAAAACAACTATTCTCGCCGTGGATCACCTTTGGTTCTATACCTCTGGTTGTTAGACAAGTTGCATTGGTTGCCCCGTCCTTCAGTTCCCTACACTTCCTTTGCCAATCTACAAGTGCAAAGGGTCAATGGACTCGTGCCTCCGAATTTTATTTCGGATATTCACCCAATTAGGTTCATTGTTCCGTGGTATCTGTTTGCTGAAATGATGTACGAGATGAGGGGTTCTCCATTCATCATTTTGTTGGGCCTTCAGGGAACTACCTCCTACTGCACAAGTGTCATATACAGACAATTTGGCCTACGGAATCCCCTACCTTCAAATGGAGACAATCCTCCGGAGGACTTCATGTTTACTCCTCAACATCTTTACTTAGAGTACGCATCAATAATTGAAAATTCTTTGACGGTTTTCATCCCCAACCGATGGATCAATGCTGTGAACGAAGCCATTCAGCTATACATTCCACCCGTCATCGAACATGAGATCGTGTCGCTGACAGGACCGATAGACGAGTCATCATCTCATGAATCAGACTAGAGCTTCATTTTTATTGTTGAACATCTATATTTTTGGTTAATCTGTGCAGTACTTATGTAAACGGATTATGGAATGTTTTTGTGTATTCATCAATATTATGAAGTTATGTTTGATTATAGTCTGAAGTTATATTTTACATTATGTATTTCGTTTATTCTGTAGTGATATAAATCGACTCATTGTCGTTAGCTTTGATTCATTCTTTGATTGCAATTTGGATGTCATGATCAATTCGAAGTATAATGTAAAACGACTGATCCGTTCATGTAAACCCCTTCGATTGATCAATCGATTGGATCTTCGCCTGTAAAACCCTTAAAAACGAAGATGATGTCGCATCCAATCTTTGAAGTTACATATTATTGTTGACACTTTCATGTCATACTGTAATGAATTGGAAAACGAAGATTCATTCGCCTGTAAGTTTCTATATGAAACAAAACATTGTTACGAAACGACATAATATTCGCTTGATCTTCATATTTCAGGTCGACCACATTCAACGGAAATGTATTGAAAATATCTTTCATCATTCAAAAAAGAAAAGAAGATTGTTTTCGTATAAAACACTATAAAGAAATCATTTAATATCTATGGATTACTGTATGTAGCCTGTAATGACATATCAAATCGGAACAGTGTGCCGTATTGTTGTCACATCAAAAAATTAATAAATATTGTATTTTAATGAAGTTGCAAATTATGTTTTTTTTTCAATTTTTAAGCACATGACTTCATCTAATTATATTTGAAAAGAAGCGAACATATATTCGTGTGCAGAACTAATTTGAAGCGAATAAATATTCGCTTGAATGAATTCTAGGTTGACTTACATGTGAAACGCCCAACCCCTACATGAGAATACCCTTTACACCTGATGTAAGTACACCAACGCTTGTATGTGAAGACCAAAATGATGAACGAATGTGGGAGGAAATTACACGCCGCGAATAAATCTTCGCTACAAACCATTTTCCAATTTCTTTCCGTTAATCACATATAATTTTTATTTATAATCTTTACACATCGAATCGGACCAAAACTTACATTTAAAATTATGGCAATGATATGATAATACTTTATTATTTTTAACAATTTCGTTATTTTATTAATGTTTAATGACATTTGCATGAAAATATAAATAACAAATAAATATTATCATTCGACGTACAAATTTTCATTACAAGTTTCATAAACATTTCCCCTTTTCATAAACATTTGTACATTTTAACAATATTCATCTGCATCTCCAGCTTCAAGGCATCTCCATTGAAGCAACCACAGCGGATCTCTCACGCATAACTGGGGTCCTACACCTGTTGAGTTATCTCTTGAGATGTTTTCCATCCCAGGGAATCTCCCAAATGGTACATCCTAGGTAAGCAACCACAGCAGTGTACACGAATGATCTTCATTTGATCGGTAGTTTCTACTTGAGTTACCAAGCATTCGTGTACACTGAAGATGTTTTCCACCACTTGATCTTGATTGTACAAGTTTTCCATCACAGAGAATCTCCCAAATGATACATCCCAACAAACTATATGAAAAAAACACACACTCTCAACAAAAACGCTCAATAGATATTCATGCTGCCGACGAAGATTGTTCATGTAATCCCTACATTTATAGCAAAAAGAAAATCTGTTTTCTTCATAAATTATTTAGATCTATTGATTCAGAAAAAGTAAATTTCCCGTGATGAAATATCAAATCCGAACAGTGTGTAGTCACTTTGTCACATCATGAAAAAGTAATTTCATTCACGAAAATGTAATAACACTTAATAATATTAAAAATAATACAATATTCAATATTGTCATTCACATTATATTAGATAATAAATTATTTCAACATGAATAAACACATTTTCATGAATAATTATAAAATTATATTCAATATAATACGTAGGATGTGTTTGGTAGACAGTAGTACACTGTTATAATTATTTCAATATAATTATAAAAGTATATTTATCCCAATAGTAAAATTATAAGGGTGTTTGGTTTGGTTGAACTGGTTTTATATGTATAGTAATTATTTAAATTTATTTGTAATATTTTTTAATCTTATTCTTTTAATATTAACATTAATTCTTTTTATTAAGTTTTAATTAAAGTTTAATTATTAAGCTTTTATTATTTTTAATTTAAGTTTAATTATTTTTAATATTTGTTAATCTTATTCTTTTAATATTAACATTAATCCTTTGTTTTGTCACATCGTGCAGAAATTAGATGTCATCATTGTAAAAGAGGTGTGTTTTTGTATAAAACCCTATAAAGAAATCATTTCATATCTATGGATTCAGTAAAAGTATTATGCATGTCATGACATGTCTAATCGGAACAGTGTGCAGTATTGTTGTCACATCACAAAAAGTAATAAATAGTATATTTTAATACAGTTTCCAATTGCACAACATTTTTCTATTTTTAAACACATGCAATCATCTAATTATACAAGAAAAGAAGCGAACATATATCCGTGTTCAGTGAAACTTGCAAATTATGAGAAACTAATCTGAAGCGAATAAATACTCGCTTCAATGGATTCTAGGTTGACTTACATGTGAAACACACAACCCCTACATGAGAATACCCTTTACACCTGATGTAAGTACAACAAAGCTTGTATGTGAATACCTAAATTATGAACGAATGTGGGTGGCAAACACACTAACGCGAATAAATCTTCGCTACAAACCATTTCTCAATTTCTATCCCCTGGATCACATTTCATTTTTATATATAAATCATTGCCGACATATTTTTGTACGTTACATCATATCTTAAACTAATCATTATACATCGAATCGGACCAGTCTTCATTATTTTAGATAGGGAACATCAATCATAATTTATATATTGTTAATTAAAAAGTTTAGGTGATGTTTGATCTTATCTTGTTACACTCATTATAGGAATCAAAAATTTATATTAAAAAATGCTGAAGACTACTGTCATAAATTAAAATATTACATTTACTCTAATTAACATTATATGAAATATTAAATTATTCACACATAACAAACCTTATATTTATTACATGAGCGTCAAAGT
Organism: Impatiens glandulifera; assembly: GCF_907164915.1. NCBI lineage: Eukaryota > Viridiplantae > Streptophyta > Magnoliopsida > Ericales > Balsaminaceae > Impatiens > Impatiens glandulifera. The sequence goes on along the minus strand of NC_061864.1, from coordinate 12,828,998 downwards.
AAAATATATACAATGTCATTTATATTCCAAAAAAAATTATAAAAGAATTTAATTGACAGCTCAATTAAAAAGGAAATTAGTACAATGAAGCGCCAAAAAAATTACCACATGTCAAGTCAACTGTCACAAAGTCTCAGACTTTGTGACGCCGGTCACTGAATCGCTACCATCGAATCAAACGTCATTCCTTTAGATTGGATACGATCTGTTAGATTGGCAGATCGAAGATTTGTTCGCTTATTCAGCATTGAGAATCAAATAGTTGTTTCTTTTGTGGGAATTTTTTTTCAAATAATGTGAAACATGAAAGACATGTACTAAGCGAAGATATATTCGTACAGTGCGGAGTTCTGCACGAATACATCCTCGTCTATTGTCGTATGTTACTTTTCATAATGCATAATTACCTTTCACACTACAAAAGCGAATATCGCTTCGACTCGTACGAAGTTCATGAGAAACTCCTTATTCATGTTTGTGAAAACCGATACGGCCTCATGAAAATACATTCACACTAAGAGTGCACTTTGCATAGTAAAACTGTAAAACATCTGAAGCCCGAATTCGGCCGTAAGACACCCAGGTTATTCTACCATCTGACCTAGCGCTGTCGTCTCCGGCATTTCGACTACGAACCAATTTGTCTTCCGGTTAGTATCTTCGGCTCCAGCGAAAATGGTAAGAAGTATTTACGGTTGCATGCTTGTGTCTATTTCGTTTTCTTAGTTTAGGTCGTTAGAATCTAAATGTGACTTTAACATCTCAGAATCAGGATTCCGATATGCAAATAGTTCCATATACTGAATCCACGACTGAAGTGAACACACTAAGGTAATTACGCGAATGTTACAATTGTTAAAATTTGACTCTATTTGGATTAGGTAAGTAATCCAATTTGCTAATGATAATGTAGTGTTCAACAAAGGAAACGAAAACCCGATGCATCAGGCACGCCCACGACACCACTGGATATTCTGGCCAACGCGGCGAATGAAGCACTTAGTGAGAAGCAGGTTCAGAAGAAAAGAAGAAGGACTCGTGACCCTGATGTCGATTTCAAGAGCAGAACCTCTCCATCGGGCCTTCATCACCTGATTAACAGGTTATCTGAAGAACAGAAGCAGGCTGTGAAGGACATCGGATTTGGTTCCCTTCTGTCACTTGGCATATCAAAATGCCCACTTCAATTCTCACGGTGCATTGTGAGTCTATTCAATCCCAGAAGGAGGAGCATCGTCCTACACAGTGGAGAGGAGATGCAGATTGATGAAGAGGATGTTCAATGTGTATTGAACATACCCAGAGGTGAATTAGTTGTGGCAGAGTGTTTAGGAAATCACACGGACGACAAGGTGTACAAGGAACATCTCACGGCGTGGAGAAGGAGATGGGGATTCGAGAACAGTGGAGGTCCTTCAACCTACCAAATGCCTGACAAAATTCTACAGAACACAGAAGGAGACAGTAACTTCAAGATGGACTTCGTGGTGTTTGTTGTATCCAGTTTTTTGTGGACATCCCAAAATCCACAGTGCAGGTAAACCCAAAGAACCTAGCATTAATTCTGTGATCTCATTTAGAACTTCAATATCAGTTTACATGGCTTGAGTCACTACTTTTTTATTTTCAGATTCAAAGTACTGAAATCCCTCCAGGATGTATCTAAAATCAAAGACTACAACTGGTGCAAGTTCACGTTAGACGGGCTAGTCGACAGTGTTTATAAGTGGAAAGCAAAGAAGACATCCTATTTCCATGGACCATTAACCTTTCTTTTGGTGAGTGTAGAAATCTATTTGCTGGAGGTTGTCCATTCATAATTTTTTGATGACTATGAACGTAACATATATTTGTTCATGCTAATGTATCAGTTGTGCTACTTGGACCGTGTGGTTGAGTTCAAGGTAAACAGTAAGATCTCAAGGAGTTTTCCTATTCTAGGATGCTGGGACGAGAAGAAGATGTACGAAAGGGTTGATTATGAGGCTGCACAGGGGGGGTTTGGACATGGTAGGGTGGTTGCTCGCATAGCCATGCCGAATGAGCAACCACCGATGCAACAAAATGTGTAGCCAACACCACCACAAACTGGAGATGACCATCCAACTGAGCATGCTCCAATTACACAAAACCTGGCGTCATGTTTGAGGAAGGTTGCTGCCGCTGCCGAAGAATTGGCACAAGGGGCTAAATATCTGAATGAGATGCACCAGATAAACGCCATGGAACTTGTACAGTCTGCGTTTGAGCCCTTGGCCACGGTGCTAAACTCCAATGCAATCCTGAGGGAAGGCTTACAGCGGAGTCTGGACCAAAACAAAAAGCAGCAGCCCAGAGGAAGTGGCATTAACCCCCACACGGAAGCCACCACCCAAGCGAAAGGCAACACCCTTCCTACCAACAACCATGCCAACACCAATCCAACGGCCCCATCGAACAAGAACACATTCACCCCCTCCACCGAAACGAAGACAAAAGCCAACCACCCACCAACGGCCCCATCCAACAAGAGCACACTTTCTCCCAACATCCAAAAAAATATCAACGCAGACAACCAAGCCAAATCCAACACCCATCCTCTAAACACCCTAGACCACACACAACCCACCCTCACACCAACACCCCAATCCCACAAGAACCCCCTTCCACTCAAAACAGTTACCCAAACCCCAGCCCCACCCCCTCCAATGGCACAAGCCAACGCCAACCCCCTTCCTCCAATCATAACCACACCCACTCCAGTGGCACAAGCCAAAGCCAACCCCATTCCACCACTCAAAACCACACCCCCTCCAATGGCACAAGCCAAGCCCAAAACAAACCCCATTCCTCCACTCAAAACCCCCCCCCCTCCAATGGCACAAGCCAAGCCCAAAACAAACCCCATTCCTCCACTCAAAACCACACCCCCTCCAATGGCACAAGCCAAAGCCAACCCCATTCCTCCAATCATAACCACACCCCCTCCAATGGCACAAGCCAAGACCAAAACCAACCCCATTCCTCCACTCAAAACCACACCCCCTCCATTGGCACAAGACAAGCCTAAAGCAAACCCCATTCCTCCACTCAAAACCACACCCCCTCTAATGGCACAAGACAAGCCCAAAGCAAACCCCATTCCTCCACTCAAAACCACAACCCCTCCAATGGCAGAAGCCAAAACCAAAGCCAACCCAATTACTCCCAAAACAGAAACCAACACGAACCCCAGCACTACAACCACCCCAGCCTTGACTCCTACCCTAATTATCCAAAAAAATGAGGAAGCAGGACCTTCAAAGGCCTTAAATGTCCAAAGAAAAGCCCCACGAAATTTGAAAACTGATTGGTTAACCGATGTCATCAAAACCGAAACCAACAAAAACTCCCCTTCTTTGGCGCTAGTTAAAAAGGAACCTGAAGAATGCATCTCCAGTCTACCACAGCCACTTCAAACCGCCTCGTCATTGGAGACAGTGAAGAATGAACCTGAAGAAGGCATCTCCAGTCTACTAACGCCAATTCACACCGCCTATTCTTTGGAGATAGTAAAGAATGAACCGGAAGAAGGCATCTCCAGTGTACTACCGCCACTTCAAACTGGCTCTTCTCGTCCAAACATGCGAACGACAGAATGGGTTAAAGCATTGGAATTGCCTACAGCTTTGAAAACACCACAATTCAATAAAATGTTTAGGGATGACAAGAAACTAACAAACTTTCAGAAGATTTTTGTGGGTTTCGTATTTGCTGGAGGACTTGATCCAAGGTAATGTTTGCTGCAAATGCTTAATTATTCATAAAAAATAGGAATTGCACACCATCTTGAAAAATGTTTTGCTGTTTCCATGCAGTGAAATGTTATTTATTGCGGAACACCTATGTCTACACTTGACGCGCGGGGACATGCTCACAATGGCTAATGAAACCTGGGTAGACAGTATGATTATTGATGTTTGGTCATACATTTTGCACAACCTTTGTAGGAAAAATGTCAAATCTCGTTACAAGAAGATTTTCTACACAACCGTGCTCACCGTAAGTTGTACTAGCACTGTTATTTATCAATTATGTTATTCTTGTGAGACTAAAGACTGCTGTAAACAGATTTTTCGTGAAGGTGGGATAACTACGCGAGAAAAATTCAATGACAGGTTCTGTCTAGAAGGTCGTGCTTTCCAAATTTCAAAAATGGACCTCTGGGAAGTGGACCTCGTAAGTACATCTTTGGCTGTCATACCTTATAATATCATTTACCACTCAGTTCAAATCTAATGTTTTCTAATTCTATCCACAGTTGTTTTTCCCAATCATTGATGACAGACATTTCTACCTTGTTTGCTATAACTTCATACAAAGGCAATTTCAAGTAATTGATAACCGCGAGTCACCTATGCAATCGCCCTTTGAAAGAAGATATAAGAATGCACAAATCTTGGTATGACACTACAATTAAAATTTAAAACAGTTCAATTTTGGAATTCTAGTAGCACTAAAATACATTACATAATGTTGTTTGTAATGATGTATCAGGATGACTACATTCAACAATATATGAACGACGTAGACCCCGTTCTTGCTAAAAAGTATGGCGGTTTGGAAAAGACATGTCTGAAATTGCCATGGCAGGATTCAAAGAATTACACTGACTGCGGCATTTATTGCATGAGACACATGGAGACGTATGAAGGTGAGGTGAAGGGGTGGAAAACTGGCTTTGGAGTTAAAAGAAATGTAAGGAACCAAATAAGGACATTGAGGATGGAATACTGTTGGCGTGTCATTGGCTCGGAGCTCAACAAGGCCAGGAGCGAGGTCTACAATTCCTGCCGTAAATGGATAAGTCAATGATTTAGGAACTGTATACAAATTGTGTAATTAAATTTTACAAATAGTTTTAGTTCACATGAGTACAATAATGTAATCATAGACAGATGGGGTAATTAAACTATTCCTATAATTGTAATGATTTATTGTTACAATAAAGAATATGTTGTGTAATTTCAATTCTAAAAAATTGTTACTTCACATCCTCACACTTAGGAACGTGTTTACATGAAGTGTTTTTTTTATGAAATTTGATTTTCAAATACTTGTTCAATTATGTGTTAAATGAATAAATTAAGTGAAATAAACATGAGCCGCATAAATATTCGCTTCAAACACCTTCTCTTCATAAAATATGTATGTGAAGCCTCTAATTTCATGAAAGAAATATGAAGAGAATAAATATTCGCCTCTAATACATATTTTCGATGAAGCGAATACATATTCGCCTCACGTTACTGATAATGTAAAGCCACCATCTCATCCATGAGAAGCGGGATGACTTGTCATGTCACTGCACTTACCACGACATGTAAATACCAGTTTCAACATAAAGATCAATTTCATCAGACAAAGATGGTTAGGTTCAAGCGAAAACATCTTCGCCTCAGTATTATGTTTCATTTTCTCAATTTGCAACTAAAAGGATACTTAATATTAGTTGACTTGGGGCGAATAAATATTCGATTCATATAGGTGTTTGTAATTTTTTAGAAATGAATTAGTGTGGTCATTCATTTGGTATTTCATAAAACTTTGCATGCATACATTCGACCTTATTCTTTGTTTCAAATCCAACGTACATACAATACTATATACATATCAGATTTCACATGAAACTGGAATTCGATAGTTGAGATGACAAAAGAACAGTGAACGGAGTATTGGCGTCCATGCTGAAACTTTCGTCCCATTGTTGAGGAGTTGAGAACTGAGGAGTTGTCGTTGGCATTGCACTTGATGGCTGGAAAGGAAGATCAAATTTATTTAAAAGTATGTTATTATATGAATATTAATAACACAATTATTAGTAAAGAAGGGTAAGTCAGCAATTTCATACCGGAATATGTGATTCACTAGTTATTCTTGTTGATTTTCGTTTTCTTGAGTTCTTCTCCAGTCCACCTTTCCTTCTCTTACCCGACTTTGTTGGCTTCTTAGTTTTCATTCCTTTTGCTTGCACAGGGGCACCCTCGGCCGAACGTGATAAACCGGTTGGTGGAGTTTGCATATTTAAACTATCCTGCAATTTTTTATCCACAAACGTGCACTGGCTCAGCATGATTTCTTTGACATGATTGTAAGTGTCATCTCTTTCGGCTGCCTTGTTAAATAAATGCATGGACAACCCACACAAATCTCTGTATCTTATGTTATGAAGCTCACTCGGATCAACATTAGTACTGTCCACGGTTGGATCAGTTCCAAATATTCCATCTTTGGCTGTTCTTGTCCACCTCTTCAATATCAACGCCGGAGGAATCTTCAACACGTCAATCGTTGTGAAAATCTTTAGGATGTGAGCACACAAAATCCCTCCAAATTCAAATTTACAGCAGCTACACTCGATATTCTTATCGTCATTCTTATGAACTGTAACTGTATGAGAGCATCTCCTAGTGTGGGGTGTTACCTTGTATTTTCTGTGTGTGTCAACATCCTCTAACATTTCAACACCACAATCATGCGACATAAACCATTGTTGTTCAAAGCACTTAAAGACCTCTGGGGTGTAAACTTTGCAGGCATCCTTTAAGATCAAAACTGGATAGTTAAGACTTGGTTGGCTGGTAATTGATTTGAAATCAGCCTTCAACACATCATATCTTCTTTCATCAAGTAGTCTTTCAAAGTGTTTGAAAAATTCTAAAAACTTGTGTTTGTAGGAGCAGTACCTTTTCAACATACTGTTCATACTCTCACTTCTCTGTGTTGTCGTCATATCAGCACAAAACATTTGTCGTCCATACACTAATGCCCACTTTCGCCTGATGATAAACATGCGTTTCAACCAATCGTTGTTTTCAAGCCCGTAGTTTGTCAACATTTGATTCCAAGCTTCAACAAACTCTATCTCTTCTTCAAAATCATATATACACGAAGAAAAATCCTTAGAAAAATCTCTGAAATTATGGAACACCGAGCTAAGATGTATGGCTGCATTTTGAAATATGTGCCAAATACAGAGACGATGATTTGTTTCGGGCCATTGAGACGCCAAGGCCTTAGCCATGGCCGCGTCTTGATCTGTAAGAATGGTTTTTGGTTTTTTCCCATGCATAGCTTTGGTGAAAGTCTCAAACAACCAATCAAAAGTCATCGCAGTTTCATCGTATAATAGAGCTGCTCCAAAAAGAATTGATTGTTTGTGATGATTGACACCTACAAAAAGCGCAACTGGACGACCTTCATTATTCTTCTTGTATGTGGTGTCAAAACTGACCACGTCTCCGAAGTATGAATAATCGGACCGCATGTTGGAATCACACCAAAAAATATTCGTTATCAAATCGTCCGCATCAAGTTGAAAAGCATTATAAAAACCAGGATCATTGGATTGTTTGTTCTGCAAATACTCTAATACACCCCCTGTTTCCCCAAAATTACACTCTCTGGTTCTTTTCGTGCGCAGGTAATTTTTGTAATCCTCAGGAAGAAAACCTAGATTCTCCCTTCCACCGATTTGTTTAGACATTAGAGCATGTGATGACTTAGGAGGAATTCCCACGTTAGTGGCCATCTCGATATGTAAGCCTGCAACTGCAGAAATATTCCTATGGCATCTATACAGGTGAGTTTTCTTTGGACTTGCAAGAGGATGACTATGATCACTAATAAAATTTACCACTTGGAACTTTCCATTGTCTGCACGCTTTATCCTCAATTTCGCTTCACAACAGAACCGAGTCACAGAACGTCTACGTTTCACATAGACATCACGTTTGTCCTTTCCCCGTTCACCCTGTGCACTACAACAAAAAACTCTATCCAGTATTTTACCCTCCTTGTCTACATGTTTTGAACTGCGCCTTATACCAAATCCTATTAGTTTAGCGTATGCTAAGTAGAATACGTAGCCTTCTTCTTCACTCTCAAATTCTCTACCTAAAAGTGGAATTAAGTTGGATTCGATGTCCTCCAAAGGTTGGCCGTTTCCATCGAAATTCAATTGACGACGACAAGTAGCAGATTCGCTGTTCAGTTTGAACAAGTGGAAAATAAAGGTTTGTAGATTATTGGAAAATGAAAACAATATAAGCGAAGAATGCTTCACTTCAACAGTATGAAGAATGTAATATTAGGCGAACATAGTTTCGCTTCATAAGATATTATCTCATAATGTAGTAGTGAAGAGATCTTCGCTTACATGTGCACTACAAAAATTGGAGAAGTTAAAAAATGTTACCTTAAATCAATAATATCATTCTCGTCCATATCATTCTCGCTGATACGTATTCCTTCCTGATAATCAAAAAGAACATGACCTTTTCATGTCGATGATTCAAAAAACATAGAAAAGGTTGGGAAGAAAAGTAAAGGAGGTATAGATGACATTCAAAAACAAACCATTTTATAATTTAGGAAGACGGATTGATATTATAATGAAGTCTCCGGCGAAGGAGAGGTCGATGGTAGACAATGTAGTATAACTCCGGCGAAGAAATGGTCGTACAGTAGAGAGAGAGAAGAGTACAAAGTTGTCTAGCTTAGCAGCATGGCTTGCTGCATGCAGCATTTAATGAAAAGGTGGCAGGTGTTAGGTGGCGGTGAGGTGACTTGTTAAAAAAATTATTTCATTTCAATAATTAAATGACAAAAATTATTATGAAATTAAATTAATAAATCAATCAATCAATCAGTAAGCGAAGATTTCTTCACATTATTGTTTTGACAATTGTTTTACAAATATTATTTTGACAGTAGTTTTAAAAAATATTAATTATTTATCAAATTTATACTTCAATTTATACAATTTATACAGTATTTGTTAATGTTTCAAGATTTAGTTAAATATAAGGCTGATGTTTAAAAAAAAAAGAATTCGAAGAACAAAAAACATAATTCTGAAATCAAATATGACATTGAATTTTCAAGAATGCAAAATATTCAAATATTAAGTAACAAATTAAACCAACACATGTCTATTACAAAAACAAAGGCTGCAAATCACAAGCAGCAATGGATTCTAGCAAGCTTGTGTGAGGAACACCAAACACATCCAAATATGTCTTCAGAGGATTCTCTGCCTCAAATACCCAAACAAGTTCATTAACATCGTGCCTAGACTTGTCGTATACAACTATAGTTTTGTCGTCCTCGGGCTCGACAAATGGATTCTCCATTTCTTTAGTTGTACCTCCTCCAGCAATTACAAACCCCATAAGATCAAGTTTGTAAGCCGGGATGAATTCCCCTGCAAATATGAAGGTGTAACTGTCGAAGAGTTTGGGCAGCTGAAAGAAAATACAATACATTATTAGTAATGATGGACAATTGAATATCATATGGAGGAGGGAATAAGACAAAACTTACATTGTTCAAATAACGCATTCTGCCAGCTCTTGGACCGCCCACAGTCCCATGATTATCTCGCTGCACCTCGTATGGTTCCTCGTCCACGTAACAGTTGAATCTGATTGATGATTTTATCCCTGTATAAAAGCAATAGGTGTTTTTAGTTTCATATATGTGAAAATGAATATTGAGTTAACAGTAAAGGGTTAAGAATAACAGAGTCTCACAATCAATGGTAAGGACCCAACTCCCGTTCAATATGCCCTTCAATACTTTGATAGTGCGACCGCATCCACCATTAGAATCGGTGGATGCTATGACGTGGGTAACATCGTCTCGCCACCTCATTGACACCGTGGCACCACATGTGTTAGCATATTGTTGCATCAAGTGCTGTTTAAGAACAATCATAAATATTTCAGTTAAACAGGATGAAAACTTAAACAATATGGAAAAATAAGGGAGAAATGTAACGAAGAGTACTATCTCTTCACTTCTTAATTGATTTGGGCATAAAATCCAATCTTTGCCAAAGTTTTGGACGGATGCTGAGGCAGCCTGCACGTGCATGAAAATAACATTGATTTACAGTCAAGGTAACATTTTGAGAGTAGGGTTTCCAAAAGATTAAAGAGACAACAACATCACATAACAGAATCTAGTGTAGTAGTTCCATAATCCTAAATATTAAAAGCTACTAGTCAGGAATACGTACCATTGAGGAGTCGTGAAGATGTGGATTCAGGTTCGGTCGACGGGGAGCCGGTTACGAATCGCCGTGAAAAGGAGGCAGGAAGAGAGAGAGATGAATCGGGCGGAAATGATAATAAAATAATCATATTAGGGGGTATATATATTCATGTAACCTGGGCGAACATGTCTTCTTTCGAAAAGCGACTATTCATTCCATGTAACATGACACAGGGACCAGGGGCGAATAAGTGTTCTCTCGAGAAGCGACTATTCAATCCATTTTACATGGAACATGGTCTAGGCGAACAAATGTTCTTTTCCAGCGAAAAAATTGAAATAAAGAAAAAAAGTAATGAATTAATTGAAGCAAATATATCTTCGCTCCAGAGAGTCTCGAGGCAAAAAAAATGAAATAAAAAAAAATTAGGAAAAAAAAATTAGCCGGTAATTGAGGCGAAGATTTGTTCGGTTGCTGCATGTCATCTTCAATTAATTGAATTAATATTTAAAAAACGGAAATATAAAATCCAGGTAATTTTGGTCTTCACATAAACGGGTAAGTGTCTTTACATGGTATTCAAGCGGTCTTTACATGTGTGGGTAGGGGGGATTTACATGGGGTGTTTATTAAAATTAATTGAAGCAAAGAGATCTTCGCTCCAGAGAGTCTCGAGGCCAAAAAAATGAAATAAAATAAAAATAGGAAAAAAAAACTAGCCGGTAATTGAGGCGAAGATTTGTTCGGTTGCAGCATGTCATCTTCAATTAATTGTATTTATATTTAATAAACGGAAATATAAAATCCATGTAATTTTCGTCTTCACATAAACGTGTAAGTGTCTTTACATGGTAGTCAAGCGGGGTTTACATGTGTGGGTAGGGGAGTTTTACATGAGGTTTCAATTAAAATTAATTGAAGCAAATATATCTTCGCTCCAGAGAGTCTCGAGGCAAAAAATAGGAAAATATAACGAGCCCGTAATTGAGGCGAAGATTTGTTCGGTCGCTGGATGTCATCTTCAATTAATTGAATTAATATTTAATAAACGGAAATATAGAATCCATGTCATTTTGGTCTTCACATAAACGGGTAAATGTCTTTACATGGTAGGCAAGCGGTCTTCACATGGGTGCCTAGGGGGGTTTTACATGAGGTTTTTATTAGAATGAATTGAGGCAAATATATCTTCGCTCCAGAGATTCGCGAGGCAAAAAAAATGAAATAAAAAGAAAAATATAAAATCCAAGAAAATAAAAGATTGAATTACTTGAAGCGAATATTATATCGCTGCCTGTGTTATTTAATAAATTAAATTAATATTTAATAAACGTAAATATAATATGACTGTCAATTCGGTCTTTACATGGACGTGTAAGTGTATTTTCATGAACGGCAGACGGTCTTCTCATGGGTGGGTATTCCGGGTTTACATGAGGGTCATTTCAATGGGCGTGTAGATCAGAGCGAAGATATCTTATCTGGGTATTATCTGAATATTATATTATTTCCTGGCGTTAACGGGCGCTTCCGTTAACGGCGTCTTGTGTGAACCCGGGCCTAAACCCGGATTCCGGATTCTCCCTCCCTCCGTCTCCTGCCCAGATTGATTTATTATTAAATTAATAATGCTGCAATCTGATTGGTGCGCCACAGGGGAACACGGCAATCGGTAGCAGAAGATCTGAACTGGTATTAGGGTTATCTTTGAAGATTTATAATATATATATATACAAAAAGTGTAAATAATTTGAATTTAAAAATCTCCAATATTATTTTATAAGTTTATAATTTGGAAGAGAGGGATTAGCGTATTCTACACCTGTGCGCATGCGGCGTAGCGGCTGTGCGTCCTCTCCTGAACACAACACAGCAGCTCGTCTTCTTAAGTAAAGCTCAAGTCTTTCTTTAACCCCTTTCATTCTTTAATTACAGATGAGAAATCCAAGCCACCGCTTCCCCCATAGACGCTTCCGATTACTGTAATCAATCATTCAATCTTTCTTTTGTGTGTTTATTTAGCTAGCGATAGATTAAAATTCCTATTTCCAACACGCAACGCAATCCAACTTTGATATCTATCTCTCCTTTCGTGTTCTTCTCTTCCTTCTCCTTCCTTGCGTGGTCTGACCGCTTTTATATTTTCTAGGAACCCTTCATCTCTCGATTCCTCCTTTCTTCCTACGACCCTTTTGGCTACTGGGTATTCTCAATTTCTGCAATATTTCAACTCTTTCTTCTTCTTATGTGCTTTATATATTGAATTGGAATGCAAGCTATTTTGTTTTCTCTGCCCCAGAGGATGGGCTAATCGTGTTCTTAAGAATTTTCCCTAAGTTTTTGATATGATCACAACTTCTTTTTGATTCTTTTGATAGTTATCTGTTCTTTTCCAGGAATTGACAAACCTGTTTCTCTTTATGTTGCAGAAGCTCCAAACTTTATAGAAGGAAAGGGTTGGTTGAAGTATATCAAGAGTAGCTGAACTGGTAAGCATGATTATCTACATTTATATTGCTTAGATTGGAGTTTATAACATCATCATCTTAGAAGAAGTGATAAAAGATTACTTGTTAATGAACACAAGGTTCGACCAACAATGCACACAACCTTGTTCGAGTCACCGATTCTGTAGATTTGCTGGGGTTTAAGAACTCTTAGGTTACAATGTTTCTATTTATAGGATTACATTGAGTCACAAAGACTAAAATAACCCTATCCAACCCACTAATACTAAACCCTAATTTTTGTCTATACATGAATCTGTCATATCTAACAGTCTCCACTTTGACAAGTATTGTATCCATTAGGAGACACACTGAGTCAATTTTTGACCTTAACATATATCAAGCCATCAATCAATATCCTCCTGATTCTATAGATTTTAAAGAAACAATAGTCCAAGAATTCTAAGTTACAATGTCTCTGTTTATAGAAGTACATCAAGTCACAAAGATTAAAATACCCTACCCAAACTCACTAATACTAAACCCTAATTTTTGTGTATATGAGTCATGTCTAACAATCTCCACCTTGGTTACCAAATCCTCGATCATGCCTTCTGAAACAATAGAAAATAAGATATAGTAGCGAGCAAAAGATTTAACGAGGTTCGGCTGAGGAATTACCCATTCTATAGATTTTCAGGGAATAGGCCACAATGTGCATACATCAAGTTACAATGACTAAAATATCCCTACCCCAAGCCACTGATAATAAATCCAAAATTTTGTGTATATAGAGTCTTATCTAAATTAGGAAGATACACTTTCTTTCTTTCTGGTTTTTTGTTTTTTGGTTTCAATGATAGGTTGGTCATTCTCAATGCCAGATAATGCTGATCTTTGTATTGTTATTACTTTATACAGATTTGTTGCAAGTGAATAGAATTGAATATATTTTTCTTGCTATCTTCAGTTCTATGGACTGGCAGCTTCTGTTGTTTGGCGCCTGTTTGTTTGAATAATGTTTGGGCATAATTCTGTTAACATCTTCAAATGGAAGAGGAATGCCGGTTCTTCTCTTGCAACTGGATTACTTAATGATGCTCGACACGAAATTGAACTTTCTGGCTATCGAGGAGGACCAAGTCCCGGGAGTGAAAGCCCCTCAGGATTTCTCGACGGAGAATACTTGAACATTGAGGCGATTCCTGACTTGGATCTGTTCTTCGAAAGGCTTTACAATTATTACTGTGAGAAAGGATTGTGGTGTATTATCATTAAATGGATAGTTGAGCTCTTCAGCCTCGTTTTCCTTATAGGCTTCTCGGGTTTCTTCTTGTTGTTCGTCGATTGGGTTGGTCTCCGCAATGCAAAATGTGGCATGGTTGCTGTTGAATCTGGAATGAAGCCTTGTGATCTGGCTAAAGAAGCAATTCATCACCATCCACTAACCCCTCTCACATTTTCGAAAGCTGTCATCGTAGTTTATTTGGGAATATTATCCATTTATTTGATATTCTGCTTTCTGAGATTCTTCATACAGCTGAATGACATTCTGAGAATCCGAAAATTCTATTATGACAGCCTTTCTGTAACCGACAGTGAGATACAAACCATCTCATGGGCCTTAATTCTCGACAAAGTTGTCAGGTTACAAAGCTCACAACAGTTATGTGTGGTTAAGAATCTCTCCGCCCACGATATCCTAATGCGGCTGATGCGAAAAGAGAATTACTTGATCGGCATGCTTAACAAAGGTGTCCTTGCTTTCCCGATATCTCAGTGGATCCCAGGTGCGGGTCCCACAGTCAAATGCGGTTATCGTCTTATATTAACGAAGACTCTTGAATGGAGTTTAAATTGGTGCATACTACAGAACATGTTTGACAGGAATTTCTTCGTTCGCAGTGAATTTGTGTCGAGTCCGGAAACGTTGAAGAACAGGCTGATGATAGTCGGGTTTGTCATGCTTCTATTGTCCCCGTTTCTCGTAATCTTCATGCTGGTTTATCTCTTCCTGAGGCACGCCGAACAGTTTTATAATCACCCGAGCGCTGCATCTTCTAGAAGATGGTCGAACCTTGCGAAATGGGTATTTAGAGAGTTCAACGAGGTCCATCACTTATTCAATCATCGGGCCAACATCAGTGTTCATCATGCCTCTGATTACTTAAGGCAGTTTCCTTCTCCTATAATATCGATAGTAGCAAAATTCATATCGTTTGTCTCAGGTGGCTTCGCTGCTGTTCTTATTATCATCGCGTTTCTTGAAGAGTCCCTCTTGGAAGGCCACGTAGGATCTTTTACTTAGAATGTGTGCTTTCTTTAGATGTTTCTGGTTAAAACCGACACCTAATATTTTATTTTTCATTGCCAGATATTCGGAAGGAACTTGCTCTGGTACGCTGCTGTTTTCGGAACTATAACAGCGATAAGCAGAGCAGCCATACCTGATGAACTTCTTGTTGTCGATGCTCAAGCAACCATGTCTCTTGTCCTCCAACATAGTCATTACATGCCTAAGAGGTGGCGGAGAAAAGAAAATACACAATTTGTTCGGACCGAGTTTGGAACATTATTTCAGGTTAGGTTAGTTTTTCGTGTTTTTTTGTTAACAGTCTGTTTCCAAATGGGCCATAATTAATAAGTAGGTTTTGGTGTTTCTATATATGTTTGCAGTACACTGGAATGATGTTACTGGAGGAGATGACTTCAATTTTCCTCACTCCATACCTACTTATGTTCGTTGTCCCTAAGGTGAGTTTTATTGAAAATATATATGCACATAATAATATAGACCTGTTTTAAGAAAATCGTTATCAGTTTTAACGGTAACTTATACTGTAGAGGGTGGATGACATCCTGCGGTTCATTTCGGATTTCACTGTACATGTTGAAGGCGTTGGTCATGTTTGCAGGTTGGTTATTCGTGCTTAATCCTCCTCTTTTCGATCTTTTCTTCTTATTATTGAGCTGAATTCTCTGGCAGCTTTAGCACGTTTGATTTCCAAAATCATGGTAATAGCAATTACGGTTCACCCTACAATTCCCAACCGAATCAAAGGAGCTCGCAAGGGAAGATGGAGAAATCGTTCTTGAGGTAGCTGGCCTTCTTTATTTGGGTTATTTGTGTTTAATCTAAATCATTCATTGTTTTCGTTAATCACATTCCTCAAATCATTTAGTAAATATATATATTGATCAAAGCATCCAAATGGACATTATAATGACTGTCATTCAAATTATCTGAACAAATATATATTTATCTGCGGCCTAAGTTTGGAACATGTTTTTGGTTTCAAAATGAGTTTTTATTGGTTTTGTTTTAACATATTCTTTCTGATAATATCCATTTGCATTCAGCTTCCACAATAGTTATACAACGTGGGAACCAGATGCCAATGGAAACCGATTTCTTCACAACTTAACCGAATTCCGAGAGCGAAATTTGCGAGGCCGAACATCGGCTGGCATCACCCGGAACTTGTTGAGCTCTATGTGGATGTTTGAAGATGATCAAAGGAATTGCCCGTATATTCTCGACTCTTACTACACCTCTCTCCCTCAAAACCTCCTGTCTAATGTTTCCGAATCATCAGACGATCCTTTGGAACAATCTTACGGTGGTGCAGTGGAAGATTCTAGAAAGTTATGGATGCCATCTTTAGCCAGGGTAGAAAAAACATGGGGAGATGCCTTTGAAGAAAGGTCTATTAGTCATCTCCAGACATCCACATCTGCTTCCTTATTCAATCAAAGCATTCTCAGGAGGAATCACGACGAGGACAAGATGGATAATATGGGCAACAGCCATTGGTGGGCAAGAAAGGCCCCCAGTAACATGATTGAAAACGAGTCGGTTAGCTTTCTCGAGCCTCCTCCCATTCTGAACAACATGGACATGTTTCAAGAACCTCCACTCGATCTAAGGTGGGACAACTACCTTCGGGAAGAGGAAGAGCAGTTGAAATGGAGGAGTTCCCAATTAGAATTGTCGAGGACATATTTAATGAACAATCTTGAGGATGGAGGAGGAGAATTCGATCTCCCATTTGACGACATCTACAGTAGTAAACCTACGGATCGCGACCCGGGACACGAACCGTGACTAACTTACAAGCTCTAGTTTTAGTTTCCACTGATTATCTCTTAAACAAGCTTACAATTCTTTTTTGTAAATATGATAGATTTAACATAGTAAGGGCTATGAATCTGTCATGGTTCCTTATACTTCATTTATTTGTTTATTTCTTGAATGGTCTTTTACACTTTTATTCATTTATAGCAAAAATCATGATTTGTATTGATTGGATTGGATACAAAGCTGCAATCATCCTCTTCTATCTCACAAAAAGAACAGTCCTAAGTTACTCTTCCTATATCTTCTATGAATGAATATGATCAATCTAATAACAACAGCAACAACGTTAAATGAAATGAAATCTTGTATTCAGAATTCGACAGGAAGAACCCAACTACTTCTCGATCCCCGTCCATGTCCGAATGAAAAGAACGATCTTCTCGCTCTGCCACTCGCCGATTCTTCCCTCGCCGTGATCTCTTGAACCCACAAGTAAACCTGCCGATCGGCGGCAGAATCCATCGAGAACGATCTCCTTATAGGCTGGACAGAAGAAAAGTCATCGTCTTTCTCTCTCACAGTTTCGTCTCCCATCATTGAAACTCTTCGTCTCTGACGAAACGACGACGTCTTCCGTCGACGTCGGTAATTCTCCTCATCGACCGGCGTCCTTGTTTCGCTCCCGTCGGCCAGTTCGATAACGAGGAAGTCCTCGTCGGCGTTGATTGGGTGTGGTGAGGAAGTGGGTGCTAAGATGAGATCGGCCGGGAATCTTTTCCGGCCGGAGATGCAAGTTCTGCATAAGGGGCAGTTGGCATTGGATTGAAGCCAAATATCGATACAATCCAAATGGAAAGCATGGGAACATCTAGGAAGAATTCTGAGCATTTCTTGATCTCTGAAATCACTCAAACAAACAGCACATTCGTTCCATTCTTTCCCTCCTCTGTTTTCTCCATTGTTGTACTGAAAAACAGGGATGTTCCGAATCAAGATTTCGTCGAGGCCCCGGTTATTGATTGGGGAAGAAAGAGAGAAAGGTGGGGAATTTGAATTAGAATTGGAATTAGTAGTGTGATCGGTTTGATGACGGGAAAATGGTGAGAAGAAACAGCAGTTGTTGCATTTGTTGAGGAAGATGTAGTAGCTGATGAGAAGGAAAACAGTGGCCAATATGCAGAGGATAGCCATGGCTAAAACAGGGAAACCATTGGCCTCTGAAGAAGTAAGGAATCGTCGATTTGATAATAATGGGTTTTGTTGGGAATCCGCCATTATTGTTGTTTGTGATTGAAATTGAATTTGGAATGGACGATGAAGAAGATGAAGAAGAAGAAGAGAGAAGTGGGAACACACGAAGATTAAATCTTTACTTTTACTCTCCAATAAAGAAATAAGATTGACTTGAAGAGGAGCTTAATGCATGATGATGATGATGAATGATTATATTTTTTTAATATCAAGAATTCAAGACAACTAGAATCGAGACATGTGCACGAGATCAGACTTAGAAAGAGACTAAACAAATACAGTCAAACTTTATAAATATATTTTTTTTGAAAAATATAAGTTTTTCAGTTTTGTGTGGAAACATCTAAAAACCTTTACTATTTAAAGCTATGGGCTTGTTCTCTTTGGGTTCTAACCAAAATCAATCATTTCTCAACAATCACATCACTCATTTCATTAACCAAAATACCCTATATTTTAAATTATTATTTATTATTTTATTTATATATACCAATACCCTTTAAGTCTTTTTACCAAAAATAATCATCACCTCCTCAAAATCATCACCAATCATTATGATTTTTTTCTCCCTCTAGGTTTTTTAAAAAAACCCAATCCGAACAAGGCCTATGATAAGAAAATTTTATATTTAGTATAAAAATTAATGTAAAAATAAATTAGGTGTCTAATGGTTATTTCACATAAATATAAACTAAAAGAATTAAAGAAGATTGGATTTAAAATAATATTAATTGATGTGCTTCTTCTATCTAAATATTGGGTGACCGACTCTGCACTTAACATGATGATGATGATGATGAGAGCTGGAGGAGTGAGAAAGTCAACATTTTCAATTTGTTCTTGTCTCTTTTCCTTTGACATCAACCTTTAGGATCTGTTTGGAATAAAATAAATTTTTTTTTTTATATAGACTAAACTTTTTTATTTTTCTAAGAATTTGATTTCATTGTTTAAAGTGAGTTTAAGCATTTCACTATGCTTTTAAATGGGACAAGTAGTGTAAAAAGATAGAATATGAAATGTATGATATGGTATGATATGATTTGTCCAAACGGGTTCTAACAAACTCGTTTTACACACGTGGTTTGAAGTTCTTCTAAATTAATTATAATGCATAATAATATGGTAAGTAATTACCAAAATTATAATGTAAAGCAATACATCAAGTCAAAGTTAATGAAATATAATAATGATTCCAATCCACTATTTTTTTTAACTATATCTAATAATCTCATCATTGAAACGATTTCAAAGTTATACTACTCATATTTAATTAAGTCATTAGAAAATAAATAAGTCAAGGTATGCATCAATAGATGGAGGAATTGGATGAAATATCCCTCCGAGAGGTATATTATTACCATAAATAGCATGTCTCTACTAATTTTTTCATTTTTAACCTTTTTGCCAGATAAAAAGGTCATTTTTGCCCTTTAATTAAAAAAAATAAAAAAAAAATAAAAAAATTGAAATGTCAGTGCCTTTCAGTTTCTTGTCCCCCATTTCCCTCATCTCCACCAACCAACGTCCTTCATCAGTTTCATCAACTTTCCCCTTCATCAGTTTCATCTCATCAACGTTCTTCATCATCAACGTCCTTCATCAACAAAACCGGAACGTCTTCAACATTCAGGTTAGACGATACCTTCGTCGTTTTATCGCAGAAATGAATGAATGTTTAGGGTTTCGTCGTTTAGAGTCTAGGTTGTAGGTTAGGTCATGGAAGAATGGTTTTAGAGCTTGGCTGATTTGTTTTACAGTGAAATATACATCTGACGAAGGTGACGAAGGCGATAGTGCGTCTGTCGCAGGCGACGATGCATCGTCGCCTGCGACAGATGCATTTCCCGCCTGCGACAGATGCATTTTCCTCATTGCATTTTCCTCCTTGCAATTAACACTGACTGGGCACTGACACTGACTTCTGTGAATTTTTATCAATTGCAGATCACATGAATGTTGGTGTTTTTCTCCTCTTTGATGGAGACTGGAAAACTGATGATTGTGGTGTTAGTTCTTTTATCTCAAGTTTGTGTCGTGGTGTGAATGTACCCCGAAATGCTACATATGAAGAGTTAGCTTCAATTGTCTACAATTCTATTGGTGTGGACAAATTAAGATATGACTTAGTGTTCAAGGTGAAGTATAATATGTTAATGATGAATTCTCCTCCTGCAACAATCATTGGAGATAGCGATGTGGCGTTCTATTTACAAGAACTCTCGTCTTCACTGCCCAATCATCGCGCCCCGCTATGTGTCTCTTTAGTAGAGAAGTCAATACCTTCAACTCAACAAAGTGAAAGACCAGAAAATGACATATTTGAGGAGCAAGATATCTTCCCAAGGCAGCGAGATGTATATGAGCAGCGCGATGTATTTGAGCAGAAAGATGTATTCCCTAGGCAACAAGATGTATCTGAGCAGCAAGATGTGTTTGAGCAGCGAGATATATTTGAGCAGCAAGATGTTTTTGAGCAGAGAGATGTATGTGAGGAGCAAGATGTTTTTGAGCAGGAAAATGTCTTCCCAAGTCAACCAAGCACTTCCCATGTTAGGAAAACATTCAGCCATACTGAGGAACCAAGCACTACTTCTCATACGAACCACTCGAGATCGAAACACCTGCTCCATTAATTGAAAATTCATTGGAAGTGGGTACGTTTTTTGATAACAAAAAATAAATACAATTGAGGTTGCATAGACATGCGATGTCTAATCATTTTATCCTTAAAGTGGTGAAGTCAACAAAAAATCTTTGGTTTGTAAAATGTATGGCTGAGAACTGCAAGTGGAAATTGTGTGCTAAGAAAGGAAAATTCTCGGAGATGTTTAAGATCAGAAAATTTGTAAAAGAACACACATGCTCAATTTTGACGAGACAAGACAATGTGAGGCAAGCACCATCATGGGTAATTGCGGAGTGTATCAAACGTAAATACATGGACCATCACCATGACCACATGCCTAAAAAAATAATGGAAGACATGCATACAATCTATGGGTTAACTTTGACATATAATAAGGCTTGGAGGTCAAGGAAAAAGGCCTTAATGGCGGTGCGAGGAACTGTGGAGGATTCCTATGGTGAATTGCCATCCTACCTGTTCATGTTGCAGAAAAAGAACCCATGTACCATAACTGACATCCAGACGGATGAGGAAAGACACTTCAGGTATATGTTCATGTCTCTAGGGATTTCAATTAGGGGTTTCATAGGATGTTGTCGTCCTGTATTGTGCATCGATGCCAGATTCCTTAAGCACAAAGTTGGAGGTCAACTACTGGTTGCGATAGCATTGGATGCGAACGAGCAACTATATCCCGTTGTTTTTGGTGTCGTTGATTCGGAGAATAATAACTCTTGGACATATTTCATGCAACAACTAAGGTTGGCAATTGGATCAGTCCTGGATCTCGTCTTCATATCCGATAGACACCCAAGTATTGCCAACGCCTTGTCCGCGGTTTTTCCAGAAGCACATCACGGTGCATGCACATACCACATCAAAATGAATATAATGGCCAAATTTAAAACTGATAACTTCCATGTTGAGTTTGATTTGGCTTCTCGCGCATACACCGAGTCCACGTTTCAGAAGCATTTTGACAAGATTAGAACTAAAGACCCTAGGATTGCTCAATATTTGGAACAAATTGGAGTGGAGAGATGGAGTCGTGCTTTTTTCCCCGGTTCGCGATACAATCAAATGACAAGTAATTACGCTGAGAGTTTTAATAGTCAGTGCAGAGAAGCTAGGAAATATCCCATAACAACATCAGCTGACTATTTAAGATTCACAATACAAGATTGGTTTTATCATAGAAGAGAAAAATCAACCAACCACAACGAACATTTATCTCCATATTATGAAAAGTTATTACGTGAGGAAGGCGAAAATGCTAGATTCTACAACGTTTATCCACTTAATCGATTTCAGTTCCATGTGCATGACGGTGAATTTGATTTTCAAGTTGACTTCAAGGGTCGAACTTGTACTTGTAGGGTATTTGATGTATCCGGTCTTCCTTGTACGCATGCCCTGGCTGCTGCCCGTTTCCAGAAATCGGTTCCATATGAGTTGTGCGCAAGGTTAGAGAATTTATGTTCAATTTATGTTATGTTTAATTTATGTTATGTTTAATTTATGTTATCACTGTATAATTTTTCAGGTTTTACTCAATTGAATCGTGGTGCATGGCATATGCGGAGACATGTTATCCAGTTTTTCATCATAATGAAGCTTGGGACATTCCCGAATATATCAAGAAATGAGTCTGCCTAAAACCCCCGTGAAGATTAAGAAAGGACGACCAACAACAAAACGTAGATCATCACAAGGTGAGGTTCGTAAAGAACGGAGATGGTGCGACTCATGTGGCGGTCTAGGTCATAACAGAGCAACATGCTCAGCAGTGATGCCTGCACCATCTACTGCAAGACCTTCACAATCAAGTGCCCAATCTACACAACCTTCACAATCAAGTGTCCAATCTTTGGCATGAAACTGTTTTTGTATTTTGATCAAACTGTTTTTGTATTTTGATCCAACTGTTTTAGTATTTTGATCAAACTGTTTTTGTATGTACATTAAACTGTTTTAGTATTTTGATCAAACTATTTTTGTATGTACATCAAACTGTTTTAGTATTTTGATCAAACTGTTTTTGTATGTACATCAAACTGTTTTTGTATTTTGATCATCTGTTGTTAAGTGTTGTCATCTGTTGTTAACAGGAATGCAGGAATGCATCTATCGCATGACAAAGAGAAATAGCAGGAATGCATCTGTCGTAGACGATAGTGCATCTGTCGCAGGCGACGATGCATCTGTCGTAAGCGATTAAGTATTATTCGCCTGCGACAGATGCATTGTCGTCTGCGACAGATGCACTGTCGTCTGCGACATATGCACTGTCGTCTGCGACAGATGCACTGTCGCCTGCGACATATGCACTGTCGTTTGCGACAGATGCACTGTCGCCTGCGACAGATGCATTTATGTTCTGTGCTTAATTATATATATACTACATTATATTTATACTACATTATATAACCATTTGCATTCAAAATAATACAACTGCAAACTAAATTACATTAAAAAATACATATGGTTTACATTCAAAAATATACATAGCTAAATTATGTCCATTTTCTATGGGTCTATTATATGGTGGAATAACCTAACTGCCCATTTTTGTCTCCAAAAAACCATGTTTTCTATTGTCACAGCTGATATATCTAATTTGGCAGTAAGGTACTCCAAATACATGATTGTAAAAAGACCACAGTCTCCACTCTTCGTGCACTTGGGGACTCTTAGGTGTGGTATTACAACATATGACATTCCTTCCAAACTGAACTTAGGATACTTGATCCTGTCAAACTCGGTCGTTCCAAATAGAATCATATATGGAATCATTTCACATAGTGGTTTCATGAACTTGTCATACTGATTATTTTTGATAAATCCATGTTCGCAGTCATAAACATTGATGCACCAATCTTGTAGTTGCACCTCACACAAGACTCAATGCTTCATATTCAGATTCATAGGGAAATATACCTTATCTACAATGATCCAAGAAGTCATAAATTTTCGTTCATCACCCATGAAATATTCCATCAAGTCATTGTCAAATTCGTATGTTTGTGGATTTTTGGAGAACTTTGAATAACGTAACGACAACCTCGTAGAGACATTACAGTCACATATTGAGAAATCTATCGGTTGATAAGTCTTGGGGAAATTGGCAACCCTTTTTTTAAGAATGTAACATGCTGCATCTATCTCCTGCGACAGAATCGAGAAAATGAAGTAAGCACAGAACATCAAATGAATTAAGCACAGAACATCAAATGAATTAAGCACAAAATTGCATCTGTCGCAGGCGACGGTGCATCTGTCGCAGACGACAGTGCATCTGTCGCAGGCGACAATACTTAATCGCCTGCGACAGATGCATTGTCGCCTACGACAGATGCAATTCCTGCTATTTCTCTTTGTCCTGTTGTTAATACAATACCCAAAAACAGTTTCAAAAACAAAAACTTACGTGATCATGTAGCCAATTCTGAGGCCTCAACATTCTGTTAAACAAATCTCGACCAGCATAGAAAAGAACCAGATTTATCTTGTCTTCATCCTCCAGCTTCATCCAGTGTTTCAACTCATCCAACAGTTCACTATCATAATCTAAAAGAGGATTGACAGTTATTGGATCAATGAGTTTAAAGGATTTTCCATTAGGATCTGTGTAGTTCTCCAATTGTGTGGACTTCTTCTTTCTCCGAAAACTCTGTCCCTGAAATCTTGTTGGAGTCAATACCAATACATCATCATCCTTTTTCTTTCCCAACTCAGCCTCTTCATCCATCTTCTTTCCCAACTTAGCCTCATCATCCTTCTTCTTTCCCAACTCAGCCTCTTCATCCATCTTCCTTTTCTTGCCCAACTGCTGCAACCTATTTTTGGTCAAAACCACCTTCCTCTTCTTCTCCGTGGCCAATTCATTCTTTCCCAACTCAGCATTCTCAACAACAACATCAAAATCTTTAAACCCATACAGCCTTCGACAGAAGCATTTTAAACCCAAAACTAAACCTAAACAATAAACCTAAACAATAAACCCTACCTAAACCTAAACCCATACCTAAACCATTCTTCCATTATAGCATGCATGTAATATAAACGATATAAAACGGGAGAACTAGGATAGAAACGGGAAAACATGGAAGATAAACTCACCTTCGTCGTTCTGGAGTTCTGATTCTCGTCGGGGGCTCGTCGGGGTTCGGGGGAGAGGACGTCGTCGATGTTTCGGGGGATTTTTGTCGTCGTCGTCGTCTTCGGGCTTGATCGGTCGTCTTTGGGGGGTAGGGGAAGTTGGAAACGAGAGAGAGGGAGGGAAAGGAGAAGGGGGAAAGGGAAACGATGGAATAGAAAATCAAAATTTTATTATTTTTTTTAATTAAAGGGCAAAAGTGACCTTTTGCCTTGGCAAAAGGTTAAAAATGAAAAAATTAGTAAAGGCATGCTATATGTGGTAATAACCCTCTTATGAGGGTTATTTCATCAAATTTCCCCAATAGATGAGTGATAGAAGAATTTGAAAGAAAATGTATGAGGAGAATAATGTGTGAGCACATCAATAATGATAAAAGTTAAAGAGATAGAAAATTTATTAATTTTTTAACAAAACAGATTGCGCTATTTCTCTCCTTCAATCATTTCTCAAATGATAATGTTTGTAATATTTGATAACTTTGTTTTTACATTTTGGTATCTAGCGTCCCTTTAATCATAAATTTGTTTTTACATTTTTACATTATATATTTACGACTCTTAATTTATTCAATTATTTTTTCATCAACACGAAAAAACACCAACATTTTAAAAACTATAGGTAATAAAATATTATTGGGTAACAACCATGCCTAAATTAGATGAAATAAATGTGGGTTAAATAAAATCCCGCTAACCCATTATTTATGTTAAATAAAATCTAACATAAATATAGAAAAGTTGATTTATTTGTTAATAAGACTTATTATATTTAAATGAAAGATTAATATTATTGTGTAATTTTATTTTTAACTATTATGATCATTATTTTAGTTAAGGAAATTTGTAAAAGATTTGAAATGAAAATACATAGGCAATGATGGGTAATTAATATACACTTACGCATTAATTAATAGGAACATGAATTCAACAAAGAAATGTGGTTGAATATAAAAAAAACATATATAAAAATAAATCAAATTTATATTAATATGAGAAATTACAATATACATGGTTAATAAGACTTATGTCTTATGTACAAATAAAAGATTAATATTATTGTGTAATTTTAGTTTTAACAATTATCATTATTTTAATTAAGAAAATTTGTAAAAGATTTGAAATGAAAATCAGACAATAATTGGTAATTAATATATACGTACGGATTAATTGGACCTTTGTACATTAATCCAACAAAGAATATGATTGAATATAAAAAAATCTTATATATATTTTTTAAAATGCTTAATATATATTAAAAAATAATAAATATAGTTTAAATATAAAAATAAATAAATATAACAAACGCTACTTTAAAGGTTATCAAACTCGTAAGTCTACGAGAATGACGATTAACTCCCCGACGGACTCAACTGATCTACCAGCAGAACAAATCTTAAAAATCATTATAATAATATAAGTATGAATGATGAATCAATTCCCAAACTAATCTTGTTTCACGTTATACTTCCCAAACTAACCTACTTTGTTCATTCATTCCCAAACTAACATACTTTACTATTCAACTCAGTTTTTATATTTTAATTTATTTATTATTTTTTTTATTATATTTAAACTTATTATTAAATATATATATTTTAATTATTATGTTTATAAATTAAATTATTTATATTTTGATGTATATATTTACATTATTATTTATATTTTGATATATATATTTTAAATGATTATTTTTATAAATTTTAAAATTTTTTAATATATATATATAGTTACATTTCAATTATTATTTATATAATATAATAAATATTTATTTTACTATTCTCATAAATAATTGATAAATATTAATATATTTAAAATATTTTAACCATAAGTTCATAACTATATATAATAATTTATAAAAATAATTACAATAATTCTTCTCTAAATTATTGATAATTTTATTCAAATACACCTTTAACTACGTTTTGTATAACCACACCTCCCACAAATTATAGTCTTTCGTGAGCTATTCATCTCAATTAGAATACGCTGACTTTTTTTTAGTTTTTTTTCTTTTTCAAAATTTTATTAAAATAAAATTATTATATTTCTTTCAATTATGTGCTATTAAAAAAATTCAATATTGATTTTTTTGAGCATATTTAAAATTATAAAACTATATTTTATAAAATTAGGTTTGTTCATTACTAAACATATTTGACTTATGTTTTTATTATTATTTCTACTCCTATTTTCCACTTTATTTGGTGACAATTTGAACTATCATGTTTTTTTATAATGCTTTTGACATTATATTTTAAAAATTCTCATTTATATAATATTAGATTAAACCTTTTAAAATAAAAATAAATATTATATAAAATAATAATTAAAAGTAAATATATATTAAAATATAAATAATCAAATTTATAAAATTAATAATTTAAATATATATAAAAATATAAATAATCAAATTTATAAAAATAATAAATTAAATATTTTAATAAAAATAATAATTTAGATATATATATAATAATAATAAGTTTAAATATAAATAAATTAAAAAAATAAAAATAAATAAATAACTGAGTTTGAATAGTAAAGTAAGTTAGTTTGGGAATGAATAAATAATGTAGGTTAGTTTGGGAAGTTGAACGAGAAACAAAATTAGTTTGGGAATTGGTTCTATGAATAATATGAATGGGATAACTACAATTATTGAGATTGAAATAATAACTCAAATATGTAGCAGGTCAGATAGCCACATCAATCCAAAATTTTTCATTAATTACTCAAAAACTCGACATCACTCAAATAAATTCCAATAATACTTCACAAAAATCTCCATATACTATAAATTATCAAAAAAAAAAAAAAAACAACAACAAAAATCGCTTACAACAAAAATAAAATATTGTGAATTGCATCTAAAATAACAATAATAAAATAAATATATTACAAATTTCAATATATATTGCAACTAATATTTTGTAATTAAGGAAAATAAGTTGCATTATATTATAAATAAGCTAAATAAAAAAATATTTGTATTGTGCAACACATTTTTTAAGAACCGTATTACTATAAAATGAACAACACTCTATTAGAACATAGTTGTAAAAAATATAAGTAATTATTTGTTTTGTTTTTTTTTTATTTTATATAACTTCCATACATTTTAATATTACAGACACTCTAATTTTACACTATAATATTATAATTTAATGTACTAATTTAAATAAATCAAATAAATTAAAATGAGATCAAATTGATTTGATCTATTTTATTAATTTGTTTGTACGTTGGTCGCTTATTTTGTAAAAAAATAAAATGAGTCAAACAGGACACTCATTTGCCTTCTCTTACTCCCACGGAAGACAACAAACAAATTAAACACGCTCAAAGCAAGATTTTTCCCCTTTCATATTTGTCTCCTCCATTCTCTCTACCTTAAGAAGAGAAATAATGGACTACAAGGTCTCCATTGGGAAAGACCAAACAACCTCTAGAGCACGAGGATCACAGGTCATGAAAATGTTCTAAAATAAAAGGGTCAAAGATGAGAAGAGAAGAGGAGAGAGCGGAGAAAAAAAATGTTTTTTATTTTTATTTTTTAGTTACATGTATTTGAAAGAGATCGAGCGATAGATTGGAGGATCGATTTTTGAGTTTCGATTCGAAATATCATTAGGGTAAATTATTTTTCGATAATACAAAATTAAGTGAGTTGTCAATTCAGCATACTAATGACACAAATTAATTATAATATATTTTTTTCTATGTACATGTTATTCGTAAGAATTCCATCATAAATAACGCTAAATTCAAAAAATGAGATATTTGATGAAATATTTGACTCTTTAAGTTTCTTTCAACAAAAATTATATGAAATAATCTTAACTTACCAATTACAATTTGTGTAGTAATATCAAATATCAATATCCCACAATTAAACTATTAATGGTTTGTCAATGCATAAATAATTCTTGTTCATACTTAAATTAAAACTCTATTATGGTACAAATTATTCAAATATTTAATCTTATTCTTTACCATTTTTTTTTTTAAATAATAATAATAATAATAATTTCTGAAAAAACAGATCTACCTCTACATCGATTTAGATGATTAAGAGTAATGGGTATATGTCATCAATATCCACATATCCAAGATTTATTTAAATAAAAACTCTAACAAAAGTGTTATGATGACTGAAAACAAATCAAGATTGGTGTTTAAATGAATGAAAACAAATTAAAACTCTAATAAAAAAAAAATATTTTCATGACTTAAAATTAGGGGTGAGCATAATTTGGGTTTACCCAAACCCAACCCTAACCCAAACCCAAAATATTAATTCGGGTTGGTTAATTTAGGTTGGGTTGAGTATGTGTTGAATTTAATTTGGGTTGGGTTGGGTTAGGGTTACCCAAATTACCCAAATTATATAAATTTAATATAATTCTCTATTATTAATCCAATATAAACTAATCATCTTCCACTTTTAAGTCGAACACATTTTTCACGTTTAACACGTTTTTCACGCGTTTAGCACATTTTTAACACGTTTTTAACATTTTTAACACATATTCACACTTATAACATGTTTTTCACTTGTTTAGCACGTTTCACATTTTTGGCACGTTTTCACGTTTTTTGCACGTTTAACACGTTTTTGGCACGTTTAACACATTTTTGAAATGTTTAACACGTTTTCACACTAATAACACGTTTTTCACGTTTTGTCACGTTTAACATGTTTTTGACATGTTTAATACGTTTAACACGTTTTTGACAAGTGTAACATGTTTTTCACGTTTTGGTACATTTAACACGTTTTTGACATATTTAACACGTTAACATATTTTTGATAAGTTTAACACGGTTTTCACATTTTTGGCACGTTAACACCGTTTTCACATTTTTTCCACGTTTAACACGTTTTTGACATTTTAACACGTTTTTGATATATTTAACAAGTTTTTCACACGTTTAGCATGTTTTTCACACGTTTAACATATTTTTCACACATTTAACACTTTTTTCACGTTTTTGGCATTATTAACACGTTTTTCATATGTTAACACGTTTTCCCCATTTTTGGCACGTTTAACACGGTTTTGACATGTTGAACACATTAACATGTTTTTGATAAGTTTAACACGGTTTTCACGTTTTTGGCACGTTAACACGGTTTTCTCGTTTTTGGCACGTTTAACACATTTTTGACATTTTAACACGTTTAATACGTTTTTGATATGTTTAACACGTTTTTCACACGTTTAACATGTTTTTTACGTTTTTGGCATTATTAACACGTTTATGACATATTTGACACGTTTTTCACATGTTAACACGTTTTCCCCATTTTTGGCACGTTTAATACGTTTTTGATATGTTGAACACGTTTAATACGTTTTTGGCTCATTTAACATATTTTTAGCACATTTAATATGTTTTGGTACATTTAACACGTTTTTGTACGTTTTTGCACGTTTATCACGTTTTTTGCACGTTTAATACGTTTTTGGCATGTTTAACACGTGTTTGCACATTAAACATATTTTTGACATGTTTAACATGGTTTTTGCATGTTAACACATTTTGACAAGTTTTAACACGTTTTGGCACGTT
This sequence comes from Impatiens glandulifera, assembly GCF_907164915.1. NCBI lineage: Eukaryota > Viridiplantae > Streptophyta > Magnoliopsida > Ericales > Balsaminaceae > Impatiens > Impatiens glandulifera. The sequence continues at coordinate 12,798,849 of NC_061864.1, read as the reverse complement.
TAACACGTTTTTAACATGTTTAACACGTTTTCATGTTTTTGGCACATTTAACACATTTTCACGTTTTTGGCACGTTTAACACGTTTTTCATGTTTGGCACATTAAATGTGTAAAAAATGTATTAGATGTGTCAAAAATATGAAAAATATGTTAAATGTGTCAAGAACGTGTTAAACGTGTCAAAACGTACCAAAAACGTGGAAAACGTATTAAACGTGTTAAAACGTGTTAAACGTGCCAAAACGTGTAAAACATGTGAAAATGTGTTAAAAATATTAAAAACGTGTTAAACGTGTCAAGAATGTGAAAAATATGAAAACATGTTAAACGTGTCAAAACGTGTTAAATGTGCTAAAACGTGAAAAACATGTCAAATGTGTTAAACGTTCCAAAAATGGGAAAAACTTGAAAAAATGTGAAAATGTGTTAAAATGTTAAAAACGTGTTAAACATATCAAGAATGTGAAAAACGTAAAAAACATGTTAAACGTGTCAAAACGTGTTAAATGTGCTAAAAACGTGAAAAACATGTCAAAATATGTTAAATGTGCCATCATTGTGAAAAACGTGTCAAAACGTGTTAATCGTGTTAAACATACCAAAAACATGAAAAACGTGTTAAACGTGTCAAAAATGTGTTAAACGTGCTAAAAACGTGAAAAACATGTCAAAATGTGTTAAACGTGCCAAAAATGGGGAAAACGTGAAAAACGTGTGAAACATGTCAAGAATGTGAAAAATGTGAAAAACATGTTAAACGTGTCAAACATGTTAAACGTGCTAAAAATGTGAAAAACATGTTAAAATATGTTAAATGTGTCATCATTGTGAAAAACGTGTTAATCGTGTTAAACATACCAAAAACATGAAAAAACATATTAAACGTGTCAAAATGTGTTAAACGTGCCAAAAACGTGTTAAACGTGTCAAAAATATGTTAAACGTGTTAAAAACGCATTGAACGTGTTAAAAACGTAAAAAAACGTGTTAAACGTGTCAAAAACGTGTTAAACGTGTCAAAAATGTGTTAAACGTGTCAAAAACGTGTTAAACGTGTCAAAAACGTGAAAAATGTGGAAAATGTGTTAAATGAATTAAAATGTGTTAAATAAGTCAAATATATATTAAATGAAAAATAAAAAAATAATAATTTGGGTTACCCAACCTATACCCAACCCATATTAGTAAATTATATGAGTTGGGTTATGGGTTAGATAAATTTAATTTGGGTTGAATATGGGTTGGGTAATACGAGTTGGATTTACCCGTTTGCTCACCCCTACTTGAAATCAATCAATGAGGTATAAAAATGGTAAATTATATTTCATGGTATGTTTCACAAACATATTGAAAATAAGAAATGCTTTTATTGTATGATAAATGATTATTTTCTTAATAAAATTGATCATATTTAAATCATGTTTAGTTGATTAATTCAAATTTCAGTCTTATTTATTGTTTAGTTAAAACTTTATTATTTGAGTGATAATTCATACATAATTTTATTTGTTTTCAAACAAATCATACCACATATTGTATGATACTTTCCATAAAAAACAAAGCAATAATGAAATATAATAATGATTAGAAGCCAGTAATTTAAATCATATTTTTTGAAGTATATATATATGAAATGTTTCTAATAGTCTTCTCATCATTGGAAAATAAGTAAGTGATATACACATCAATAATTACATTTGTTCAAATATTTTAGAACATAAGTCAATAGTTTTATTCTCTACATTCAATCAAAGGCTAGACGATAAAATTATAAATACCAATAAATTTGTGCTGCCTGCATGATGTCTGAACAAATCTTCAAAATTTCAGTTCATACCAAACATCAAAACTAGGTGCGACTTAAACCGATTGATGAATAATCCGAGAACCAAAACATTGAAAACATGGTCTCAACAACAAAAAGTCAATTATCTGCTGTTACATTAATACCAAAGCCATACCTGCTGTCAAACAGATCATAAGACATTAATTATAGTTGGAAACCAAACAAGGCCTTGAGATGTCTAACAAATTAAAAGGGATTAATTAAGCTAAAGAAGACCATTAATATGGTAATTAGAGTAAGAGGTCTTGTTCCATTTCTTCTTTGTTGTGCATAAATCCAACCAATACCAAAGCCCAAACCAGCAGTAATTTAGGGATTACCAATTTGAAAACAAACAAGAACCCATAACTAATTAATGCGTACCCTTTGCATGATGGGTCAGCGAGAATCGGAAGTTGAAAGAAATTGAGTTAAAAATGGAAAAAGTGAGTCTTCCTATTGAATCTATATCTTCTTTTCTTCTGTTGCTGCTATTAGTGTTCCTTGATCTTCAAACAACCGATTGAAGAAGAAGAAGAATTCGAGCTAGCTAGCTAGGCTGTATTGATCAGTACTCTTGTCCGCCCCTCACGCTACGCAGGTAGGTCTAGCTCCACTCCAACTAGCTCTGCCTGCCAGGATTCAAGATCCCATCTCTCACCGCAAATGAAGATCCAGGTACTAGATTCCTTTTACGGCTACCTATAAAAAAGAAGAAGAAGATCCTCCTCCTCCTAATCCTAATCCTAAATCCTAATATAAAGTTTTTCAATATCTGGGTTTTCAGATCCAATAAAGTTAAGATCCATTGCCTTTTCTTTCTGCTCCAGCTTCATTGGATTTTGAGATCTAAAAGCTCTACCTACTTCTCTCTCTGTTTATTACCAGGTGGTACTACTGAGGTTAGCTTTTCATGATTCTTCATCTCCATTGCTTCACAAATAAATTAATTAATCTATCCATATATATGTGTCAACTTTATAAAAGAATTTAATCAACAATTTTTTTTTTTTTTTTATGCCTAAGCTGTAACTTGTGTGAACTCAATTAATTTTAAAATTTACTAGCAAAACAATTCATGATGCATGATTCGTATTTTTAAATTTGAATTTTTGCTAAGAAATTCTTGGCATAACATAATTTTTTAAATACCCATAACATAAAAATTCCCTTAAACACAAGTCAAATTTCTTGTTGGTAATAAACTCAATGCTACAAAATAAATATAAAATTAAAGTAGTAGTATGTTGAGACCATGTTGTAGCTTATTCTAATGTAATTGTGATTGCAGTTCAGATCTTCTGCTACCGATTGCCGTGTTCCCCTGTGGCGCACCAATCAGATTGCAGCATTATTAATTTAATAATAAATCAATCTGGGCAGGAGACGGAGGGAGGGAGAATCCGGAATCCGGGTTTAGGCCCGGGTTCACACAAGACGCCGTTAACGGAAGCGCCCGTTAACGCCAGGAAATAATATAATATTCAGATAATACCCAGATAAGATATCTTCGCTCTGATCTACACGCCCATTGAAATGACCCTCATGTAAACCCGGAATACCCACCCATGAGAAGACCGTCTGCCGTTCATGAAAATACACTTACACGTCCATGTAAAGACCGAATTGACAGTCATATTATATTTACGTTTATTAAATATTAATTTAATTTATTAAATAACACAGGCAGCGATATAATATTCGCTTCAAGTAATTCAATCTTTTATTTTCTTGGATTTTATATTTTTCTTTTTATTTCATTTTTTTTGCCTCGCGAATCTCTGGAGCGAAGATATATTTGCCTCAATTCATTCTAATAAAAACCTCATGTAAAACCCCCCTAGGCACCCATGTGAAGACCGCTTGCCTACCATGTAAAGACATTTACCCGTTTATGTGAAGACCAAAATGACATGGATTCTATATTTCCGTTTATTAAATATTAATTCAATTAATTGAAGATGACATCCAGCGACCGAACAAATCTTCGCCTCAATTACGGGCTCGTTATATTTTCCTATTTTTTGCCTCGAGACTCTCTGGAGCGAAGATATATTTGCTTCAATTAATTTTAATTGAAACCTCATGTAAAACTCCCCTACCCACACATGTAAACCCCGCTTGACTACCATGTAAAGACACTTACACGTTTATGTGAAGACGAAAATTACATGGATTTTATATTTCCGTTTATTAAATATAAATACAATTAATTGAAGATGACATGCTGCAACCGAACAAATCTTCGCCTCAATTACCGGCTAGTTTTTTTTTCCTATTTTTATTTTATTTCATTTTTTTGGCCTCGAGACTCTCTGGAGCGAAGATCTCTTTGCTTCAATTAATTTTAATAAACACCCCATGTAAATCCCCCCTACCCACACATGTAAAGACCGCTTGAATACCATGTAAAGACACTTACCCGTTTATGTGAAGACCAAAATTACCTGGATTTTATATTTCCGTTTTTTAAATATTAATTCAATTAATTGAAGATGACATGCAGCAACCGAACAAATCTTCGCCTCAATTACCGGCTAATTTTTTTTTCCTAATTTTTTTTTATTTCATTTTTTTTGCCTCGAGACTCTCTGGAGCGAAGATATATTTGCTTCAATTAATTCATTACTTTTTTTCTTTATTTCAATTTTTTCGCTGGAAAAGAACATTTGTTCGCCTAGACCATGTTCCATGTAAAATGGATTGAATAGTCGCTTCTCGAGAGAACACTTATTCGCCCCTGGTCCCTGTGTCATGTTACATGGAATGAATAGTCGCTTTTCGAAAGAAGACATGTTCGCCCAGGTTACATGAATATATATACCCCCTAATATGATTATTTTATTATCATTTCCGCCCGATTCATCTCTCTCTCTTCCTGCCTCCTTTTCACGGCGATTCGTAACCGGCTCCCCGTCGACCGAACCTGAATCCACATCTTCACGACTCCTCAATGGTACGTATTCCTGACTAGTAGCTTTTAATATTTAGGATTATGGAACTACTACACTAGATTCTGTTATGTGATGTTGTTGTCTCTTTAATCTTTTGGAAACCCTACTCTCAAAATGTTACCTTGACTGTAAATCAATGTTATTTTCATGCACGTGCAGGCTGCCTCAGCATCCGTCCAAAACTTTGGCAAAGATTGGATTTTATGCCCAAATCAATTAAGAAGTGAAGAGATAGTACTCTTCGTTACATTTCTCCCTTATTTTTCCATATTGTTTAAGTTTTCATCCTGTTTAACTGAAATATTTATGATTGTTCTTAAACAGCACTTGATGCAACAATATGCTAACACATGTGGTGCCACGGTGTCAATGAGGTGGCGAGACGATGTTACCCACGTCATAGCATCCACCGATTCTAATGGTGGATGCGGTCGCACTATCAAAGTATTGAAGGGCATATTGAACGGGAGTTGGGTCCTTACCATTGATTGTGAGACTCTGTTATTCTTAACCCTTTACTGTTAACTCAATATTCATTTTCACATATATGAAACTAAAAACACCTATTGCTTTTATACAGGGATAAAATCATCAATCAGATTCAACTGTTACGTGGACGAGGAACCATACGAGGTGCAGCGAGATAATCATGGGACTGTGGGCGGTCCAAGAGCTGGCAGAATGCGTTATTTGAACAATGTAAGTTTTGTCTTATTCCCTCCTCCATATGATATTCAATTGTCCATCATTACTAATAATGTATTGTATTTTCTTTCAGCTGCCCAAACTCTTCGACAGTTACACCTTCATATTTGCAGGGGAATTCATCCCGGCTTACAAACTTGATCTTATGGGGTTTGTAATTGCTGGAGGAGGTACAACTAAAGAAATGGAGAATCCATTTGTCGAGCCCGAGGACGACAAAACTATAGTTGTATACGACAAGTCTAGGCACGATGTTAATGAACTTGTTTGGGTATTTGAGGCAGAGAATCCTCTGAAGACATATTTGGATGTGTTTGGTGTTCCTCACACAAGCTTGCTAGAATCCATTGCTGCTTGTGATTTGCAGCCTTTGTTTTTGTAATAGACATGTGTTGGTTTAATTTGTTACTTAATATTTGAATATTTTGCATTCTTGAAAATTCAATGTCATATTTGATTTCAGAATTATGTTTTTTGTTCTTCGAATTCTTTTTTTTTTAAACATCAGCCTTATATTTAACTAAATCTTGAAACATTAACAAATACTGTATAAATTGTATAAATTGAAGTATAAATTTGATAAATAATTAATATTTTTTAAAACTACTGTCAAAATAATATTTGTAAAACAATTGTCAAAACAATAATGTGAAGAAATCTTCGCTTACTGATTGATTGATTGATTTATTAATTTAATTTCATAATAATTTTTGTCATTTAATTATTGAAATGAAATAATTTTTTTAACAAGTCACCTCACCGCCACCTAACACCTGCCACCTTTTCATTAAATGCTGCATGCAGCAAGCCATGCTGCTAAGCTAGACAACTTTGTACTCTTCTCTCTCTCTACTGTACGACCATTTCTTCGCCGGAGTTATACTACATTGTCTACCATCGACCTCTCCTTCGCCGGAGACTTCATTATAATATCAATCCGTCTTCCTAAATTATAAAATGGTTTGTTTTTGAATGTCATCTATACCTCCTTTACTTTTCTTCCCAACCTTTTCTATGTTTTTTGAATCATCGACATGAAAAGGTCATGTTCTTTTTGATTATCAGGAAGGAATACGTATCAGCGAGAATGATATGGACGAGAATGATATTATTGATTTAAGGTAACATTTTTTAACTTCTCCAATTTTTGTAGTGCACATGTAAGCGAAGATCTCTTCACTACTACATTATGAGATAATATCTTATGAAGCGAAACTATGTTCGCCTAATATTACATTCTTCATACTGTTGAAGTGAAGCATTCTTCGCTTATATTGTTTTCATTTTCCAATAATCTACAAACCTTTATTTTCCACTTGTTCAAACTGAACAGCGAATCTGCTACTTGTCGTCGTCAATTGAATTTCGATGGAAACGGCCAACCTTTGGAGGACATCGAATCCAACTTAATTCCACTTTTAGGTAGAGAATTTGAGAGTGAAGAAGAAGGCTACGTATTCTACTTAGCATACGCTAAACTAATAGGATTTGGTATAAGGCGCAGTTCAAAACATGTAGACAAGGAGGGTAAAATACTGGATAGAGTTTTTTGTTGTAGTGCACAGGGTGAACGGGGAAAGGACAAACGTGATGTCTATGTGAAACGTAGACGTTCTGTGACTCGGTTCTGTTGTGAAGCGAAATTGAGGATAAAGCGTGCAGACAATGGAAAGTTCCAAGTGGTAAATTTTATTAGTGATCATAGTCATCCTCTTGCAAGTCCAAAGAAAACTCACCTGTATAGATGCCATAGGAATATTTCTGCAGTTGCAGGCTTACATATCGAGATGGCCACTAACGTGGGAATTCCTCCTAAGTCATCACATGCTCTAATGTCTAAACAAATCGGTGGAAGGGAGAATCTAGGTTTTCTTCCTGAGGATTACAAAAATTACCTGCGCACGAAAAGAACCAGAGAGTGTAATTTTGGGGAAACAGGGGGTGTATTAGAGTATTTGCAGAACAAACAATCCAATGATCCTGGTTTTTATAATGCTTTTCAACTTGATGCGGACGATTTGATAACGAATATTTTTTGGTGTGATTCCAACATGCGGTCCGATTATTCATACTTCGGAGACGTGGTCAGTTTTGACACCACATACAAGAAGAATAATGAAGGTCGTCCAGTTGCGCTTTTTGTAGGTGTCAATCATCACAAACAATCAATTCTTTTTGGAGCAGCTCTATTATACGATGAAACTGCGATGACTTTTGATTGGTTGTTTGAGACTTTCACCAAAGCTATGCATGGGAAAAAACCAAAAACCATTCTTACAGATCAAGACGCGGCCATGGCTAAGGCCTTGGCGTCTCAATGGCCCGAAACAAATCATCGTCTCTGTATTTGGCACATATTTCAAAATGCAGCCATACATCTTAGCTCGGTGTTCCATAATTTCAGAGATTTTTCTAAGGATTTTTCTTCGTGTATATATGATTTTGAAGAAGAGATAGAGTTTGTTGAAGCTTGGAATCAAATGTTGACAAACTACGGGCTTGAAAACAACGATTGGTTGAAACGCATGTTTATCATCAGGCGAAAGTGGGCATTAGTGTATGGACGACAAATGTTTTGTGCTGATATGACGACAACACAGAGAAGTGAGAGTATGAACAGTATGTTGAAAAGGTACTGCTCCTACAAACACAAGTTTTTAGAATTTTTCAAACACTTTGAAAGACTACTTGATGAAAGAAGATATGATGTGTTGAAGGCTGATTTCAAATCAATTACCAGCCAACCAAGTCTTAACTATCCAGTTTTGATCTTAAAGGATGCCTGCAAAGTTTACACCCCAGAGGTCTTTAAGTGCTTTGAACAACAATGGTTTATGTCGCATGATTGTGGTGTTGAAATGTTAGAGGATGTTGACACACACAGAAAATACAAGGTAACACCCCACACTAGGAGATGCTCTCATACAGTTACAGTTCATAAGAATGACGATAAGAATATCGAGTGTAGCTGCTGTAAATTTGAATTTGGAGGGATTTTGTGTGCTCACATCCTAAAGATTTTCACAACGATTGACGTGTTGAAGATTCCTCCGGCGTTGATATTGAAGAGGTGGACAAGAACAGCCAAAGATGGAATATTTGGAACTGATCCAACCGTGGACAGTACTAATGTTGATCCGAGTGAGCTTCATAACATAAGATACAGAGATTTGTGTGGGTTGTCCATGCATTTATTTAACAAGGCAGCCGAAAGAGATGACACTTACAATCATGTCAAAGAAATCATGCTGAGCCAGTGCACGTTTGTGGATAAAAAATTGCAGGATAGTTTAAATATGCAAACTCCACCAACCGGTTTATCACGTTCGGCCGAGGGTGCCCCTGTGCAAGCAAAAGGAATGAAAACTAAGAAGCCAACAAAGTCGGGTAAGAGAAGGAAAGGTGGACTGGAGAAGAACTCAAGAAAACGAAAATCAACAAGAATAACTAGTGAATCACATATTCCGGTATGAAATTGCTGACTTACCCTTCTTTACTAATAATTGTGTTATTAATATTCATATAATAACATACTTTTAAATAAATTTGATCTTCCTTTCCAGCCATCAAGTGCAATGCCAACGACAACTCCTCAGTTCTCAACTCCTCAACAATGGGACGAAAGTTTCAGCATGGACGCCAATACTCCGTTCACTGTTCTTTTGTCATCTCAACTATCGAATTCCAGTTTCATGTGAAATCTGATATGTATATAGTATTGTATGTACGTTGGATTTGAAACAAAGAATAAGGTCGAATGTATGCATGCGAAGTTTTATGAAATACCAAATGAATGACCACACTAATTCATTTCTAAAAAATTACAAACACCTATATGAATCGAATATTTATTCGCCCCAAGTCAACTAATATTAAGTATCCTTTTAGTTGCAAATTGAGAAAATGAAACATAATACTGAGGCGAAGATGTTTTCGCTTGAACCTAACCATCTTTGTCTGATGAAATTGATCTTTATGTTGAAACTGGTATTTACATGTCGTGGTAAGTGCAGTGACATGACAAGTCATCCCGCTTCTCATGGATGAGATGGTGGCTTTACATTATCAGTAACGTGAGGCGAATATGTATTCGCTTCATCGAAAATATGTATTAGAGGCGAATATTTATTCTCTTCATATTTCTTTCATGAAATTAGAGGCTTCACATACATATTTTATGAAGAGAAGGTGTTTGAAGCGAATATTTATGCGGCTCATGTTTATTTCACTTAATTTATTCATTTAACACATAATTGAACAAGTATTTGAAAATCAAATTTCATAAAAAAAACACTTCATGTAAACACGTTCCTAAGTGTGAGGATGTGAAGTAACAATTTTTTAGAATTGAAATTACACAACATATTCTTTATTGTAACAATAAATCATTACAATTATAGGAATAGTTTAATTACCCCATCTGTCTATGATTACATTATTGTACTCATGTGAACTAAAACTATTTGTAAAATTTAATTACACAATTTGTATACAGTTCCTAAATCATTGACTTATCCATTTACGGTAGGAATTGTAGACCTCGCTCCTGGCCTTGTTGAGCTCCGAGCCAATGACACGCCAACAGTATTCCATCCTCAATGTCCTTATTTGGTTCCTTACATTTCTTTTAACTCCAAAGCCAGTTTTCCACCCCTTCACCTCACCTTCATACGTCTCCATGTGTCTCATGCAATAAATGCCGCAGTCAGTGTAATTCTTTGAATCCTGCCATGGCAATTTCAGACATGTCTTTTCCAAACCGCCATACTTTTTAGCAAGAACGGGGTCTACGTCGTTCATATATTGTTGAATGTAGTCATCCTGATACATCATTACAAACAACATTATGTAATGTATTTTAGTGCTACTAGAATTCCAAAATTGAACTGTTTTAAATTTTAATTGTAGTGTCATACCAAGATTTGTGCATTCTTATATCTTCTTTCAAAGGGCGATTGCATAGGTGACTCGCGGTTATCAATTACTTGAAATTGCCTTTGTATGAAGTTATAGCAAACAAGGTAGAAATGTCTGTCATCAATGATTGGGAAAAACAACTGTGGATAGAATTAGAAAACATTAGATTTGAACTGAGTGGTAAATGATATTATAAGGTATGACAGCCAAAGATGTACTTACGAGGTCCACTTCCCAGAGGTCCATTTTTGAAATTTGGAAAGCACGACCTTCTAGACAGAACCTGTCATTGAATTTTTCTCGCGTAGTTATCCCACCTTCACGAAAAATCTGTTTACAGCAGTCTTTAGTCTCACAAGAATAACATAATTGATAAATAACAGTGCTAGTACAACTTACGGTGAGCACGGTTGTGTAGAAAATCTTCTTGTAACGAGATTTGACATTTTTCCTACAAAGGTTGTGCAAAATGTATGACCAAACATCAATAATCATACTGTCTACCCAGGTTTCATTAGCCATTGTGAGCATGTCCCCGCGCGTCAAGTGTAGACATAGGTGTTCCGCAATAAATAACATTTCACTGCATGGAAACAGCAAAACATTTTTCAAGATGGTGTGCAATTCCTATTTTTTATGAATAATTAAGCATTTGCAGCAAACATTACCTTGGATCAAGTCCTCCAGCAAATACGAAACCCACAAAAATCTTCTGAAAGTTTGTTAGTTTCTTGTCATCCCTAAACATTTTATTGAATTGTGGTGTTTTCAAAGCTGTAGGCAATTCCAATGCTTTAACCCATTCTGTCGTTCGCATGTTTGGACGAGAAGAGCCAGTTTGAAGTGGCGGTAGTACACTGGAGATGCCTTCTTCCGGTTCATTCTTTACTATCTCCAAAGAATAGGCGGTGTGAATTGGCGTTAGTAGACTGGAGATGCCTTCTTCAGGTTCATTCTTCACTGTCTCCAATGACGAGGCGGTTTGAAGTGGCTGTGGTAGACTGGAGATGCATTCTTCAGGTTCCTTTTTAACTAGCGCCAAAGAAGGGGAGTTTTTGTTGGTTTCGGTTTTGATGACATCGGTTAACCAATCAGTTTTCAAATTTCGTGGGGCTTTTCTTTGGACATTTAAGGCCTTTGAAGGTCCTGCTTCCTCATTTTTTTGGATAATTAGGGTAGGAGTCAAGGCTGGGGTGGTTGTAGTGCTGGGGTTCGTGTTGGTTTCTGTTTTGGGAGTAATTGGGTTGGCTTTGGTTTTGGCTTCTGCCATTGGAGGGGTTGTGGTTTTGAGTGGAGGAATGGGGTTTGCTTTGGGCTTGTCTTGTGCCATTAGAGGGGGTGTGGTTTTGAGTGGAGGAATGGGGTTTGCTTTAGGCTTGTCTTGTGCCAATGGAGGGGGTGTGGTTTTGAGTGGAGGAATGGGGTTGGTTTTGGTCTTGGCTTGTGCCATTGGAGGGGGTGTGGTTATGATTGGAGGAATGGGGTTGGCTTTGGCTTGTGCCATTGGAGGGGGTGTGGTTTTGAGTGGAGGAATGGGGTTTGTTTTGGGCTTGGCTTGTGCCATTGGAGGGGGGGGGGGTTTTGAGTGGAGGAATGGGGTTTGTTTTGGGCTTGGCTTGTGCCATTGGAGGGGGTGTGGTTTTGAGTGGTGGAATGGGGTTGGCTTTGGCTTGTGCCACTGGAGTGGGTGTGGTTATGATTGGAGGAAGGGGGTTGGCGTTGGCTTGTGCCATTGGAGGGGGTGGGGCTGGGGTTTGGGTAACTGTTTTGAGTGGAAGGGGGTTCTTGTGGGATTGGGGTGTTGGTGTGAGGGTGGGTTGTGTGTGGTCTAGGGTGTTTAGAGGATGGGTGTTGGATTTGGCTTGGTTGTCTGCGTTGATATTTTTTTGGATGTTGGGAGAAAGTGTGCTCTTGTTGGATGGGGCCGTTGGTGGGTGGTTGGCTTTTGTCTTCGTTTCGGTGGAGGGGGTGAATGTGTTCTTGTTCGATGGGGCCGTTGGATTGGTGTTGGCATGGTTGTTGGTAGGAAGGGTGTTGCCTTTCGCTTGGGTGGTGGCTTCCGTGTGGGGGTTAATGCCACTTCCTCTGGGCTGCTGCTTTTTGTTTTGGTCCAGACTCCGCTGTAAGCCTTCCCTCAGGATTGCATTGGAGTTTAGCACCGTGGCCAAGGGCTCAAACGCAGACTGTACAAGTTCCATGGCGTTTATCTGGTGCATCTCATTCAGATATTTAGCCCCTTGTGCCAATTCTTCGGCAGCGGCAGCAACCTTCCTCAAACATGACGCCAGGTTTTGTGTAATTGGAGCATGCTCAGTTGGATGGTCATCTCCAGTTTGTGGTGGTGTTGGCTGCACATTTTGTTGCATCGGTGGTTGCTCATTCGGCATGGCTATGCGAGCAACCACCCTACCATGTCCAAACCCCCCCTGTGCAGCCTCATAATCAACCCTTTCGTACATCTTCTTCTCGTCCCAGCATCCTAGAATAGGAAAACTCCTTGAGATCTTACTGTTTACCTTGAACTCAACCACACGGTCCAAGTAGCACAACTGATACATTAGCATGAACAAATATATGTTACGTTCATAGTCATCAAAAAATTATGAATGGACAACCTCCAGCAAATAGATTTCTACACTCACCAAAAGAAAGGTTAATGGTCCATGGAAATAGGATGTCTTCTTTGCTTTCCACTTATAAACACTGTCGACTAGCCCGTCTAACGTGAACTTGCACCAGTTGTAGTCTTTGATTTTAGATACATCCTGGAGGGATTTCAGTACTTTGAATCTGAAAATAAAAAAGTAGTGACTCAAGCCATGTAAACTGATATTGAAGTTCTAAATGAGATCACAGAATTAATGCTAGGTTCTTTGGGTTTACCTGCACTGTGGATTTTGGGATGTCCACAAAAAACTGGATACAACAAACACCACGAAGTCCATCTTGAAGTTACTGTCTCCTTCTGTGTTCTGTAGAATTTTGTCAGGCATTTGGTAGGTTGAAGGACCTCCACTGTTCTCGAATCCCCATCTCCTTCTCCACGCCGTGAGATGTTCCTTGTACACCTTGTCGTCCGTGTGATTTCTTAAACACTCTGCCACAACTAATTCACCTCTGGGTATGTTCAATACACATTGAACATCCTCTTCATCAATCTGCATCTCCTCTCCACTGTGTAGGACGATGCTCCTCCTTCTGGGATTGAATAGACTCACAATGCACCGTGAGAATTGAAGTGGGCATTTTGATATGCCAAGTGACAGAAGGGAACCAAATCCGATGTCCTTCACAGCCTGCTTCTGTTCTTCAGATAACCTGTTAATCAGGTGATGAAGGCCCGATGGAGAGGTTCTGCTCTTGAAATCGACATCAGGGTCACGAGTCCTTCTTCTTTTCTTCTGAACCTGCTTCTCACTAAGTGCTTCATTCGCCGCGTTGGCCAGAATATCCAGTGGTGTCGTGGGCGTGCCTGATGCATCGGGTTTTCGTTTCCTTTGTTGAACACTACATTATCATTAGCAAATTGGATTACTTACCTAATCCAAATAGAGTCAAATTTTAACAATTGTAACATTCGCGTAATTACCTTAGTGTGTTCACTTCAGTCGTGGATTCAGTATATGGAACTATTTGCATATCGGAATCCTGATTCTGAGATGTTAAAGTCACATTTAGATTCTAACGACCTAAACTAAGAAAACGAAATAGACACAAGCATGCAACCGTAAATACTTCTTACCATTTTCGCTGGAGCCGAAGATACTAACCGGAAGACAAATTGGTTCGTAGTCGAAATGCCGGAGACGACAGCGCTAGGTCAGATGGTAGAATAACCTGGGTGTCTTACGGCCGAATTCGGGCTTCAGATGTTTTACAGTTTTACTATGCAAAGTGCACTCTTAGTGTGAATGTATTTTCATGAGGCCGTATCGGTTTTCACAAACATGAATAAGGAGTTTCTCATGAACTTCGTACGAGTCGAAGCGATATTCGCTTTTGTAGTGTGAAAGGTAATTATGCATTATGAAAAGTAACATACGACAATAGACGAGGATGTATTCGTGCAGAACTCCGCACTGTACGAATATATCTTCGCTTAGTACATGTCTTTCATGTTTCACATTATTTGAAAAAAAATTCCCACAAAAGAAACAACTATTTGATTCTCAATGCTGAATAAGCGAACAAATCTTCGATCTGCCAATCTAACAGATCGTATCCAATCTAAAGGAATGACGTTTGATTCGATGGTAGCGATTCAGTGACCGGCGTCACAAAGTCTGAGACTTTGTGACAGTTGACTTGACATGTGGTAATTTTTTTGGCGCTTCATTGTACTAATTTCCTTTTTAATTGAGCTGTCAATTAAATTCTTTTATAATTTTTTTTGGAATATAAATGACATTGTATATATTTTACTTTGACGCTCATGTAATAAATATAAGGTTTGTTATGTGTGAATAATTTAATATTTCATATAATGTTAATTAGAGTAAATGTAATATTTTAATTTATGACAGTAGTCTTCAGCATTTTTTAATATAAATTTTTGATTCCTATAATGAGTGTAACAAGATAAGATCAAACATCACCTAAACTTTTTAATTAACAATATATAAATTATGATTGATGTTCCCTATCTAAAATAATGAAGACTGGTCCGATTCGATGTATAATGATTAGTTTAAGATATGATGTAACGTACAAAAATATGTCGGCAATGATTTATATATAAAAATGAAATGTGATCCAGGGGATAGAAATTGAGAAATGGTTTGTAGCGAAGATTTATTCGCGTTAGTGTGTTTGCCACCCACATTCGTTCATAATTTAGGTATTCACATACAAGCTTTGTTGTACTTACATCAGGTGTAAAGGGTATTCTCATGTAGGGGTTGTGTGTTTCACATGTAAGTCAACCTAGAATCCATTGAAGCGAGTATTTATTCGCTTCAGATTAGTTTCTCATAATTTGCAAGTTTCACTGAACACGGATATATGTTCGCTTCTTTTCTTGTATAATTAGATGATTGCATGTGTTTAAAAATAGAAAAATGTTGTGCAATTGGAAACTGTATTAAAATATACTATTTATTACTTTTTGTGATGTGACAACAATACTGCACACTGTTCCGATTAGACATGTCATGACATGCATAATACTTTTACTGAATCCATAGATATGAAATGATTTCTTTATAGGGTTTTATACAAAAACACACCTCTTTTACAATGATGACATCTAATTTCTGCACGATGTGACAAAACAAAGGATTAATGTTAATATTAAAAGAATAAGATTAACAAATATTAAAAATAATTAAACTTAAATTAAAAATAATAAAAGCTTAATAATTAAACTTTAATTAAAACTTAATAAAAAGAATTAATGTTAATATTAAAAGAATAAGATTAAAAAATATTACAAATAAATTTAAATAATTACTATACATATAAAACCAGTTCAACCAAACCAAACACCCTTATAATTTTACTATTGGGATAAATATACTTTTATAATTATATTGAAATAATTATAACAGTGTACTACTGTCTACCAAACACATCCTACGTATTATATTGAATATAATTTTATAATTATTCATGAAAATGTGTTTATTCATGTTGAAATAATTTATTATCTAATATAATGTGAATGACAATATTGAATATTGTATTATTTTTAATATTATTAAGTGTTATTACATTTTCGTGAATGAAATTACTTTTTCATGATGTGACAAAGTGACTACACACTGTTCGGATTTGATATTTCATCACGGGAAATTTACTTTTTCTGAATCAATAGATCTAAATAATTTATGAAGAAAACAGATTTTCTTTTTGCTATAAATGTAGGGATTACATGAACAATCTTCGTCGGCAGCATGAAATATCTATTGAGCGTTTTTGTTGAGAGTGTGTGTTTTTTTCATATAGTTTGTTGGGATGTATCATTTGGGAGATTCTCTGTGATGGAAAACTTGTACAATCAAGATCAAGTGGTGGAAAACATCTTCAGTGTACACGAATGCTTGGTAACTCAAGTAGAAACTACCGATCAAATGAAGATCATTCGTGTACACTGCTGTGGTTGCTTACCTAGGATGTACCATTTGGGAGATTCCCTGGGATGGAAAACATCTCAAGAGATAACTCAACAGGTGTAGGACCCCAGTTATGCGTGAGAGATCCGCTGTGGTTGCTTCAATGGAGATGCCTTGAAGCTGGAGATGCAGATGAATATTGTTAAAATGTACAAATGTTTATGAAAAGGGGAAATGTTTATGAAACTTGTAATGAAAATTTGTACGTCGAATGATAATATTTATTTGTTATTTATATTTTCATGCAAATGTCATTAAACATTAATAAAATAACGAAATTGTTAAAAATAATAAAGTATTATCATATCATTGCCATAATTTTAAATGTAAGTTTTGGTCCGATTCGATGTGTAAAGATTATAAATAAAAATTATATGTGATTAACGGAAAGAAATTGGAAAATGGTTTGTAGCGAAGATTTATTCGCGGCGTGTAATTTCCTCCCACATTCGTTCATCATTTTGGTCTTCACATACAAGCGTTGGTGTACTTACATCAGGTGTAAAGGGTATTCTCATGTAGGGGTTGGGCGTTTCACATGTAAGTCAACCTAGAATTCATTCAAGCGAATATTTATTCGCTTCAAATTAGTTCTGCACACGAATATATGTTCGCTTCTTTTCAAATATAATTAGATGAAGTCATGTGCTTAAAAATTGAAAAAAAAACATAATTTGCAACTTCATTAAAATACAATATTTATTAATTTTTTTGATGTGACAACAATACGGCACACTGTTCCGATTTGATATGTCATTACAGGCTACATACAGTAATCCATAGATATGAAATGATTTCTTTATAGTGTTTTATACGAAAACAATCTTCTTTTCTTTTTTGAATGATGAAAGATATTTTCAATACATTTCCGTTGAATGTGGTCGACCTGAAATATGAAGATCAAGCGAATATTATGTCGTTTCGTAACAATGTTTTGTTTCATATAGAAACTTACAGGCGAATGAATCTTCGTTTTCCAATTCATTACAGTATGACATGAAAGTGTCAACAATAATATGTAACTTCAAAGATTGGATGCGACATCATCTTCGTTTTTAAGGGTTTTACAGGCGAAGATCCAATCGATTGATCAATCGAAGGGGTTTACATGAACGGATCAGTCGTTTTACATTATACTTCGAATTGATCATGACATCCAAATTGCAATCAAAGAATGAATCAAAGCTAACGACAATGAGTCGATTTATATCACTACAGAATAAACGAAATACATAATGTAAAATATAACTTCAGACTATAATCAAACATAACTTCATAATATTGATGAATACACAAAAACATTCCATAATCCGTTTACATAAGTACTGCACAGATTAACCAAAAATATAGATGTTCAACAATAAAAATGAAGCTCTAGTCTGATTCATGAGATGATGACTCGTCTATCGGTCCTGTCAGCGACACGACCTCATGTTCGATGACGGGTGGAATGTATAGCTGAATGGCTTCGTTCACAGCATTGATCCATCGGTTGGGGATGAAAACCGTCAAAGAATTTTCAATTATTGATGCGTACTCTAAGTAAAGATGTTGAGGAGTAAACATGAAGTCCTCCGGAGGATTGTCTCCATTTGAAGGTAGGGGATTCCGTAGGCCAAATTGTCTGTATATGACACTTGTGCAGTAGGAGGTAGTTCCCTGAAGGCCCAACAAAATGATGAATGGAGAACCCCTCATCTCGTACATCATTTCAGCAAACAGATACCACGGAACAATGAACCTAATTGGGTGAATATCCGAAATAAAATTCGGAGGCACGAGTCCATTGACCCTTTGCACTTGTAGATTGGCAAAGGAAGTGTAGGGAACTGAAGGACGGGGCAACCAATGCAACTTGTCTAACAACCAGAGGTATAGAACCAAAGGTGATCCACGGCGAGAATAGTTGTTTTCCTCGGGAACAAATTCGTTAAGACCAAGTAATGTCTCAGCAAGTACCAGGCTAGCCAGGTTTGGGGCGTTTCCCATCAGTGCAGGAACTACCCGCAGGAGCCTTTCCGAAGGCCGGCGTCCTGCAGCCGGACATAAAAAAAAATGAGCCAGAACCACAAGCATGATCAGTTTGCTTTGTGTGTGGTTGATGGTCCTCTCAGCTCCCTGGACACGCCAAATGTACTCGTCTATGTTTGTCATATTCAGAAATCCATGTTGGAGGGTAAACAAGAGAGCATCAAACATTGTACATCCATAGAAGCTGTCGCAAATGTGGACGGCCATATGAGGATCTTGATGGACAGGCAAGATCATGAGTGCATTTGTACCACACCTAAGGATTGAAGCAAAGTCCTCTAGCGTCGGGCATATGTGCATTTCCCCAATAACAAAAGAACGAGAGTCCGTATCCCATCTGCTTTGCATGTGGGCCATCAGTCCGTCGTTAACGTTTATTCGTATTAGAGGAAGAATCTCATCTACATGATAGACACTAAAAGGGACAGGGTCATCGTTGATCAGACTTAAGTATCGCTCCAGCTGTTGCTGCGATAAAACCAGCATGTCTGGGTCCATCTCTACATCCATCTTATGAGTTTTACGCTTAATGACTGAATGAAAGACAACGGTAGATTGAGATTCGGGAAGGAGTGAGAGTGTAATGTGAGAGTGAGAGTGAGAGTGAGGGTATGAGAGTGATGATCTTGATACAGCAGTAGTTGAAGTTAATAAATGAGTTTTCATTCTGGAATTGACATCAATACATACCACAGGTAGGTGCATTACATGTTGCGAGGATATCTTCGTTTATGAATTGGCAAACATATAGCGAAGAAGATATCTTCGTCTCGGATATTAAAAATATGGATAGCCCCAAAATTTAACATAAGAAGATATCATCGTTTCGGATATTACAAATATGGATTGAGCCAAAAAATGAAAATAAGAAGATATCTTCGTTTACGAATTTCTAAATTTTCAGTGAAGAAGATATCTTCGGCTCGGATATTAAAAATATGGATTGAACCAACAAATAACATAAGAAGATATCTTCGTTTAGGATTTTGAAAATGTTTAGTGGCGAGGATATCTTCGTTCATGAATTTAAAAACATATAGTGAAGAAGATATCTTCGTCTCGTAGTTTCGAAATATCGACTGTACCCCAAAATAAATTAAGAAGATATATTCGTCTAGGAATTTGAAAACATATATTGAAGAAGATATCTTCGTCTCGTAGTTTCGAAATATCGATTGTACCCCAAAATAAATTAAGAAGATATATTCGTTTAGGAATTTCTAAATATATAGTGAAGAAGATATCTTCGTTTAGTAATTTGTGAACATATATTGAAGAAGATATCTTCGTCTCTGATTATCAAATGAAGGATTGCACCGAAAAGGAACATAAGAAGATATTCGTTTAGAAATTTTAAAATGAATAGTTAAGAAGAGGGCCACAAGAAGACATAACAAGATAATTCTGTTTCAAGAGGTGGTCATCATGTCAATATTACGGTTGCAAGTTTATCAGTTTGATCATGTTAAGAATATATCTTCGTTTAAGAATATTCAAAGATACAGTTAAGAAAATAACATCGTCTAGGATTTCACAAATATGGGTACAAGAATACATATCAAACATCAATACATTATAAGCAATTCATTATAACTCCATACATTAAGATCTGAACTGCCTTCCATACATTAAGATCTGAATTGCATTATAAGTACATCCATACATTAAAAATAGGTCAATTGACCTGTGTGAACATAAGATTTACTGTACAAGTATAATTCCGTGTAACACATACAAAACCCTAATATCTTGATCTAATTGCAGTCTTTAACTTGAACCTATTGACATTGTGGTCAGACATAAGAATTCTGTATAAATATTTTATCCTCAATGTACTCAAAGCTTCGTCGGCCTTCAAAAGAACAAGAGAAAGTATAAGAACATTTAAAATTGATAAATGTCATAGAATAACATATAAAAAACACTCACATTTTTTTCGTTGATGTCACATGACCAACCCTTCATCTTTCCTCTATATGTTTCCATATGTCTCATTAAATATACACCGCAGTCGGTCTTGTTTGTTTGGTCTTGCCAAGGCAGCTTTGGGGCCGTTATCCTGTACATCTTAACCTTTTCTGCAAATCTTTGTATGCCTTGCCTTTCCAAGAAAGTCGAAAAACTATCGATTTGATTCCTCAACTGGACATACTTCTCCAAAATTTTCATTCTATGCGGACGACCGGAGTTGTCTAGGACATTTATTTGGGAGTCTTTAATATTCACACATACAAGAAAGAAATGTCCAGAAGTGACGACAGGTAGGAATATCTGCAAAAAGAACATAACATTTGTTATTTTATGGCAGTCTCGTTACTTGGAATTGAGGGATATGTACATACCAGGTCAGCGAAGATGATGTCTTCTTTTGTGACATGGTAGTTTCTCATGTCTTCTTCAAGGGATTCACAAAATAAGGTCCTATCATACTGCAGACTAACCTGCAAAATAAGGGGGGAGACTCAAAGTCATGAACATTGAAGGATACATAGAACAAAACAAGAGAAGCACTTACATGTGAAATTGTTGAAAAACATATTATTCGTGGCTCATGCCTTGGCAACCTACGGCATTTGAAGTGCACAATTATGGACCAAGCGTCCACAACTTCGCTCGCAATTTCACGACCCATTTTCAACGTTTGAAAGAGCTTACGGGTGATATTACCCGGTGCACCTACGTACAGAACGTCCCTGCAAAATACATTCATTTACAAGACCATAACTAACTAATTTCATATTTGAAATTCCGAAAAGCATGAGAGGTAACTTACATTTCAGGCAGGTCTTCATCGAACACAAAATCGGCTAATCTCTGTTCCTTGATGGTTATGTTGTGGTCCAACATATCTGCAACTTGTTGCATGTAGGGGGATCGAAGGTGCACAGGAATTTTCGTGATCTTCCTCTTAGGATATTCTCTAATGTTGATGCATCCCCCCCCATCACCTTCATCTTCGTCTTCAGAAGATTCAACGGCATCAGAAGCCTCAACCTTTTCCTTGCCTTTAACCTGATCATTTGGTGCAACAGATTTGGGTTCCGCAACATGTTCATTCCCTTCACCCTGAGCATTTGGTTCAACATGCTGCGCTTTGGGTTCCTCAACCGGTTCCTTCCCTTCACCCTGATCATCGTCTTCAAGAGTGGGTGTCTGCACTGGGGGTACCTCATCCGGTTCCTTGACTTCGCCATCATGATCAGTTGGTTCAACACGGGGTGAGGCATCTTTGTTGGGAAGAACTGCATCCTCAGGTTCGTCCGGTTGAAAAGGGGGTGACTTTCTTTGAATGGGCTGAAATGCAGCCTGTACATCTTCCAGTTCAACAAGGAGTGATTCTTCGTCAATGTCATGACCGACATCCTCAACATCTTTCGGTTGAACAGGGAGTGACTGATCTTCATTGTGCAGAACTGCATCATCGAGATCATTCGGTTCCACGTGATCCGAACAATTTTCTTGATGGGGCATAACTGCATCCTCAGGTTCGTCCGGTTGAAAAGGGGGTGACTTGGCTTGAATGGGCTGAAATGCAGCCTGTACAACTTCCTGTTCAACAAGGAGTGATTCATCGTCAATGTCATGACCTACATCCTCAACATCTTTCGTTTCAAGAGGGAGTGACTGATCTTCATTGTGCAGAACTGCATCATCGAGATCATTCGGTTCCACCTGATCTGAACGATTTTCTTGATGGGGCATAACTGCATCCTCTAAATCATTCTGTTCAACCCGTGTTGTTTGATTGTCTGCATGGTCCTCCAATGCAGTCTCACATGTGTAATCAACCCGGGGACTAATGACTTTCAAGCCCGCACACGGTAAAGTGTCCACAAGTGCCTCCCTTGTAGGATCTTCCACACCTACATGAACCGGACCATCGATCACCACCTTCAAGTGTTTCATGAACCCTTCAGACTCTCTGAGGTTCAGGAAACCGGCCTCAAAAAAGGGCTTCGGATCGATGTTGCGTTTCTCCAACTCCCCGGATAGGTAATTCAGCTGTTGGGCTGTATCTTTAAAAGTTTGCAGGATTTTGGCGGTCAGCAACTGTACATTATGAAAAACAGACTTCATTAATCTTGAAAACAGGCTAATAATGAACAATGGGAGTCAATTTATTGTTTCCACATACCTCATTATCGTCTTCTTTTAATTCAACCGAGTCAACTGGATTCTCGGGTTGTCTAACTGCTAGGCGCGCCCTTGCCCTGCCAAGCCCAAAACCACCGGCACGACCTTCTAAGTTGGTAAACTCCAACACGCTGACGTCATCCCAACAGGAGATGATTGGAAATTTTCTTTCGTAGGGGATACGTTCACCTTCCACAAAAACACCATCTAGGTAGCAAATCTGGAGTAAAGGAGTGGGAGACATGTTAGAAAATATTACATATCTATAAATCATATATAAGAGAGGCAACAATACTTACCGATAAAAGGGTTATAGGTCCATCGAAATATGGATTTTTATTTTTACTTGCTTTTTCTTTCCAACTTCT
Source organism: Impatiens glandulifera (assembly GCF_907164915.1). Lineage (NCBI taxonomy): Eukaryota > Viridiplantae > Streptophyta > Magnoliopsida > Ericales > Balsaminaceae > Impatiens > Impatiens glandulifera. Next base: position 12,775,805 of record NC_061864.1, on the reverse strand, counting down.
TACACTGTCAATCAATCGTTGAAGTGTAAAGTGGCACCAGTTCAGTTCCTTTATGTTATCAACCTCCATTAAGGATTTGAGAATTTTGAACCTGAAATGAAAAAAATACATTTGTCAGTATTCAAAAATACAATTAGATATATAAGAGGTTTGAATACATGTTTACCTGGCTCGTGAATTTTGAACAGGACATAAAAAACTAGAGACAACAAAGACAACGAAGTCTATTTTGAAATCGTTGTCTGCACTTGTGTTACTTAATATCTTGGGGATCATAGAAAGTGTTTCGGGAGCTTTGGAGTCTTCCCCGGTCCATCTGGTCTTCCAATCCCTCAAGAAATTAAAATAAGCAGGGTCCTTAGTCTTGTCCAACCCAACGGACTCGACTACGTTCATTGAGCCTCTAGGGAGGTTCATCACGAGCTGTACGAGATCTTCATCGATACGGATCTCATCACCGTTGGCCAATACCAGAGAACTCTTATCCGGGTCAAAAGATTGGATTACATGTTTGGAAAAATGAGCAAGGCACTTGGAGACGCCCATTGTAAGAAGAGAACCAAACCCGATTTCCTTAACGGCTTCCCTCTGTTCTACGCTCAATTGAGGAATGAGTTGAGCGAGGCCATGAGGTGATGATCTGGTTAGAAATGTCACTGGACGTTTCTTGCGGGTTTTGGTTTTTTGGGGAGAGGGGGGAAACTCTTCATCGAATGGGGTAGTAGACGGAGAAATATTAGTGGTTTCTGGGGGTGGTTCTGGTAACTCTTCATCGACTGTTGGATTGGAGGTAGGAATAACATTTGGTTTTTTTTTAGGGGGAAAAGGTGGTGGTAAAATATCATCAGTACCTGCAGCAACATCAGTAGCTTCGACAGCAACTGTGGAAACTGATTCAGCAGTCGATGAAGACTTAGTATTCGTCTTCGGATTTCTCTTCCTCTTCCTTTCATATGTAAAGTTATTAAACCTCGAAGTCATTATTTTGGGTGGGATAGCATAAATCAGTATTCAACGAAATAAATTGAATAAACATGTGTAAAATTAGTATAAACACAATAAGATGAACATACCTCTCTGGTTTAGTGCTGGGATTGACGTTGGATGCCGGAGTGGGTGCAGTTTCGTTTTCGGTTATGCTCCTACAAACTTGCAAGACGACCTCTCGGGAGTCGATGGGATGATCCACTTCCATGTTGTTGCCTTGGTTACCCGACATGTTCAGAAGAAATCCTTCTAGTATAAACGAAATATCTAGGGTTTCGACGTTCAGTGTTTGGATTATCGCCGGGAGATAGAGAGAGAAGAATATGAACAGTTGCTTATGAAAATGAAATTGAGGGATAGTCGGCTTGTAGCGGGAAATTGAAATTATATCAACTAGTCATGGAAGCGAATAAATATTCGTTCGATATCGTAAATTCATAAAAAAATGATAAAAATAACTGTAAAATAAAAACTATTCATAGAAGCGAAGATTTATTCGTGGAATGTAAGTGCACGGGTAAGTGAATTTACATGACAGGCAAGTTGGCTTCTCATGTGAGGGGAGGTTGTTTTACATGAACGTCAGGCTAAAATTATTTGAAAATAAGAAATCTTCGCTTTCAATCGTCTACTCGAAAAAAAAAATTCAAGCGAATATTTGGTCGTTTACTGATTTCCAATTTAATTTAATTACATTAACATTTATTAATAAACGGAAAAAAAGAAAAAAAATATAGCCAAGGAATGGAAGCGAAGATTTGTTCGGTTGCTGCATGTCATCTTCAATTAATTGAATTAATATTTAATAAACGGAAATATAAATTCCATGTCATTCTGGTCTTTACATAAACGGGTAAGTGTCTTTACATGGTAGGCAAGAGGTCTTTACATGGGAGGGTAGGGGGGTTTTACATGAGGTTTTCATTAACATTAATTGAAGCAAATATATCTTCGCTCCAGAGAGCCTCGAGGCAAAAAAAATGAAATAAAAATAAAATGGGAAAAGAAAACAAGCCGGTAATTGAGGCGAAGATTTGTTCGGTCGCTGGATGTCATCTTCAATTAATTGAATTAATATTTAATAAACGGAAATATAGAATCCATGTCATTTTGGTCTTCACATAAACGGGTAAATGTCTTTACATGGTAGGCAAGCGGTCTTCACATGGGTGCCTAGGGGGGTTTTACATGAGGTTTTTATTAGAATGAATTGAGGCAAATATATCTTCGCTCCAGAGATTCGCGAGGCAAAAAAAATGAAATAAAAAGAAAAATATAAAATCCTAGAAAATAAAAGATTGAATTACTTGAAGCGAATATTATATCGCTGCCCTGTGTTATTTAATAAATTAAACAAATATTTAAAAAACGTAAATATAATATGACTGTGAATTCGGTCTTTACATGGACGTGTAAGTGTATTTTCATGAACGGCAGACGGTCTTCTCATGGGTGGGTATGGGGGGTTTACATGAGGGTCATTTCAATGGGCGTGTAGATCAGAGCGAAGATATCTTATCTGGGTATTATCTGAATATTATATTATTTCCTGGCGTTAACGGGCGCTTCCGTTAACGGCGTCTTGTGTGAACCCGGGCCTAAACCCGGATTCCGGATTCTCCCTCCCTCCGTCTCCTGCCCAGATTGATTTATTATTAAATTAATAATGCTGCAATCTGATTGGTCCGCCACAGGGGAACACGGCAATCGGTAGCAGAAGATCTGAACTGCCCTAATACATGTCTAGTAAATTTATATAATTTTTTTGTTTAGTTTTTTAACACATTTTTTTATTTCATAATAATTTAACCTTTTTTTCTATTTTTGTTTAATAATAATACAATATTTAAAAAATATTCGGTTAAATAAATATTTTTTATTTTTTTTTAAGAACTTAGTTTTAGTTTTGTTTCTTATATCTTGCTACTTAAACACTTAACAAACTAATCAGATAAGACGTACTCAAGAACCAATTAACTAAACAAGCAGAATATGTCATTGGATTGTTATAGCTAGTTTAGAAGAGAGAATTATATGTAGATCTAGAATTTGAAGTTATGGTATGCTTATAAATTAATCTAATTTTTACCTATTTTTGAGAATTAAAAATAAAAAAGAACGAAATAAATATATAAAATGATTACGGGGTTATTTTATATTTTTAATGTAAAAATTTAAAAAAAAATAGAAATTTTAGGATCGGCCTCAAATAATATAAATTGTCTATATATATTCCGGAAGTTCAAATTATTTTAGAAAATACAATGCTAAATATATGGAACAAAAAAATCCGTAAGAATATTATAATTAAAAAGCTGATAGTTAAAAATTCTTAAGAAAACTTCTCTGCTTCTTTGGAACATTAATAAAAAAAATTTAAATAGCGTGGACCATTATAAAAAAACATGTAGACATTTTGCATTTTAGTAAACTTAGTAAGAAATATATTTAAATTTATTTTATTAATACAATGAGAAAAATTAAATTTCTAATCCCTTACGAAGTAATCTAATAATTAAAATAAACTATAAGGAAAAAAATATTTATTATTCCTTAAAATTTGGTGGGATAATGATTTTCTTATTTGTAATTTACGGGGAGGTAGGGATTATAAAAGATAATATATGATTCTTAAAGATATAATTTCTATTTTAGCAATAAATTCATATTGAGAATTTAATTTAAAATTTGTAAACTATAAACTATACTTTTTCTCACTTAAGTTAGTATTATTAGTATTTACTTATTGAATTAAATTGTTATTATCATATATATATATATATATATATATATATATATATATATATATATGATATATATATTTAAAAAGTTTTATATTTTATTTAGTTGAGAAATATTAAACTAGACCATACAATTAAGGAATAATTTAGATTAAATTTTGAATTAAATTAACTTCGTTATCTATTTATATTTACTTGGTTCAATTATTAAAAGTTTATAAGAATTTCTTCTAAGAAAATAATAAAATTTCTTTCTCTATTCTAAAAAAAATAAATCATATTGATAGTTATGAATTTGAATTTTCACCTGATCATTTTGAATAAAAAAAAACATATTATATGAGTTACCATTAAATTTTTTTTATACATCATCCCATCTTATTTTACAATTTTTTTTAAGGTAAGAAGATAATATTATCCAAATTTATGACATATACTTAAACTTAAAACATTTTAAGTATAAATTGATTCGATTTATTCTCTTATAAATCATTTTTATCATTTGAGTTACCTTTTGAATTATTTTGTAAACTCTAAACCTCTTTTTTTTTATTAGTAAGGTAGTGGACTTAAATATTTTAGTTAGCTTAACTTTTAGTGGATAAAATTATCAAACTTACATAATGGAGATTCAAAGTACACTTATGAGGTAAAACAAGTTATCGACTAAAGTGTTCCAAATATGATAATATATTAATGATTAAGTATTATAAACTTGACAAAGTTAAAGAGAATAATATTGAAGCAAGTAATAGGGGTGGAGACAAAGTTTAATAACCATAAATAAACCTTTTGTAACAAAAATGAGAAACAGAGTTTTAGTAGTAGAGACAACAATATTACATTTATTAAAACCTAAAAACAATAATTGAAATTTCTAACTACTAGTCCAAGGAGAATGAAACTCGTTTTTTTAACAAACTTAGTGTTTGTGCGGCTCATTATTTCATTTAAAGATTGATGTTAAATATAATAATTAATTATTAAATATAATTGTTATATGTTTAAGAAGTTTTAATATTTATCTAGTAGATATTTTTTTCTTTTTGAAAACTTTAAACACAAAGTTCAAATAATGACATGAAAAATAAAAATACCAAAGAAAAAATAAAGATTTTTTTTATCTAACTCTAATTTCATCTACCGGGTCAACAGAAGAACATTTTAAAGATAAATATTATATTTGATCTTACAATAATCAAGTGATCTGTTTAGATTTAGGGTTGAAAATATTTAGTAGATAAATATTATATTTGATATCCTACAATCAAGTGACAGTTTAGAATAAGTTTGAATTAGGTTAATCTAATTATATATTTATTAAAATCAAGTTGTAACATTATCATTCATTTATTATTATCAAAACCTAATGAAAACAATTGACTAGGTCTTCCATATGAATTATCTTTTATATTATGCATGAATAATTGAGATCACATTGTTGAAGTGGATTGCTTCGCCAAATGGTTCTCAAAATAACCTTGTTTGTCGTTCACTTTCCCAAACTAATATATTTTGTTCATTCATTTCCAAACTAACCTAGTTTACTATTCAAATTTATTTTTTATTTTTTATTTTTTACATATAAAATTTATTATATATAAAGTTTATATTTTGATATATATTTTAAATTATTATTTATATAAACTAAATTATTTATATTTTGATATATATTTTAAATTATTATTTTTATAAATTAGATTATTTATATTTTGATATATAATTTAAATATAATCATTTTTTATAAATTTGATTATTTTTATTTTATATATATATAATTGTTAGATACTAATAAATTTAAAATATTTTAACCATAACAATATAATAATTATAATAATTAGATATTCGCGTTTTTAAATTTATCAATTATTTATTAAATATAATAAAAAGATTACCATATTTCTAGGGTTAAAATATTAATTAAAAATATTATTATATTTAATAAATAATTGATAAATTTAAAAACGTTTTTAATGAATATATAATTATTATATTATTATAGTTAAATATTTAAATTTATTAGTATTTATTAATTATTTATTAGAATGTTAAAGAAAATATTTATTATATATATAAATAATAATTAAAATGTAAATATATATATATATATATTAAAATATAAATAATCAAATTTATAAAAAATAAAAATTTAAATTATATATCAAAATATAAATAATTTAATTTTATATATAATGAATTTTAAATGTAAAAAGAATAAATAAATAAAAAAAAATTAAATTTGAATAATAAACTAGGTTAGTTTGGGAATGAATGAACTAACCTAGTTTGAGAGAGTGAACGCTAAACAAGTTATTTTGGGAAACTATCTTTACTTCGTCCAACAAATAAAAATAGAGATTATTCCAGTATACAAATATTGTGTGCAAGAATCTCTATTACATTATGACGATGAAAATTTATCACGAGATTGGTCCTCTTGTATAAAACCCTCCTTGAGGTGACATGGTGAAAATGAGAAGGGTTGAGATACATCTATGAATTAGGGAAGATAATTTGTATTTGTTTTTAAATACAAGTACTGTTTTTAACTTTTATTTTCTTCTTCGGTAAATTCTATCTAATTATGTCAAAGATTTTGACCATATTACAAATAGACACGTGCTTGCATTTGGTTTCGTTCGTTTGAGGTGATTGATCATTGATTTTTCTTTATTGAAAAAATGTTGATGGAAGAGATTATTTAAAAAAAAAATGATTTTATCAAAAAAAGTGCAATTAACTTTGAGATGATTTTGTAACCGTAAGATAATAAAATTGATTAGACTAAAATGCTTTAACTTAAAAGGTCGGGATAAGGCAACTTTGTAGTTACATATAGTTTTTCACCTTTATATGGCCTCAAATTTTCATAAAATAATATTATTACTTATATATTAATTATTAATTTTTTTTAATATTAAATATATATTACACAATATATATAATTTTTTTTTTATCTCTTTTCATATTATAATATATATTACTTATTTTATATTATATATAAATATTAATTAAAAAAATATTTAAAGACCACAAAATTTTAATTTGCATTGCGCAGAATTGACCCACCCTACTATTACAATTACAAGCATCGAAGTTCTTAAATTACATAACTATCATTTGCTTCTTTCAAGATATGGTCAATGAAAGAGGAAAGTTTGGACAAGTTCAAAGATGACATAATATAAGGCCTCCCCATAGATCTCGAAGAAAGTAGATGGATCATTATGTCACAATAACTTGTAATTTCAATACTCAAAAAAATGTTACTTTAATTTTCTCTTGATAACTATATTATCTTCATTATAAATTGTCTTGCCAATACTATTGAAATAATCATTTCATAGGAATGAAATATAGATGAGTAATATACTTTGGAATCCATGTCTTTCTAAGACTTGGCTTTACTTCCATCACTCTTTTTCTCTTTCTTTTAATTGTTAATAACTTAATATGAATAGTAATTGGATGAGACATCTCTAAAATTGAACAAATCTTGCAATTTTTTATATCACTTGAAAATGAAAAATGCATAAAATAGCATATTAAAAATATAAAATGTACTTAATTCACTAAGAATCATGCTTATGAAGAACTCTATGACCTTTTTTTTAAAAAAAATTCTTTATTCTACAAAATAAACAAATTTTTATTCAAGAATGACATTATTAACTGTTACTCTCTTAATTGAACTACTATTCATTATTTTCTCAAATTTGAACTCACATATACAATTATATATTATCCTTCAAAGATACATTAATATTTCACTCTTAATTCAAATAATTATTCTATAATTTTTCAAATTCGAACTCACATATGCCATTATATTATTAACATCACTCTCAATTCAAACCACAATTCTATCACTTTACACTAAGATATACCATTATCATTGTTCAACTACGACTCAAACATGATCTTAAGTTTGAGATGTATATACTTTAACAATACATCATTTGTTTAATTTAATTTATAAGTTTATATATATATTTAATTATTATTAATGTATAATAAAATTATATATATATAATTAATAAAAAAAATTAATTAATTATATTAAAAATAAGAATAATAATTTGAAGGCCAAAAGTGGGGCTCCTAGAAAATCTTCAATAAATAAATTCAAACAAGCGTGCATTAATGTTGTTGATCACTAACTACATTGTCTCTGTCCCTAACATTCATGCAAGACTCTTTGCCTACCCCGAGCCTTAATCCCAATAAATCATTAACCACTTTTTCTTTCTCACTACTCTCTTTTCTTGCTCTTGTCTAAAACCCTAGTCCTCGTCAATTCTTCTCTGTCCCGTAATGGAAACTCTTAGCTCTTTCTATCAAATCTATTTTTACCGTTAGTTATTCTCTGCCTCGCCGCGGAAGCCCCTCGCCGTCTCTTTTCCCTCGTCTCGCCTCCTCTTATATTCTCGCCGTACATATTCTCCCCAGGGGCGGAGCTATGCATGGGCTAGGGTGGGCTCCAGTCCCACCTAAATTAAAATCTTAAAATAAAACATTTTATATTTATATTTGACATATGACCCTTAGCCTAGTTGGCTATGTAACTAAAGCCTCACCTATAATTTATTATATTTTAAAATATAATTTATCTATAAACTAATTCATAATTATATTATTTTAAATATAATTTTATTAAAATTATTATTATTATATTATTTTATACTAACAATATTTATAATAATACATCAATTTTAATTAATATATAAATAATATTTATTTATATAAATAAAGTATAAAAAATTATATATAAAATAATGTAAATCATATAATATTATTATTTTTTATTTATTTCAATATAATTAATAATACAAATTATTTATAAGGGTAAAATATAAAAATTAAAATAATAATAGTGTTTTATATTTCTTAATTTTAAACTATTTCAAAAATTTATAAGAAAATATAAATTAATATTAATAAAAAAGTTAAAATATTTACATTGGTTTGATTTTGTATTTAAATAAAGAATTTGATATCCCTGTTCAAGAACCTAACAAATCTCCTAGAATTGATGTTGATGTAAGTTTTCTTAAACTTGATCCATCATTACGTATTCCGATATGAAAATATCCTTTTAATCAAAGGGATAAAATTAGACGAGCTTATATCAAGATGAGATCATATCAACCTATTAAGGATGAGTACTCGCCAACCAAATTTGGAAATCAAAATCGACGATTCCAAAATTATTGGTTTAAGAAATTTACTTAGTTAGAATACTCTCCTTTGAAAGATCCTGCTTTTTGCTTCCCATGTTTCTTGTTTGAACATAAGCAACCCCAAAAACCTACATTTACAATAGATGAATTCAAATATTAAAAGCGAGTTAATGATGAGGATATATGCTCTTTTGTTATACATATAGAATGTAATGTTTCACCACATAATAGGGCAGTTGAATATCTTGATAATCTAATGAATATCCTTGTCATATTGACAAAGTACTGAATACATAGTCTTTAGATGAAAAACAAAATAACAGATTACGGCTTACAACAACTATTGAAAGCACTCGGTAGCTCACTTTGCAAACGTGTGCATTGAGAGGGCATGACGAGTCTCCATCTTCTAATAATCGTGGAAATTTTATTGAAAAAAAAACAGAGCATAAAAAGTTACATCTGAGATGCAAGTTGGAGTCAGCCCCAGGTAATTTTTCATCCTGGCTCCGCCCCTGATTCTCCCATATCAAATCTTTTTTTGTTGTCTATTCTCTCGCCGCCTAACATCAACATCAATGGATTCTCTGACTGATATCAACATCCCCTCTACCGTCCCCCTTCTAACATTGTTTTATTCAATGGAAACCTCGATACCACCGTTGTAACGATCCAGAACGCACGAAAAAGGAAAACTATCCTGAACGCACGGAAGAGGAAAACCAACTGTGTTGACGATCAAGATTTTGGAAGGTAAGTTATCATTTGCGTGTTAATAGTTATATTGAGCGTAAAATGTAGTTATATGAAGTGTAATAAGTAGTTATATAAAGTATATTATGTAGCTATATGAAAGCATAATAGGTAGATATATGGAGCGTACTAAGTTGTTATACGGAGCGTTCTCCTTTGTCATTTTTTCAGTTCGAAGTTGTCAAAGAGAAGATTTCCGAAAGCAACGATTGCAAACATCCACACTCCTCCTCAGGGCCTCTATAAACTCGTTAATTAACTGTTGGACCTCCAAAAGTAATTTGTCATGGACATTGGCTTCGACTCTCTCCTTTGCTAATGTGTCTCCAAAAATTGAAATTTATGGGCGAATCCGAAAGATGTTGCCAATAATATGCATTGGTTAAGGATTCGTTACATCACCAAATTGTTAAAATCTCCCTTAACACCCACGACAATGAACGGGCCATTTTGAATTTATATCTTTCAAATTATAGTTAAACTATTTATAATGTGTATCCATTTGTTTAAAATATTTATACATTTGTTTATAATATTTAGAATGTTTATAACTGTGTATTTATCCAATATATTCGTGTATCGAGCTCATTATAACATTTTATTGAGTTCAATATAACTGTGTATTGACCTTAATATAACTGTATATTGAGCTTAATATAACCGTGTATTGAGCTTAATATAACGTTGAATTATGCTCAGTATAACACTGAAAAAAAACTCAATATAACGCTGAATTATGATTAGTATAACGTTGAAATAAACTCAATATAATGCTGAAATAAGCTCAATATAACTGTTATAACATAAACACATGATAACATAACTGCAATAATGTGGTAAAAAAGAATTTAGTGGAGACTATTGTTTGTGGTATCATAGTCGGATCATTTATTTGAGTAGAGACTATTGTTTGTGGTATAGTAGCTGGGTCATTGAATTGTTGCGCATTGCTAGTTCATCCCGCATTTTTTTGTATAACAAAATTTAACAAGGCAATTAGCTAAATATAACGAGGCAATACGCTCAATATAACGAGACAATTAGCTCTATATAATGAGGCAATCAGTTCAATATAACAAAACAACAAGCACAATATAACGAGTCAATTAGCTAAATATAATGAGGCAATATACTCAATATAACTAGATAATGAACTCTATATAACGAGACAATCAACTCAATATAACGAAGCAACAAACACAATATAACGAGTTAATTAGCTAAATATAATGAGATAATATACTTAATATAACTAGGCAACGAGCTCTATATAATGAGACAATAAGCTCAATATAACAAAGCAACTAACACAATATAAGAGTCATTAAGGCAAAACTAACATTTACTGAATGTTTGGACTTGTTAATTATTTTTTCTAGACAAATAATTTCCGTTTCGTGGGTGCCCTCACTCTAACCGGAGAGTTGATCACTTTCTTGGTCAGAGGAGTAGTTGCTGGTGTGGAGCTTGTAGATGCATTATCAAAATCTAACATCAACTTTTGAATCATGTCTTTCAAAAGTCTAGACGCAACCAATGTCCTATTTTCAAATTTTGATGCAAGTTGTTGGAACAAATGGATCATTGTAGTTAGACTATTATACAAAGGTGTATTGAGCTCAATATATTCGTGTATTAAGCTCAATATAACTGTGTCAATATAAAGTTGTATTGATCAGAAGATAACTACATCGAGTAGAACGTAACAATGAAAGAAACACAGTAATTATATGAAGTTACTCGACCACCGTGAATCTGATTTTGAGTTTGCAACAAGAAACTGATCGTGGTAGATAAGAGGGAGGAAAGAGAAGTTTTTACTTTTTTATTTTTATTTTTATTTTTATGTATATATGATTTTTTTATATAATTTTTGTTTACAGCTAAACTCTCTTGGCAGCCACCACCACGGGGATTCGCTCCTTATCACAAGGTATACAAATTATTTTTTTGTTTAGAAATTTTAATTAAAGAATAAGTTGAAAATATTTTTAAAATTTAATAAAATTATATTATAAAATAATTAATACCAATATAGTTATTGATATATACCATATAAAATTAGGGAAATGATATAGAGAACGAATTGGGGGAACGAAATGGGGAGCGAAGCCACCTGGCATGCCATGGAGGAAAGAGAAAAAAATTAAATCTCCTCTCTAGCAACCCTCAGATCATTTCCCGCTCATCAAACAAAACCCTCCTTATTCTTCTTCTTCCATTTTATTCACCATCGGCACGCTGTTTATAATCTTCTCATTCCATTTTTTAGATGCGTCTTCATTCGCGCCGTCTAGCTTCTTCTCCTTACATTCTTTAGATTCGTCTTCATCCTCGTCGTTTAACTTCTTACTGTTATTGCGTCTTCATCCTCGTCGTCCTTCCGTTCTTTAGTTTCGTCTTCATCCTCGTCGTCTTCTCCTTGCGTTTTATTTAGATTCGTCTTCGTCACTGTCCGACTATCCGATTAGCTTCTTCTTCTAATGGTATATCTTCTTTGCCATCATAGCTTACTTTTTTCTTTGTTTTATTGTTCTTCTGTTTGTTTCTTGGATTCACATTTTTTTGTTGTTATGTGATTGTTATGTGTAGGAACCAATATGTAGCTAGAACCTGTATAAAACTGTTAATATTTTTGTTATTTTCAAGAACCTGTATAAAACTATTAATATTTTTGTTGGTTTGTGTTGTCCTCTGTTTTGTTCTATGTTGTCCCGTGTCTTAAACTATGATGTCCCGTGTCTTAAACTATGTTGTCCCGTGTAAATATTGAAGTTGCTCTAAATGTTAATATTCTGATGTCATTTGTGTTATTGTAATATGTTGTTCCGTGTTTTAAACTATTTTTTTTCGTTTTAATGCGTTTTATCCAATATGTCTTCCTGCATTTTATTAAATATGTTGTCATGTATTACTGTAATATGTTGTTCATGTGTTGTCATGTATTATTTGTGCTGATTTCTCTTTTTTGTCTTATGTAGCCCTATGGATGAACCATCATCACCATGTAGGCATATATTGGCTGTTTTGAATAAAATGAAAGTGAACCAGGTGCCAGCATATTATATATTGGACCGTTGGCGTAAAGACTTGAAGAGCGGTTACCAAATATTCACCAACATCTATGATTCGGATGTGGTCCCGACATCTTTTAAAAACCTGTGTAAATTTTTTAATATTTTTGTTGTTTTGTGTTGTCCTCTGTTTTGTTTTATGTTGTCTCGTGTCTTAAACTATGATGTCTCGTGTCCTAAACTAAGTTGTCCTGTATTTTTATACACTGGTGTCATGTGTTGTAAATATTTAAGTTACTCGAAATGTTAATATTCTATTGTCATTTGTATTATTGTAATATGTTGTTCCGTGTTTTAAACTATATTTTCATGTGTTTTATCCAATATGTTGTCCGGTATTACTGTAATAAGTTGTTAATGTGTTGTCATGTATTCTTTGTGTTGATTTCTCTTTTTTATATTCTTGTGTAGCCCTATGGATGAAGCACCATCACAATGTACCGAAGACAAAATTCCAAAGGTTGGGATGTCGTTAGTGTCGAAAATTATGTTGTCATTTGTCCAATACTATGTTGTCCCGTGTCTTATACCATGTTGTACTTTATTTTGTAATATGTTGTCATGTGTTTATTATTATGTTGTCCTGAGTACATAAATATTGTATTTCTACAACAAGTAATTGTTAAGTACGATTTGTTGTTTCACATTAAAACGTTAAGTACAAATTGTTGCTTCACAACAAGTAAATGTTTTAATTCTACTAACATGAAACCATTACATTAATGTTTCGGATAATTTGGTTTCATACAACTTTATGGTCTTGTATGTTAAGTTCATCCGATAATTCTTAGGCTCAGGTTGTATTGTTTTTGATGGAGTTGTGGTCTTGGATTTAGAAGCAGTCTTCGCAAGCACTAGTAGGGGGTCAGAGGGAGCAACATTCTTCTTGATAATCTTCCTGTTATATACCACCCCACTAAATTTTCTGCAAAATAAAAAATAAGACACTATTATTGTAATCGACAGGACAACATAACTAAAAACACAGGACAACATAACTAAAAACATATGACAACATAGTCTAACACACAATACAACAAAATATTAACAGTTTAAGCTTAATATTTATCAACAATGGACAACATAGTATATGAAAACAGTACAACAACGATAAGTTCATATTACCTTTCATCTCTATCTGAAGATTTCCTTTTACCTAAAGTCTTACTGTTCTTCTCTGTCATTGTTGACATACTTACTGTAACAATAACCAAATGCTAATTAGTAACAAAACATTTTATATATAGGAGAAGAAAAGTTGAATAACGTTTTAAGAAGAAGAAGTTGATTAACGTTTGAAAAAGAAGTTGAATAAAAGAAGCAGATAAGCGGATACCGTTTGAAGAGAAGCAGATATTTAGGATTAGTGTTTGAGTAGATTTCGTTTGAATAACAATAGATACTTAGAGTTAGGGTTTGAGCGGAGATAAATTGAAGAGAGGGAGGGTTTTAGCGGAGATGAAAGACAGTTTGAGCTTTGAGCGGAGATGAGAGGTCGTTGCCGTTTGAACTTTGAGAGGAGATAGATTGAAGAGAGATAAAGTTTAAGAGGAAATGAGAGGGTTTAAAATGAGGGGGAATTATCCTACGTGGAAAAAAAAACAAAAAAAAAAATTATTTTTTAACCTACGTGTCCTGCCACTGGGATTCGCTGAGGGATTCGTTCCCCAGTTTCGTTTCCCGTATCACGCCTCATAAAATTATAATAAAAATATATAAGATTAAAAATAAATTAAAATAATGATGTATATAATAAATATGGAATGAAATAAAAAATATATATATTTAAATTAAAATAAAAAATTATTTAATAAATATGAAGATTAGATATATATTTTTTAATTATTATTATTATTATTATTATTAATTTTTTTAAATTCTTTATATAATTTTATTTAATTTTTTAAACCTGTTTATTTGATTTTTGGTATGAGATTTATTAATTTTATTAATCCGATCTGTTTTGTGAGTACCCATTAATTTTTTTTATCTTTTTTATTTTTTTTATGTGAAGACTTTTATTATTAAACAACAATTTTAACGTTTAATTAATTCTTCAGTTTTAACATTTAATTAGTCCTTTGACGTTATTATATATGACTTGATAATATATTTATCACGTTTTAATTATTGTATTAGCGTTTTGGTTTATCTTATAACTATATTATATTATTTTATAATGATTTTATTTTATTTATATATATATATATTTATATGCTTAGATAAATTAAATAATGAAATATAATTTTTGTTGAAAAAAAAATAATTTGCTCCTCATATAGATCCAATCATGCCTCCCTTTCTCAGTTGCCGCGAAATAATAGCGGGAATATGACGTGGCAGAGGTCCTCAGCTGAACATTCCCGCCAAAACCCTAGATGGATGGCGGGAATACTACCCATACATTTTCTTGCTTAACATCTTCCGCCTCCAAGACTCGCACCGATTCTGATTTCAGACAACTTCATAATCTAAACATGAAGTCCTCAGAAGATTTGTCATTCCGTTCCTTCAAATCGAAGAAGATTCTCCGTTCATCTTCTTCGAAGATTTCTACTGCAGATGCAGATCCAGATCCGCCGTCCGTTGTTTTGGATCAGGTTCCTTGGACTTCCAAGACGCCGGAGAAATCGACGATTCCTGCTCGTCGCACGCGTAATCACCATACTATTTTTTCAGTGAAAGAGGTGAGAGAAGCAGCTGAGAAGCTCCGGAAGTCGCGTCAGCGATCCTGCATTGAGCCCCATCAAATCGTTTCCGACGGGTTGAAGACCGAAAGATCCTCTGGTGTTACGTCGCCTAGACGAGTGAAGAAGTCCGACAACTCGCCTAATTTGCCAGAGAGGTTAGCTTAATGACTATTTTCTTTAGTTTTGTGGTGAATCGTGATTCATGAACTTGGTTGAAAATTGTTTGGAGTGATTTAATTTGGCTTTGATTCATGATTATAGGCTTAGATCTGTTTTATATTTTGTATTACTGCTAGGCCATCAGTTATTGTAGTCATACATCTGAAATGCTGTATCTTCTCATTAGAGCTATCATTCATTTGTTTGAATCTAAATTTCAGCTTAAAGTGATTGCAAGTGACTCTCGTTTGGGGAGGATTATTCATCTTTGTGAATAAATGTTAGCTGATGCTTTGATTTTAAATTAGATCATTCTGATCTTCTGTTCTCTCAATGCTACCAAAGATACTTGATTTTGCATGACATTTGTATGTTTTTAATCTAAATTAGATGGGTTGCTCATCAGTTTTAATGATCTAAATCTACATCTTTACTCTCTGTAAGCTGTAAGCTGTAAGCTGTAAGCCTTTGCTTTGGTTTACAAAAATGAAGAAATGTGCTATGGATTATCGATACCATTTGGAATTTATGCAACTCTCATTAGTTTATATGTTAACAATAGGTTGATTTAAATTGCTGCAGCTTCTGGATTCTGAAATATAGCCTATTTGGCAAGTGACAGTTTTCTTCCAGCTATTGTGCACTTTATCATTCACATGATACTGATTTAAGATGGAAATCACATGACTTCAAATAGCCCTAATATTCCATTTGACCTGTTCTGTGTTTCTACTTCTTCTTTTAATTAATACAATTGAATTGTTTTTCAGGTATGCAATGTTGGGTGAGTTTTTTGATAGATTGGTTAGCTCCATTCTGCTTCTGAGGGGTTCCAATCCAACCTTTTCTAATATTAAACCCAAAATTGAGTCATTCACTAATAGGTAAGCTATGGCTATTTGAGTATATAAATATCCTACAACTATAATGCCAGGACAATTTACCCTTTTTATTCTTTTATTTTAATGACTTGCTTTGTTTCTTTAATAGGAGGTTCACCTATAGTCATTTGGCACAATTGAAGTTTATTTTACCAGAGGCCATAGAGATGAAGAAGACTGTTACCCGGGATGAACTAACTTTCTGTATGAAGCCAGATATTCATATAACTTTGAACACTGTAGCAATTATGAAACCAAATCAGCTGTCATCAGAGTCTGGGCATATGTATCTAAAGAAGATGTTTCGTAGTAGGCTATTGGACTACTTTAAGACCCACCCGGAGGTATGCATTTCATTCTTTACTTCCATAAAATAAACAATAGTAACAAAAATAAATTATTTGTATTTCATATTGTGTTGCAATTTAATTTATTTCAGGGTGATGTTCCTGAAGAAACACTACCGGAGCCATTCAACAAGTCAAAGAAAGCTTGTGTTAGTGAAGAAGCTAACTCACCCTTTGGCCTTGAAAGATCAACTGTTTTACCTGCAATTCAGCAGCCAGTACCAGTATCTCATCTATCCAAATCCTTCAGGGGATTTTTTTCAGCAAAGGCCTCAGGAACTGAATCACTTAACTCCCCTCCCGTCCCTGTAGAAAATGTTCTCCCTAAAATGATTTCAAATACATTTGTGGAACCAGAATGTGCAGCAGCTTCTTCATCTACCCCATTAAAAGAAAAGGATCTTTCTAAAGGTGATGTCTTTACTCCTGGTAAATTCATATTCACTCCATCAAGTGCCACACCTGAAATGAAGATTCCAAAGAGGGGTTTTATGACCCCTGATAATGAACCGAGCAAATTAGTCAGGCGCCCATCACGTAACAGGTCGTTGATATTTGACACTCCTGTGAAAAGTCACAAGAATGTGGAGCAGTCAGTGATATTTGACACTCCTGTAAAAAGTCACAAGAGTGTGGATCTATCATCAATCGACAGTGAGCTACTTGACATACTTCCTGACAGTGTTCTGCAATCGGTAAGCCAGCCTGTTACGATTTCACATGTCCTAAAATGTATTTCAGACAAAAAGAAGATTTAATCAAACTACCCATTTCTTAACAGATTAGAGAAAAGGAATTGAAAGCAATTGAAGAGCGAGATCCAGCCATATCACAGGCAAAGTGGCGAAGACAGATGATATCGCGGTTGCCTAAAGCGTTTGACATGATTGTTTTCTTGTACCAGTCAATCCAACGATCCGTGTTCACAAAAAAGGATCTCATTCACAAGATCATTTCTAGCAACTTGGACATTGTCGACCGAAGTAAGCATCTTATATTCTTCTGCCTCTCAAATTCTTATTTCTTATCTGACCCTTTTTGTTTTATTTCCTAATTTACAGGAGAAGTTGAAGAGCAGGTCAAATTGTTGCAAGAGATAGCTCCCGAGTGGATCTATGAGAAGTTAGCATCAACAGGAGATCTTCTCATCTGGTAACCATTCCTTTTTTTCTTTAATTTGTGCTAATGAACATATATAATGTAATTCAGGTTTAATCCATTTCTTATATAACTAAGATTTCATAAATGTAATGTTATTTGACAGCATCAATAAAATATCAAACCCAGAATCAATCAGAGCAAGGTTGGCTGAAGTGAAGTGAAAGGACCACAAGATGTTCCAAGTTTTCATATTTATGCAATCAAAAACAATTTAATGTAGTCATTTTCATGTGGATAATGAAAATTTAGCAGTTGTAAATCGGCTTGTTTGTAAGTTAGCACTGACTTATAATCCCTCACTTAACATGTTTTTAATGGTATTCAAATCTTGATCCTTTTGTGGTAAGATTTTTCCACTTATTTTTGTTATGTGTTATGTAAGTTCTAATTAGGTTATATTAAAATTGTTTGAGTTATGACTTGCTTATAAAGATGGCCATGATCATATTTTTTTCATTAGTTAACAAATACAGTAAGAGTTAATGCCATTTGAAATGTTATTTTTGTGTTGATGAGTAAAATAAACAGAAAACATCAATTATTCTCTTTCTTTTCTAATATGATGGTATACAAACAAATGTCCCAAGAAAGACACTGTCAAAAGGCAACATTAAGCTAAAACATTTAATTCATTGTTAAAATAAAAATGAGTGAGCTGTTTATCTTTGAATGACCTTCTAGAATTTTATTAAATTTAATGGGTTGCTGTTTAAGCTTTTAAGAGAATAAATGAAATAAATGGAAGACCAATTTCCTATAAAAGCATATATTATAAGAATGTTGTTAGGAAGAGAAACAATTCCAACCCCTTGAATAAAATAATCTTAAAAATGATAAAAGTGTGCTTTGAAATAGATTTAATTTGACATTTCAACAATCTCAATCTAATCTCACCCATGCCAATAACCCAAGCTTAAGACTTATTTCATTTGGGACACTATGTCATTTTGTTTTGAAATAATTTAATTGTTTTAATTAGGTGTGACTTGAAAAGAAACCCTAAATTATTTGTTGATGAAGAAGGTGATGCAAATCATAAGTCACTATGAGTATAGAGAAACAAAATGAGTGGGGGTAGAGAAGGAAGAGACAAAGGGGGCAATGATTTTAATTCTCTAATAAAATGAGGCAAACACACTCAATTTCTTTGTTGAGTAATTCCATCATATGGGAGAGGAGGGATAATTAATTAAGCTTATAATTATCATGTGTAAGACTGTCAAAAAGAAAAAAAAAAAGAAAGAAAAAGGAATTACTAAGACAATTGTACTAGACAAACAAATGTTGTTTCTATTTTTTAAGGTCTATCAAGTTCCCCACTTATAGCTCTAGCTAGCTAGCTAGCTAGCACTATTAATTCTAAGATCACACAACCTTTATTTATTTTTCATCATGAGAAAGTGAAGTTGTTGGGAGCCAATGTAGATTTAGTAGCTTAGCTTTTTACTAACATTGTAATCTAAGACTGAATAGGAGGATCACACCTTAGTCTCCTCAGTCATCAATTGTAGGAGTTTTGTTAATTAATTTATCTTTCTCTAAAAGTCAATTTTGACGGGCGTGAAAATGGAACACCCATTCAAGACATATTGCCTATATTATCATTGTACATTATGCTTTTTAATTTGTTATGTGACACTAGTGGCCATTAACATAACAAGAAGATAAACAGGCATATATTTATTTATTTATTTACACAAAACAATTTATAAGGTGTTCATTCATATGACTTTAGCATAACTAATTTTATTTACCACCACCATCTAATTAACACACACTTAGTGATGAATAGAAATTTAGGGTCATTCTTATCTTTAATTAGATTGAGTGTTTCATTTTGTAGCATTTAATTCTTTCTTTTTAATAAATAAAACATGATAATAATCTAGAGACAAAATTAAGTGTAACTTAAATGTTATGTGTCAACTCATTCATGACTTTGGCACAACTAGTTAATTTATCACCGTCTAATTAATCTAAAAGAGACAATTATTTATAGAAATTTAAGTTTTCTTATCTCTGATTAGATTGAAATGTTTGATATTTTTAATCGTTTGATTTTATTTTATTTTTTGGAAACACAATAATAATATTATGTGGTGAATAATAAATTACTATTCGAAATTAAGTGCAACTTGATAATTAGGTGTCCTGCCCATTCATATAACTTTGTCCCAATTAATTTTATTTATTATTTCATCCTCAGTGATTGATATAGATTGAGGATTTGATCTCCATAATGTTTCATTTTTCTTTTCTTCTTGGAGAACTTGTAATATTATTTGATGCATAGTAAGCTATTCTTTGCAACATGATGATTAGGTGTCCCATTCATATGACTTTGGTTGCTTGGTGCAACTAATTTCATTCATCACTATCTAATTGATCCTTCACCTTGGAGTGATTATAGAAATTTAGTGTCATTCTTATCTCTAATAAGATTGAGGTTTGATCTTCGCAACTTTTTTATTTTATTTTTCATTTTAGAGAGCATAATTATATTATGTGGTTGATAGTAATCGATCTTTCAAAATTAAATACAATAGTAAATGATTCTTCGAAATTAATTGCAACTTGATGTTAGGTGTCGACTCATTCATGACTTTGGCACAACTAGTTCATTTATCACCATCTAATAGATCCAAGAGGCATAGTGATTGATATAAATTTATAGTTTCTTATCTCTGATTAAATTGAAAGATTTGATCTTTGTAATGTACAGTTTCATTTTAATTTTAGACAACACAATAATATTATGTGGTGAATAGTAAATTATTATTCAAAATTAAGTGCAACTTGATGATAATTGATAAGGTATACGACCAATTTATATAATTTTGTCCCAATTAATTTCATTTCTCACCATCTAATTGATCTTTCATCTTTAGTGATTAATATAAATTGAGGCTTTGATCTTCATAATGTTTAATTTTTCTTTTCTTCTTTGAGAACTTATAATATTATGTGATGCCATCAACATGATGATTAGGTGTCCCATTCACATGACTTTGGTTGTTTGTCATAACTAATTTCATTAACCACTATCTAATTGATCTTTCACCTTTGGGTTATTATAGAATTTTATAGCCATTCTTAGCTCTAATTAGATTAGATTGAGGTTTGATAAGCATATATAACGTTTGAATTTTCTTTTCGTTTTAGAGAAAATAATTATATCATATGGTGTTTTTAAATATTAAATGATCTTTCCAAATTAAGTGTAACTACATGGTTATGTACTTTTATGATTATTATAAAACTACATCATTATAAAATATTGTGTTTTTCAAACTAATTTTGTACCATTTTATTTACACTAAGTTTATTTCTTCTAATAAATTAAATTAACATTAATTCGGTTTCTTTTAGAAAGTTTTTTTTTTATGAGAATCAAACTATATTTTTTAATAAAATATTATTTTTTTCACTTATTTATAACTTTAACAATTTTGTACTTTGGGTCAAAATGAATTCAAATTTCTATGAGAAAAGTAGTTTTTTTTTTTTTTCTTTCTGAGAGGCTGGACTTTTGTACACATAGGATAAAATTAATGTTGTAAAATATATATTATGTAGTTAGGATAGAAGAATAATAGATCTATGTGTTAATTTGAATTATTATTGGTTTGTGTATGATGTTGCAATATTAAACCTTATCATATATATTTTTTAAAGAAGGAAATTCCCACAATTATGAATAAGATGATCTCCAAAATAATCTGTACAATAAAGAAAGAATGGAATCATGGTAAATTAACAAAAAAGATAAAAAAAAATAAAATAAAGATTGATGAAGAATGATTAAATGTTTGGTAAATTGTCCGAAAGTGAAAGCCATGTTAGTGATGGCTTTTGTTACACTTTCAAAATAAACTTAGGGTTTGTTTGATGCTGGGTTATTTGGATATTTTTATTAGTTTTTAAAAAATAAATATTATTTATGAAAAGTAAGTTTATTTGAGTTTTTAATTAATTATATAATATTTAATAATAATAATAATAAAAACTACATAAACTCTTTAAAAAATCTTTCCGGCTAAAGCAAGTATTAATTGCTTATAATTAATGTAATGGAGCCTTTTGATTATAATTTTGTTTCCTTTATTAATTTGTTTTCTTGCTCTTTATTATGATGAATAAAATAAAATGATTATAAATCAATAACAATAAATACGTCAAGATCGCACCGTTAAACATAATCATTGAATTTCAATGGGTAATGTTAGTTTGTCTATTGTAACAACCTTTTCAATCATTGATTTTAATTAGTTACTCCGTTTATAAAATTATTCATATATATTATTATTATTTTATTGAACGGTCAGATTCCAACATTTTGCTCACTGCTAATAAATAGATAAGATATGACAATAATAATTCAAAATAAATATTTAATAAATCACTTTAATTATATCCTCAAATGACATGTAAGATAAGAGGGAGAAAACAAATGAGAAATAAAACTATTTTATTTTCATTATTGTTAAATAATTTAAATATATATATATATATATTTTATAAAAAAAAAGTATATATTTTTTTATATGATTTATTTATCATATAACATGAACAAATTTATTTATTTATAAGGTAATGCATAGATTTACATTTAAATTATTGAACAATTTTGTCCTTGTACTTAAAAATATGAATCTATTAAATCACTCTTAAGTATGCATGGTTTTAAAATAAAAGAAAAATTAACACCCTTAAATATTTAATACTTTGTATATCACATAATATATCACCCTCATTCTCTATGTTCTATTCACATTATACACAAGGACAATATTTGGTTGGCTGTATAAAAGGATACAACACTATTATATTAGTATAAATATTTTAATACTTGCTGGCTGTATAAAAGGATACAACACTATTATATTAGTATAAATATTTTAATACTTGGCTGGCTGTATAAAAGGATACAACACTATTATATTAGTATAAAATATATATATATATATATTTTTGGTGGTAAAAATGGTATAATTTTATACCTTTATATAATTTATATCTATTTAGTATAAATTAGTAACTAATTCTTTAGGTAACACTATTTTTATATTATTTAGTTTTTAATTTCTCATTATACCTTTTATTAATACTATATTATTATATAATATATAATAATATATGAAATATATTTTATTTAGTTTTAATATTATTATTATATATAATCATTTTTAATATATATATTTAAATATTCTAATATTTTAATTAAAAAATATTTATTTATTTTCAACTGATAATTTTATTATTTATTATTTTCTATATTTACTTATATTATAAATACTATTTTAATTTTAATTTATTGTATTACAATTATTAATAATATTTAAATTAAATAAACATAATTTATAGTTTATATTATAATTATTTTTTATATTTTAATTAAAATTACAATAATTTATAATAATAAACAATATTATTTATAATATAAATAAATATAAATAATAATAATAATATTAATAATTTTAAATTAATATTTATACAACTTATATATCAAACACAAAATTATAAACCATATAAAACTTATACTATTTTTTATAATTCTTACCAAACATCAATAACTTATACAACTTATACTATCCTGTATTATTTATACCTCGTTACAATTTATATCTCTATATAATTTATACCTTATATAATTTGTAACCAAACTAGATCTATTTTTTATTTTATTATTTCTTTTTTCATTCCATATTTTACATTAATTTTTAACCATTCTCTAATTTTTTAGCTATTTTTAATTGAATCTTATTATTAATTTATTATTCTTTCTTTTATTAGTAGTTGAGTCATATTATTAATTAGTTTTTTTTACTCTTATCAGATTATTATTTAGATTGTTATAAAAAGTTTGTTTAAGTGTAAAAAATGTAAAAATAACTCATCTTAAATAAACTTTTTTTTCTTTATTTTTTAATTAGAAAGAAACATTCTTTTTTATTTTTCAGAAATAAATAGTCAAATAATAAAAAAAATCATTGAAAATTAAAGTTTTTTATTTCTTTGTCTAAGTAAGTTTATTTTACAATTACCCGATTTTTTAAACTTTTATTATAATTTAATTAATGTGATTAGCTTAATTTAACCTGATTAATATTATTTAATAAATTTTAAAATAAATTTTAAAAAGTTAAAAGTAAATTATAAAAAATAATTATAACATAATAAAATTAAATAAAAAAATTACTTACATAAATTATTTGGATAATTTAGGTTATCTAAACTCAATCCGAATTTCACAACCTGAAAATTTCTTACCCAAAAAATAGTCTAATTCAGAGTTTGAGTTAGATTGAGTTGGGTTATGGGTAAATAAGTAGTATATATATATGCTCATACCTGATATATGTTAACTCTTTCACACATTCTATCAAATGCATGACTTTGAATAAGAAAAAAACTCATACTCTTATGAAATTGTATAGGACCAAGAGTGACATATGCTCGGGCCAGCGCGCGTCTAAAGATGTACATGTTCATAGAGGCGAGACAAGGAATAATTTTTTTTTGTAACGTAAGAAACTAGCATGACTTTCACATCCATGACTTCCACTTCTATTGCAAAGATATAATGTCGATCAATCTACATCCCAATTGAACTGCATGCATACCTAATTCAGTGGGTACCACATACCACCCTTGGGTGGAGAAATATATGAAAGCACGAGCTTGAGATTTCGTGAGATTTCGTGTTGTGCTAGTCATATGTAGGAAGTTTGAGAAGAAGAGTTAGTCTATAGATTTCTAGCCAACTTTGTATAGCCTCAAGGTTTTGATATTGATTCCTTACCACTAAGATATGTCTAGTAGTTGACATGTGATCTCTCTTAGATTTCTAGTATTGTTTATGAACCGCTCTTGTTTGTTTGTGAGAAACTTTCAGTTTGAGTTTGGTCATATTGGCTTGTACAATAATAAAATGTATTATTATTGCTTTTTTAATGTATATATATTTAACTAGATATACACATCTCTCAAATATATATATAATCAAAAAAATAACTAATGATGGGCCTCAGGAGTGGACTGCCCTTGTCTAGTCAATCTCTTTTCTTTTTTCAGGGAAAAAAGTCAAAACAAATAAAGAAATAATGAAAAACAATATTTATAGGTTACCCTTAGATAGGAGGAGGTTAGGGTTGCTGACCTAGGCCATGCTAATTTCATGAATTGTAATAAACTTCTGGTTTTTCTACCAACAATAAACAAGACATGTTTAGATAGTCTAATGAAAATATACTCATTTATAAAAGTTCACACAAGATAAAGTTTGCATGACTATTGACATAAAGGAAATATGGCCGGTGCATAAATTATTCGAATAATCGATTAACCCGTCGCAACCAAATAACTCTTAATCAAATTATTATATTTTTTAAATTTTGATATAAGAAAAAGATAATTCGAATTGAAAAGTTTTGTTTGTGAATTAGGCATGGAAATGTGGAGAGATATGATGGGCAGATAAGAAGCACTTTCTTTGGGTAGAAATGATGATGTTGGCCATTAATGGATTGGCTTGGAAAGAGCTTTACAAGAAAGAACTAGTACTAATGCATGCAAAAATTATATATGCTTTTACAAACAACATCAAATGAAATGTCTTTTCAAAAGATTACAACCTTTCTAAGCTCATTGCAGCCTTTGCTTCATTACACTTCATCAACAAGCACTTCATGTTACTTAATTTGCAACTAATAAACTCAATTAAATTTTGTTCAAATTCAGATTGTTGGTATATATATAGTCTAACTATAATTATGTTTGCCTTTAATATAAAGATAGATACTAATTTGTTTTGTTTTGAAAAGTTAATTACCATATTTTCATTAATCTAAATCAAGGTAAATTACATCTCCTATGCAAATTCAAACCAAACCATATGACCCCAATTGTCACACTTTAGTCAAAGTAATGTCATGTGTTATGCTTCATAATTAATATTTGTCTAACCCACTAATTAAAAAAAATCTTAACTAATAAATCGAAATTTTCATATTAAATCTTTCATAAGAACTCCTTAAGTTAAAAATATAACTATGAAATATCATTATAGTCCCCACTCAAAATAAATTTGAATAAAACAAAAAAACATATTTAAAAAAACATCTCTACATTAAAAGTATATAAGAATATATTTTATTCGTTTAGTTAAGGGACGGGATCAAGGCGGTCAAAATCGAGAGTTTGCGTAGAATCGTTAGTCAGTTGTAAACTCGTAAAATCTATAATTTATGTGAAATCGTAAGAGTTTAATTTGAAAAAATAATAGTTATATATTTTTATTATTTATATATATTCAATTTTAAGAAATTATATATTTTAATATAAAGTTAATTAAAAAATAATAATAAGTAAATAATATTATAAAAATTTATACTTATAAATTAATTAATTAATTTAAATAAATAATAACTTTGTTTATTATTTTTTAACTATAAATTTGTATTTTTAAAGTAGATTTGTATAGAATCGTAAAATCAAAATTATTTATAAACTCGTAAAATCTTATTATCGTAAATTTAAAATCGTAAAAGTTTACTTATTTAAGAGTTTACTTAAAATCAGACTCGTTAACCTAACGTGAAATCGTAATATTTTAAGATTCAACTCGAAATTTTAATCGTCTTGAACGACTATATGATATAATTAATATATTTTTTAATTCAATTCAATATTTATTGTTCTAGTTCAAAAAAATAGGCAAAAACTTATATTAATATATGGGTTTTATTCATAATTTTTTCAATTTTTTCAAATTTGTCCAATTTTTTTTTAAACACACCATACTTTAATTCCTGGATTCGTATTTACATGTATTTTTTATTTTTATTATTATTATTATTATTATTATTAAACACAACATTAAAAATAATGGCTTTCTATCATGAAAACAAAAGGCATATTACCTACTTCCATTATAGGTTATAATTTGAGGATATTTCTAAAATAACTAGTTAGGTTTTTGTTATTTAAGTAAAAAATATTATAAGTATAAATATATAATCAATAAAAGAAATATGTTATTTTAATATTGTTATACAATTAAACTAGCATGTATCCCGTGTATTTGCACGAGTAACCGTTAAAAAAATATTACGATAAAAATGTTTATGGGCGGGTCAATCCACAATCCGATCCAAGTATCCATTTACTCTCACATATATTTAAATTAACCACAGCTCTCGACCCTATACAATCCGAACACTTTAAAAATTAAGCATCATTATCTATATATATATATATTAGTTAGTTAAAAAGCTGAATTTATATTTTTAAAATGTCCCACGTTCTCAAATTTGTTGTTGAATTTAAAATATAAAGTGTTATTAGTCTAGTTGCTTAAAAAGTTGTACTTGTTTTTGTTAGGTTACAAGTTCGAACCATACCTATAACATTTTTAATTTTATACTGGCCATAAGGACATTTTAAAAATTAAACATAATTATATATAAAGTAATGATAGGGGAAGCGAAAGATTTGCAGCGAATGTGTAGCGAATCTATGTGGAAGGCTGACTAGGCATGATGACTCAACATTTTAAATTTTATTTACCTCTCTCTCCTGGTCATTAATAATTTCTCTCTCTTCTTTTTATTAATCATTTATTTTTTATCTCTTCTTTAATCTTTATTAATAATTTAATTTTATAGTTAATTTGTAAATATATATTTATATATTTATATATTTTATTATTTAACTTATTTATTTATAAAATTTAAAATAATAATAGAGATAGTAATAAATTAAATAAAAAATAACAAAATATATATTTTCAAATATATATTATATTTGATAAATATATATTTAAAATAATAAAAAATTAAATATAAAAATAATTATTTTTTTAATTAATTATTTCTCTCCTCTATTATTAATAATTTATTTATTAATATATTTGATAAATATATATTTAAAATAATAAAAAATTAAATATAAAAATAATTATTTTTTTAATTAATTATTTCTCTCCTCTATTATTAATAATTTATTTATTAATTTTTAAAATGAGTTATAATGAAAATTAAAGATTTCTCAAGATTAACTAACTCAAATCAAATATACTAATATTCAAATTAAATATAACTCAAACTATGATATATTAATATTCAATTGTAAATAATTTTTTTTTATAAGAGTTAACCCATAATGTAAGAAGAGAGAATATATAACATTTTAAGACTTAATTAATTAAGTTTATAATATAATTTATAATAAAATAAAATATAAAAAAAAAATTAAAGAGAGAAAAAAGGAAAAACAACTATTAAAGAGTTTAAGTAAAAAAATATATATAATTTTAAAAATTATATATTTATATATTTAATTTATTTATTTTCCATATTATAATTCGTTTTAAAAATAAATAAATATATAAATTATATATAGGGAGAGGAGATAAATAATTAATTTTAAAAAATTAAGAATATTTATATTTAATTTTTTTATTATCTTAATTTATCAAATATAATATATATAATTTTATTTAGTTTGTTATTGTCCCTATTATTATAATTTTAAATTTTATAAATAAATAAGTTAAATAATAAAATATATAAATATATAAATATATATTTACAAATTAACTATAAAATTAAATTATTAATAAAGATTAAAGAATAGATAAAAAATAAATGATTAATAAAAAGAAGAGAGAGAAATTATTAATGACCAGGAGAGAGAGGTAAATAAAATTTAAAATGTTGAGTTATCATGCCTAGTCAGCCTTCCACATAGTTTCGCTACACATTCGCTGCAAATCTTTCGCTTCCCCTATCATTACTTTATATATATAGATGATGAGTTATTTAAAATAATTTTCAATAATTCAACCTAATAAGACCTTAATTATGTTTGCCTAAAGGTCTTAAGTTACGCAGGGTGCGCAGGATGAGATTGGGAATTTTTTTGCTCAAGATTGTGAAATTACCTTATGCCACATAGGAGGAAGATCCATGGGTGCGCACTTGAACACCTGGCGCAGCGTATAAAGTTGCGCCGCACAGTCCGACAAAAAGCTGCATATTCATTCATGGTTGTTCTATATATAAAATGAAGTTTCAAAACCCTTGCAGTTGCAGATCAGTCGACCTTTCTCTCACACAAGAAGACACCTGTTCACTTCTCTTTCTCTCTATATATAAACCAAATCATTCCAAATTCTCTTCACTGTCGAAGATCGGAGGAGGGGGGATGATGATTAGTTACATTCTTGCATAATCAATCTGGGTTCTTTTCCTGGAGCAAATGGACGCGGATGTGACTCAGAATTTCGAATGTTTTGGGGATTGCGGGGATTAAAGGCTTGTATTCGTGCTAACTAGATAGTTTTATTGACTGGGTCAGTTGTTATTTGTTATTCATCGTCTAAATTCCTCATCTTTTTACTCATTTGGACTGTACCTGCTAAAGAAATCAATGGACAGATGTTTTAAGTTGACAGTTTGTAGTGAGACAATAGGAATTCAGTTGCTTGACATCTTTGATTGCTTGTTTTGTTGAGTTTCTTTGTATTGGAATCTGGTTTGGGTTTCTGGTTCTGGTATTTGCTGAGAATGGGAATAGACGAGCTACTGCTTCCTACGGTAGGACCTCCAATAAAAAAGAGAGCAGGGTTGAGGAGGAAGCAGGCTGGAAGAGGCTCTTACAGAGGCAGCTAGGCTTTGAAGTTCAGGGAATTAGGGTTTATTTCTGGGGGTTGGCTAATTGATTGACCAGGTTATTTTTGGGGGGTGTGGGTTATTAGCGGTTTTCTTAACATTTTATTTAACTGGGGACGTACATTCAAGTGAACTCCTTTGAGAGATGGCTACTCAATTACAGCAAGCTCTCAGGAGCCTCTGTTACAACTCAGATTGGAAGTATGCTGTGTTTTGGAAGTTCAAACATCAATCTCGAATGTAAGTTCCTTGTTCTCCTACTCATGTTTGTTGTTTGGTCTGATGTTGGTTGCACCTCTTCTTTATATTCATTAAATGTATTCTCATGTATTGTCAATTTCTTTTCTTGATGATCTTAAACTTGCTTGGCAGGGGAATATCACAATTATTTTGTCTTTTGTTTATTTGAGAAAATGATAAATCATTTTATTAAATAAGTACTTTTGAACACATGTAAATGAACCTATTTCTATTTTTCTACTAGATATCCAATTTAGCACTATTTCTTCAATCTTCATCAGCTGAAGTCGCCCAGAAAGCATAATTATCTTATTCCATTTTGAAAAATTAATGTTGTGAAAATGACTTCTTACAAGACAAATAACGATCAAGTAAAAGAATGAGTTAGATGAGAAGAAACAGGGAAAATAGGAAAGTCTCAAACTTATCTGATCGAACTTCAACCCTCTCATCCCTGGTTTGATTTCTTGTTGTATTTCACCTACATATCCCATTGTAGCCTATATTATTTATTATTGGAGTTTTGATCCGTCTTATGAATTTGCTTAGTTTCATCCAAGTTGAATGAATATGCATTCTATAATTCTGAGAGTTTGTTGCAGGATGTTGACCTGGGAGGATGCTTACTATGACAACAACCATGAGCAACAGAATCTTTCAGAGGGAATGTGTTCCTCTGGGACAGGGAATGCTCTTTCTGATTGGCATGCTCATGATCCTCTTGGATTAGCAGTAGCAAAGATGACATACCATGTATACTCTCTTGGTGAAGGGTATGGCAATTTCACTATTTCCTTCTGTTATATTCATATCTAAGTGTCTGGGCATAAGATTATCATCATTGACTCTTAATGTTATAGGGTTGTAGGACAAGTTGCCGTTACTGGAAAGCACATGTGGATTCTTGCAGATAATCATATTACGGACTATAATTCCACCATTGAGGTACATGTTTTTCTAACTATAATTTTATGTTCAATCCATTCGTTCGGAAGAAAGTACTTTCTGTTTTTTCTTGCAATTTCTTGTTTTTTGTTGATAACTGTTTACACTTGTTTGCATTATCCTTTCTTCTTTTTTCAGCATTGTGATGGGTGGCAAGCTCAATTTTCAGCTGGTATTAAGGTGTGCATCTGTCCTTGTTATATAGAAACTTATAAAAGGCATTAATCATTTTAAGGAGTTGGAACAATAAGTATTCTTCCATCTTGTGAAGTCTTGTTGGGAGTGAGATCGAGTTTAACTAAATACTTCAATAGCATTTAAAGACTAGCTTGAACCTGCGTGTAGAGTTTCCTGATCAAGATTGAATAGCCTGATGTTTGCGTTCACTGGTTAAGCTTTTGTATTAATGTTTCTTCCATTCATTTGGTTTAACGGGAATCTTTTCAATCTTGTAGACTGTTGTGGTGGTGCCAATCAGTCCATATGGAGTTATACAGCTCGGCTCTCTAAATAAAGTATGACTTTCTACAACAATGTCCTGATAAATGTCCATATGTTTACTGATAAATGATAAATTTCTGTTAATCCATATATAACTACATGATACATATTCATGTGTTCAGCAACATGATCTTGTTCAATAATAACCTATGAGATCTTTTATTCTTCTCAATTTGTTTCATTTGATCATTGCATAGCAGAAAGTTCAGGCAACTTATGATTATATGTATATGCCTGTAAGGATTGTTTAGGTAAATGTCATTGAATGCAATACTTACCAAATATGAAATAGCTTATATGAGTCTTCTTTTGATGAAGTTCTGTTTCGGCATATCATTTTTCATGTTGATCATGATTCGGAAAAAAAATACATTTTGTTATGTTTGCCAAAACCCATAATGACCTAGAAAACTAATATGTTTCATGATCTATAAAATATTTTGATCATGATGCAGAAAAAAAATCTCAATTACAAATTAAACAAAAAACTACACTATAGTTTGGATCATGATCTATATAATAATTTGTATACCATAGTTACATTACAATTAGGATCATTATCCCAAAAGTCTTGTATCAAACAAAAAAAATCATGTCACAAAATACAAATTTCCAAATTCTTGTTTTTTGCTGCAGCTTATTTATGTTGTCCGGTGTTAATTTTTATTTATGGTTTATTCTCCTGCTGCAGGTGTCTGAGGATCTGAAGCTGGTGAACCACATGAGACAGCTATTTTTAGTGCTGCAAGATTCCTCTGTGGAATCTATATCTATCATGGCATCATACATTACAAGGAGCTCCTTATCTCTGGTTAGTTAACCTATCTTTCTTTATTTTTTATATTCTTATTTATGTGAAAACATAACCGTTCATACTAGCACCTAATGGCCTTTCTCCTCTTAAGTTCAGATTCTAATACTTGCATGGTTCTTTGCAGAGTCAAATTGGATCAGTTAACAAAGACAAGATATTTTCTGGATCATCCACATTTAACTCCACTCAGAAACTTGTGGATCATTCTTATGCTATCTCAGTTCCTGCCAATAGCTCTCCTGATGCTGATGCAACAATCAGCAAGCAAGAAGAATTGGGACCGTCAACAACAAATTGTGAAGAAACTTGTTCAATTGCTGAGCAGCATAAAAAGGTGGAGGACAAGAGTTCTGTTTTCTGGAGCCAGGTTGGAGATGATTGCGATTTTGGCCATTTAAGAAATGATTCGGATGATGTCATGTTCCCCGTCCACGAATTTGGGGTAGATATTCCGCTCACTCCTTCGGATCTCCTTGATTCTAGAACTTGCAACGTTTCAAGTGGGTTTCTACAGATGCCAGAATCTTTAGATGTGCAAATTGATATGGACTTTGGACAGGATTTAGAATCAAACACAGAATTCAAGAGTAAGAATACATTGAATAACAATTCCTTCAGCAACTATTCTGGCTGCGAACTATTCGAAGCCCTGGGACCAGCTTTTCAAAGAGAACACACTAACTATGATTGGGATGCAAACAAGATTGGAAACGAAATACCCATTTCAATACCTGAAGAAACAACTCCATACTGTGGTTCCGGGCATCTTCTAGAAGCAGTAGTGGCTAGTGTATGCGAGAAACTGCCTGAGTCCACTTATCATAAGCCTCAAGTTGATTCAGCAAGCTGTTCTTTGAATCAATCACTGGTGGAAAACGAAGCCTCGTACTGTTTGAGCTCTGAGGTATCCGGTGTGTGGTCTTCTCGATGCTTTTCATCGCCAAATCTCAGTGCGTGTAGTGGACAGTTGGAGAGATCTCAGGAAACAACAAAGGTAGGAAAAAAGAGGGCTAGACCAGGTGAAAGTGGCAGGCCTAGACCAAGGGACAGACAATTGATTCAGGATCGCATCAAGGAGCTCCGGGATCTTGTTCCTAGTGGGTCGAAGGTAACTAACTTTCCGCATTACATTGTATAACTCTTTCTGTTTTATCTGTGTATTGAAATATGTGGATATATATGTACACAGTGCAGTATCGATGCACTTCTGGAGCGTACAATCAAGCACATGTTTTTCCTGCAGAATGTAACAAAGCATGCTGACAAACTGAGTAAATGTGCCGAATTAAAGGTATGTTGATGCTTATTGACTTCTTACTGCTGTGGATATGATCTACCAAGCTAGAAGCACAGCAAAATTTATTTACTGGTTTCACTTAGGGAATGTATGGTTCATGCGGAACTAGAATTAGAATTAGAATTATGGGTCTAGTTCTAAATTCTTTGTTTGTTTGATTACTAAAAATAAGTAATTGAATCAAATTATAATTTCAATTGAATTGAATGTATATAATTTTTTAAGTTTCAATTTCATCCTTCGTAGTTCCTACTTTCGGAATTGCAATTCTTTGATTTCTTCAAATATAAGAATTGAATTATTACAATTCCAGTTTTAATTCAAATTACACACATCCAACAATAGCCTTATCAATAATACAATGCACTAAATGTTGCAGATAAGAAACAAAGAGAATAGAAAAGGAATGCAGAGTTACGAGCAAGGATCAAGTTGGGCATTGGAAGTGGGAAGTCACCTAAAAGTTGGTTCAATAATGGTGGAAAATATCAACATGAATGGGCAAATGCTAATTGAGGTAGTTAATAAGTAATTTTGTAAATTCCTTTTCCCAAAAAAGAAAAGAAAATGTAATTTTGGTAACAGTTCCTGCACATACAAGTGACATTGATGATATTTATTCTCTGCCCAATAATTGATAACTATAAATTTTTGTTTTACATGTACTGTATACTTAATTTGATGATGATGGTGCAGATGACATGTGAGGAATGTAGCCAATTCCTTGATATAGTAGAAGCCATAAGGAGCTTGGGGCTGACAATTTTGAAAGGCGTAACTGAAGCCTGTGGTGAGAAGATCTGGATGTGTTTCGTGGTTGAGGTAAGAAGAGACAGTTATCATAATTTAGAAAGTAATTTTCTTTTTGAAGGGCTTTTTATTTATGATCAACATGAAATTGGCTTGGGCTGGTAATGTTGATTTTGTTTGTTGTGAATAGGGACAAAGCAACAGAAGCATGCACCGCATGGATGTCTTGTGGTCACTTGTACAAATACTGCAGTCGAAGACAATCGCGTAGTATGATGAGTTAAGAGGTTCGTTCATTCAACAAGTTATTTGGAGGTTCTGTTCTACTTCTACCCAAGAGAGAAGAAAAGAATGAAAGAAATTGTGTTTGTGATGTGATTTTATTTGGCAATAATACACTACTACTGCTGCTGCTTTTGTGTGAGATTTTGGTTTTCTTTCATGTGTGTTGATTTTGTTGTTTCCACATGGTTTGTAGCTTGTAATTTTGTAAGATACATAAATGTATTGAAACAGGATTTTTTTTCTTAAATATAATTCATTCCCTGAGATTATCTTTTTTTAAGAAAAAATTCACTAATATGTCAACTACAAGTTTTGATGTTTCCTAAATGAATAATTGGCATTGAGTAAACTGATGACACCATCAAATGATGAAGACTAAAAAAATCAATTAAAAAAAATATTCTAGAGAATTGAAAAGAAACAATTAAAAAGAAGAAAAAAAATACAGTGGATTGAAAATATTATAAAAAATATATATTTTTAATTTTCAATTACCTTTGCAAATATTAAACCATTATTCTATTAGTCTAGAGAGAAAAAATCTATGATAACAACTCTATTAAATCTTTAATAAGAATTTAAATATTTATAGTTGTACTTCATATAATAACGATCAAAATTTTAAATCATGTGTTATAAATAATATGACTAAATGTAGTATTTTAATATTAACTTATTATTTAAATTAGTTAGTAATGAATTAATTTACTCTTTCAAATATAAAACTAATTTTATTTCATACACATTACAAATTCTACAAAATATTAAACAATAATATTAAAATTAATATAATATATTTTTAAATAATAATTATATAAAATAAAATAAATTATATTTAACTAATTAATTTAAAAAAAGAAATTTGACATTGTAACATGCATCACTCCAATATAAAGACCTTCCTTCCTCTATTTTTCTTCTCTATATATTCATTACTCTAAATTACGAAGAATCCAACATATTTTATTTAATAGAGAAAGATTAATCCATTCATCAGTCATTATTAGATTACATAATTTCATTTCTATTGTTGCAATAGAAAAAAAAAAATAGGGAAGCTAACAAGCACAAATTGGAGTGACTAAATCAAAAAGTATAATGTCTGAAATACTAAAGACTTCCATTGAGTCTATCTTGATGATACTTTCTAAAAAACAATAAATATAATCACATATGAAGTAATTGCAATCAAGAGCATATGAAGTATATTTGAATAGTGAAATGATAAGAGACCGAATCAAATATACTTGATTAGAGAAATGCTAAGGTTTACAAATTCACTCCTATTAAATTATCTGACATCATTCCACAGAACCTATCATTTCTCATTTGATTATTCACTAAAATTGTCTTAATAGAAAAGTATTAAAAATAACCTCCGTCTCTTAATAACTTTTGTTGTTGTTGAAAGAAGGTTGAAGTTGTTTGAGATACAGATGTAAAATGTGACTCAAATCTCTTCATTTGACTGTTGTTGTGATGAGCCTATACATTCCTGATTAATACTGTAATAAATCTAGCATTCAAGATGAACTTTAGCTTCTTCTGGACACCTTAGAAGCTTCCAAATAGTTCATAATGTCCTTCACAATTACCACTAGCAAATCAATTAGTCTTTAATCTCCTGCAATATTGTTTCAAAAGAATCTAATGTACTTCATATTTCCCAGAAGTAACATGAGTAAAATGTAAGTCCACCAATACGGGTATCTTCTCTATCACAAAAAAGAGAAGATTTAAAGATATCAGTTGACTACAAACAATTTAGCACAAATATTGAGCTCCAGTCTTAAACATTGAATACAGAAGCCTTCGATATGTGCATTTACAGATTAATTTCGTGAAATTTTCACAAAGAAAAATTATAGAGCCGAAATTGTATTAAAAGAAGACAACAATAATAAGAATGAAAGAGAATGATCAGATAGAGCTAATACAATAGACACCATCATCCCGGTGATCAAACCAATAGGGAAATTAACCAAATCATCACATCATCCTCTTAACTCCATAGTTCATAAAAGATTATCAAGTATCAATCAAGTGAAAGCACAATTATAAAAAAAAAATGTGTTCTTTTGTATCAGATCATAAAACATTATCAGATTTCTTGATAAGAAGATATTGAATGGAGAATGATCAGATAGAGCTAATACGTGATTTGCCATCATGCCGGCAATCAAACCAATAGGGAAACCTATTAATCATCATATCATTCTCAATTGAAACAGTATGAGAATCTAAACAACAGGTCTCTTTAGAAGGAAACATAAAATTAGTATTTTCACAATGGACATAAATTAAACAGAGAATGAAACTGTAGAGCTAGAAATCAATCATATGTACTGTAATAAATTACGTTATGTATTTAAAAAACGATTCTTTAGACAAAAATTGATAACAGAATGATCAGATAGAGCTAATACGTGATTTGCCATCATACCGGCAATCAAACCAATAGGGAAACCTATTAATCATCACTTCATTCTCAATTAACCAATTCATATGAAGAGAAACAGCATAGAAATTCTGAATTGAATATATTTATCGTCTCAATCTGTAAAGAGAACAAGATTAAAAATTTCCCAGTAAACATAAACCCTAATATTACTTTGAGAAAAAACAATTTCAATTTAGACGAAGAGAATATGACTAGAGAATGATCAGATAGAATACGTGATTTGCCATCATAACGGAGATCAAACCAATAGGGAATTCTATTAATCATCAATTCATTCTCACTTATCAAATTCACAGGGAAAGAAATATCATGGAAATTCAGAAAGAATAGATCTTTCATCTCGCTCTAAAGTGAACACAAGATTAGAAATTTGACAGTAATCATAAACCCTAACATTACTTTCACAAAAAGAAATCAATGTAGATGAAAACAATGACTAGAGAATGATCAGATAGAGCTAATACGTGATATGCCATCATATCGGCAATCAAACCAATAGGGAAACCTATTAATCATCACTTCATTCTCAGTTAACGACATCATATAGAGAGAAAAGAGCATGGAAATTCTGAATCAATAGATTTATCGTCAAACATACTATTAGAGATTTCAATTCACGTAAATGTAAACAGAGAAAGAAAGAAACTAACACTACGAATCAATCAGCGGCGCATTGGGACGACAGGAAAGAAGAACGCAAACTGAAAACTTGTGTTAAACCCTAAAGCCGTCTTGTCTATATATAGAGTTGAGATTGGTCCGTCATAAAAGAACGCAACTGAAACCCTAACGCCGTCGCAGCGTTCAAGTTTCAAATACCATATGGACGAATCGGGTCTCAATAATAACCCGTTTTTAGGCCCACTAAGATCCGTGCATTCATTCTGGGCTAAAGCAATTCTGTTTGGGCCCAACAATATTTATATATATCCGATATTCCAATAAATAAAAAACATTTAAGAAATTTTGGGTTGTTTTTTTTTTCTATTACAAAACACATTTAAAAAATAAAATAAAATAAAAAGACAAGAGAGAGTATCTAGGAATATTTAAAAACATGTGAGTTTTTTTTGTTTTTTTTTTTTTTAATTAGTACTGTGTGTCATTTTTCATTTGGTAATGAATAAACTTTGTAATTGTTTTTTTTTAATAAATTAAATGATTTTTTTCATAAAAATTCAGTTTGTTTTAAATTTTGTTGTTCAATTGGATCACGTTTATTGATTCTATTTCGACAGCTTTGTGCTATTAATCTAGACTAGGTAATCTAGGTAATCGGAGAAAAATTGTACTGATAATGACTTCGTAACCAGCTTCGTCATTATGGTTTTTTTTTGTTTTAATTCAGAATAAAATAGTTTTTGTGAGTCAAAATAATTTTTTAGTAAAGTGTTAATAAACGAAAAAGTTGTATGATATTAAAAAACAGGTGACCAAAAACTTCAGTTGATTCCACAAATTCTCAAAAACAAATCCACTAATTTATCCAAATGTTGATCCATCACTGATCCTAAAATAAAAACAATGAAAAAGTTATTTTTTATATAGTAATAAGATTTTTTTTCATATTTTTAAATGAGTTTTTGTATTTTGAGCTAATGAATTTATTAAAATGTTAGACTTTGAACTTGAAGATATTTATGATGAAGGGTTTTGATTCATTTTATGTTTTAAAAAAATTGACATTTTTTTCTGCAAGTTTAGCAAGAATACAATATTACAATCTTTTAATTTTCTTGGATTTATGTATATAAAATTCTTCCAGTATATTAATAGTTTGGAGAATATTCTAGCTAGTTCTATAATTTTGACCAAACAAGCATTCGTTAGTTGGCCATGCATATAACATTGATCAAACACCAATATTATATGTTACCAAAAATACTTATATATTATTCTTAGAGTTCCTCTAAAATGTATTGAACATATCACTTTAAACATGACTAATTAAAAAATAGAAATGTTAATAACTCGTTAAATATTTCGTTTCAAAATATAGAGAATGAAACTTAAAGAAATTGACAGAGGCCGCAAATCATATGATTCATCACTAAAGGCTAGGGAACTCAATTTATCTATTATTTAATAAAATATTCAATCTCAATCTTTTTCTTCATATTTTCATCATTCTAACATAAGTAAATGGAGATGATTTATTGTTCTTTTCTTTTCCTTTATCCTAAAACTAACTTTTCATAGTTACCTTCTAATTTCTTGTTTTTATAATGAAAAAACAATTACACTATAGAAAATACAAATATATGGTTGACTAGATAAATAAGTAAAACCATATTATAACTTAAGATCTAATTAAATGTTAAAAAGAAACCCTAGGATAACATTATCTCATTCTCTCTTAGTTTGTTGTTCTTTGGTGATGATATGAGATATTGTTCATCTCGTTCTTAGTTTATCTAAACTTTTTGGAATTTATAAAAATGATGATAAAACCCTAAAAGAACATTACAAAAGACAAAATTAACACAATTTATATGAATTAGACCTTGATATTTTCACTTCAATAAGAGATCAGTTTGCTGAAAGCAAATATGCAATTGATTCGATAAATGAATTGTGGAGGTACCTTATATATGTTTCTAACCATATATATGCAATTGTTTGTGCAGCACTGATGAAACAGAAAAATAAAACTTTATTCGCCTACGGTTTGCGTGAAGATCACACAAACGCGTGCCTCGGGGAAATAACAACCAAATAAAGTTAAAAGTATGAGAAAAGATTGCCACAAGTTCAGTTCCAAATTAATAGCTTAGTACATAAAAAAAAATGTTACAAAAATAACTATATATGGTAAAAACTTCAAATATGATTTATAGAAATTATATATAGTTGCTTCATATCCTTATACAACAATGACAAAAATGTTAATTAAACTTTAAGGAGAATCAAAACCCTAATGGGAAATTATCCATTTTTTTTTGTAAGTGATCTTATATATATAAAGTACCTGAGGTAGGAAAGCAATTTTACCCTCAGATTTAGTATATATGATTTGCGTAAGACCATGAAATATACTAAAATATGGATTTATATCAATTGTAACCAAGCCTAAGCTCCAAATCAATGTCACCTTCTTGATCAATTCTAATCCCCTTCGACTCCTTCTCCAACTCTTTACCAACTTGACCAAATGGTGAATTGAAACTCACTTGATAATCAAACTCCGAGCCAAAATGACTAACAAATCCTTGCGGGTATTGATTGAAATAAACTTCGGAATGAAAGTGTTTCCCACTCGAAGCTGGGAAATATGTCCGGTACTCAATCCGAGTAGCCTCATCATGGCATGAGCAATAGCTCGAGACTAACTCATGAGTTTGTATATCTTTACGATGATATTTCTTTAAATTCCCCGAAAGAGAAGAAGAGGAAGATCGCTTACCTCTTGCCCTATCTTTCCTATGTATGTTCATATGACCACCTAAGGCTTGGGCCGTTGTGAAGCCTCTCTTGCAAAACACACAATTATAGGATCGACCAGTACCCACACGATCTTGATCGCCACTTTCTTCATCAACTCGGTCAAATTCTTCGCTTGATCTCGACGATAACGAGTTCATGGAGTCATGATCTTGATAATTGGATTCCATCATGAACAAATTAATTTTCAAAAGTGGTTAACTTGCTAGTAGCTAGCTAGGAGAAGGAGAAGCAAAGATTGAATTGAGAATTGAAGGGAGTTCTTGGTCAAGAAAATGAGTGTTTTTGAGGAGAACCTCAAATTAATTAGTATATATGTAATAACTCAGGCCGGCAATCATCATATTATATTACCAAATCATATAACTAGTACTATTTAATTATTTACATATACTATTATTAATTGCCATTACTACAACATTTTCTTCTATTGTTTTCAATACAATTCATACCATCGATTGCGACATCAGCTAATGTTGTAAAAGTCTGTTTACCGCGTTCGTTATTTTGTCCCGTATGATTTCCCCCCCTAGTTTTATATGGACTATATTGTTAAATTTGATTTTGTGTTATTATTTTATGTGTCTAGCTCCATTGAAATTATACTATTAACAAATGAAATGAATTCATGATATAATTACAAGACTAATTCTAGTGTGCTTTGTACGTTAATTGAAGGTCTCTGGTCAAAATTAAATTAAAAAATAACCCTATAACAATCATAAATGTAAACTGTGGTGGGTAACTTAACACATTTTTTAATTACAATTGCTCTTGCTAGTACATAGACATTTAACTACTGTTAGTTACCATTGTGGATTTCTTGACACGTTAAAACATGATTCAGTGGTTTTTAATTACCGTCCTAAATATATAGACCTTTAACTAGTATTAGCTATGGCAAATTTTTACAGTAATTAATACTAAAAAGTTTACGACTTTTTCTAATAGGGTTGATATATAAAAATCGTGGTATTTATCGAGAACATGTCTTCACGAAGTATTCTAACGATAAATAAAACCACTATGTTTGAAAACACTTGAAGTTGAAATTAAGTGTTTGAATAAGATATACTTGATTTGATCTAAAACACGATAAAATCATACAATATAAAGAAAACAATCAATAACATACATGTAACAAGAAAATAATGCTGAAATTCTTACGAATAATATGTACATGAAAAAATGTGGTATTATGGTAAGTCGTTATAGTATGTGTCACAATGAAGTTAAATCAATAACTCACTTATTTTTGTATTAACTTGGTGACTAGTATCTAGAGTTTTTTATTTTAACATTTGAATTTGCGACCTTAATATTGTTACTCTAACATCTAACCAAATAGACTAGATTACTATATAACATCCAACCAAATATTGTTACTATAACATCTTACAATTATGAAAGATGAAAAGAGAATTATAAGTCCAATTTACAATAAAAAATAAAAAAAACTCAATTAAAAAAAAATATTTTGAAATTTTACAACCCTAATTAAACTCAGAGCATTTCTAATGTTAATAAAGAGACCTTTAGAAATGATTATTTCCATTTTTGAGTGGGTTAATACATTGTTAGTGATATTTGGTTCTTTTAATCTATATTAATATTATTTTTCATAAAAATATTTGAATATAATTTTATGAATGGAACGGTTGGATTTGCAGGCGAGAGGAATAATTAATTTTGTATTAGGTTTGGTTCAGGTGTCATAATTGATGCCTTTTGGATTACACGTAAGCACAAATATTTTTTTTTTGACACATTCTTATAAAACAATTTGCCAAATACTTTTCAATTCAAGAAGATGGGAATTATATATAATTATGATCCCTTACGTGATACAACAGATTAAGAAAAATAATATTATTAAGTAGTAACTCAAACAAAGCACAAATATTCATGAGACAAAAAAAATAGTTAGCTTTAATTTAAATTAAATTGGAAGGACATTGAAAATAAATAAAATGTAATAGTTTGTCCTTTTGTGTTTGTTTTGTTTCATTGAAGATTTTATATGAACACCATATTGGAGGTGTAGTCAAAGAGATTGACTCAGGTCTTTCTTCAAGTTGGTCTAACCATTGTAGGTCAATTTATACATTATTTTTTCAAATAACTTCATTTATTCAAAATAATAATACTACAAAAGTACAATACAATAAACAAATGAAGATTCAGCTATTGAAACATAAACATTTTTTTTTTTGTTTGTTAATTTTGAATCTTATTTCGACAGTTTCACATCGTTAACTCCAAATATTCTCTAATTCTTGAAGAAATATTTCGAAATATAACACACGACCTAATTAACATAATAGAAAGAGCCGGCTTGCGACTGCATAACAAGACTCGCCAGCTTAAGCATCTTGGCCATCATAGCCTTCTTAAAAGAAGATCACAATTAGCCTTAGTTTTGGATGTGAAATACAACATATTAAGTTAAAAGCTTGTGTTATTGGCAATTCATGCCAAATGACAACTGTGGAGTTCCTTGTGGAAAAAAAAAACTCAAAAGGGGAAAAAAAACAGTGTATGCTTGTAAAGGACAGTACTTACTGAGGGGGCATTTTTACCTACAGATTTCCCTAAAGCTAGCACTTTCAAGGCCAAGACATGAATCATTATTGTCCAATCAGATACTTCTCTTTAACCTAGCCAATGAATTAATGGAGCGATCAATCGGTGTGTGGCAACAAGAAGCTGAAGCCTGAATTCTCGCGAATAAGTGGAGGTGGTTCAACATCTGCTATTTGAATCTGGTCCATTGATTTTGAGAGATCATCCACCGAGAATGGGATGCTGCACAAATGAAAAAATTGTTCATGAATATGGGTAATGCACAAGCTAGTTGGATGTAGTCTCAACCCATTAGTTTTTCTTTTTTGAAACAAAAGTTTATTTCAGCCTAAAGCTATCAAGTTATCATTAGATTGTTGGGTTATATAGCGGTTGTGACCTTGAATCATCGTCGAGCAAAAATGAGTTGCTGATGGCATGGTTTGAATCTTCAGTCATGAGCACTCTCATGTTAGATATAACCTGTCAATGCAAACATTATTTTGGAGAACAAATGAGAAAGATACATGTAAAATCAAGAGTTAACACAAAATCAGAATGCTAAAATTCTAGAAAGCTGGTCGATTTTAAATGTTTCCCTAATTAATTTTTTCAAAATTTAAAGTTTGTAGTAACAAGTTGTCGCAAATACAACTTTGACTAAATAAACAGTTAATATACCAAGCTTTTTAACACGTGAACTTCTAATTTATTCTTCCAATTTGTTTGTTGCATTATATTTTGTTCATTTACCAATTCATGTATGAGGGTCACACATGAGAAAATGTAAGTTTTATAATATCTCCATCCCATGTTATGGCTCTCTTTGGTTAGTGACAAAAGATATGAAATAATAATTGAAGAATATGGTGGAAAAAATGTGTGTATATAAAGTGGTCTATGTTTGTAGTGGGAAATGATTGATGTGATGTAAATGGTGTATGGAATTGTCTCTGATAACTAAACAAGTCTATATGACAATTATGTCATTCACACAATACACTTCCCCATCAATTTAGAACCTACTACTTAGTGAATTTGGTATGATACCTTCCAAACTTACTTTTTCACTACAATAATGGGAATATTTGAGATTCCATGTACAAATTTAACTACTTACTTTAAACTTTAAGCAATAGGTGACGTACTAAGGTTGGGATTGATCTTGGCCTCCTTAATATTAAATAGTAAGTTTATAGGAATTAGGTAAGCAGTAATAGCTATCAGCTAGTATTCTAGTTCTTGTCAAATAGTGATTAAATTTAGTATAAGCAACTCTATTTTACCAGTTTTAATTATGCAATAAGATGTTATTTCTATCATTATTTCATCTCCAATTCTTCTTGGCCTCTCATCTCCAATTCTTCTTGGCCTATCAGATCCATTTTAGTTACTTAAGCCTTAATAGACGTGGGTTATTTGAGATTAATTCCAAATAACCTACTATCCAATCAACAATTCCAAATTATTATATTTCACCCGTAATGTCTTTTTACCCAAATACCTCATTTTCAATAGCCTACACCAAACAAGGTTAATAACCCCAGATCAAACAAGGCCTTAAGCTTTTGGTCTAGACAGTAACTTAACACCCAATACATACTCTCTCTTGACTAAAATTTCAACCTATTTTTTTTGTTTGTGAAAATAACAATCTTTGGTAAATACCACAATTTAACTTTTGGAAAGTCCCACAAGTTACACCTTGGCATGTACCACAAGTTAGTTTGCCCTTTTTATCAATGTTTCCTTCTTTAACATGTATTTATATGGGTGTTTATCCTATCAGCATATGAGAGAATTATTCCTCAATCTTTCTA
The DNA here is from genome assembly GCF_907164915.1 of Impatiens glandulifera. NCBI lineage: Eukaryota > Viridiplantae > Streptophyta > Magnoliopsida > Ericales > Balsaminaceae > Impatiens > Impatiens glandulifera. Next base: position 12,731,044 of record NC_061864.1, on the reverse strand, counting down.
TTTCTCAATTCTTCATTTTCAAATCAGTTTATGCAACTGCAAACCAAAAACATTACTAGAAGACATATATTCAGCTACCAAGTTCTCAGACATCAAAATGATTAAGGCTTGACCTACAAAGGTTGGAACACTGGACTCACATCTGGGGAAAGGCTGTGAGTTCCATACTTGTCATCCCAATACATTGTGCTTATCCGGTAAAGCTGTTGAATACTAAGCACCTGAGATGGTTCAGAATAGAACCTGCTCAGGAAAAAAGAAAAAAAGATGCATACTTGCAATATTGAATTTTTCAGATTGGAGTTAACAGCTAACCGGACACAGATCATGACTTATTTCATCAAGTGTCTTTTGTGGCTTCTGATGTATGACCTATATCAGTTTCCAGAAAGAAAGTTAAAAAAGTAACCAAGTTAACAAATAATGATCTAGCATAATGAAATATCTAAGAGGACAATGAGCTGTTTCATACCAAGAAACCTATGGCCTGTCTGATATGCTTGAGCTCATCCCATGAAGAACCGGCATACTGAGTACATTTTGTTTTTCTACTGTCAAATTCTTCGGAGAAAAGATAGAGAAGACAGCAGGAAGCAGTACGTGTGGATCACTTATAAGAGAAAGCTGGTTACCTCTTCAGTGGCATTGTAGCACCAATTTTCCAGTTCAGCTAAACCTGCCTTGACATACTCACCATTACTGAAGGAGCAGCATTCCCGTCTTAACAGAAGGCTACAAGATGGAGAGCTCAAAATGAGCATTCTTTTTGCTAAGCCATAAAAAGTCTTAAGACTTTGTTCTGTTTGAGGAAAATTAATGCAAATCATTTTATCCTAGGCTGCAAACCTGTTGAACAATTGCACATTAACGAAAGAAAAAGTTTGAGTGGAGACTTTGCGAACTAAAAAAGGAGGTACCTGAAAGTTGATATTGTAGATGTTAGATTGCAAGCATGTTAAGTCAAAGACATAAGAGATATTACATAATAGCAACTATTTCGAGATTTGACATATATCATGGCTATGATAATAAATATATTTTCCTGTGAATCTGGTAGTTTGAAAAAGAAAGGAACACAAGTTACCATGAAATGTTTTGTACAAAATCAATGCATCAGATGCATTGCAATAACAGATCATTTATGTAAGAAAAAGGCATATTGATTACTTTTAACTTCCATGAAAAGAGTTTCTTAGGAAACTGATAGAATTTTTAATGGTAAAATTGTTGTCAAATATTTTGGAAAAAGCTAGAAATTATAACTTCAAAACGTTGTGAAACTGGAACTCATGACAGATATATTTATTATCTATTTCTTTTGTCATTCTGATTAGTCATTCAATGTTTAACTCAACCAATCTTAACAAATTAGTCTACATCATGCAGAAATCTGGATTGTGGAATCATAAAGTGTAAGTTAGAATGGAAACCATCAGGAACATGAAATTCAGAGCATAGAAGTAACCATGCAAAAGTGAAAACAAACACAGAAATCATAAATAATAACAATACGAAAAGATAACATGTGAACACATCTCATATTTCCTAGAAACAAGCAAATATTGAAGACAAGAAGACAACAAACTAAAGGAATTTTCTGCTCACAAAATTGGCTTTCAATATGTCCAAAAAATTTCCAAGTCGTTTCACAATCCCTTGCCAGTGAGCAATTAAAATCTCTTGAGCAGCAGCATTTGCAAGGGTTCGGGCTGTTCCCTTGACTAAACTTGCCCTGGATATCCTTGGCGCCTTTACCATTTCAAAAGTACAGACAAAGTTTTAAACCAAAGCAGAAGAAATTTACCTCCCTTTCACCAAATAAACAACGTCATACCTGAATGCACAAACCTAACAGTGGAGAAACCTCTTTTTTAAGGTTATCCCTCACCATACCATATATCTTCTCCACGTATGCTGTTAGCTGCTGTTTAAACAGCAGAGCAGGGTATTTAGCTTCAACTTGGCGTAATGTGTCTACTTTTCCATTTGGTTCTCCATCAATGACAGAAAGATTTACACTTTGTGGAGTCCCACGGAAACTCTGAGAAAGACTATCAACTTTTTAGATAAATGTTAACAGGCTTGAAAGGTTTAATAGAAAAAAAGGCAATAGATTGTAGTTCATGACCTGGGTCATCCTCCCAAACAATGTAGCTGATGATGATCGACGGTGTTGTGGAGTCATTCCTGCTGCTCCGCTTGCTTTTAGTGTACGTTGCAAGAGCAACAATAGAGTTGATGCATTGGATAACCAGTATGCTAACGTGTCATTGTTGTCTTGAGTCTTTGGTTAGTGAAGTGGAGAACAAGAGTTAAAAGTTAAATAACAATTAGTATCCAGCAAAACATTGAATTCAACAATTCGTACCTCAATAGCTTGTCCTATTGTTTGAATGATACGATCAAAGATGCTGGTTCTCTCTACTTCAAATGATCTCCACTGTCTCAGGCACTTGTAAATAATACATGCAGCAACCGGCCTGCCCTTGCTGAATCCTAAGTGCTGAGCAACGCACCGAATAAGCAAGTCTTGATACTCTTGCTGCTTCTCATTAAGTGATTTTTGCGGCTTATCATCTAACTCCGCCTGATCTCTTGCATTTATTGAACCGCTGCGAAGATCCTAGAAAATTCCAAAACATCAGAAGCCATAAACAAAATATCTGAAGTAGTACTTACAGATGTAGATAAACAGTTGTTCCTGTAGTTCCACATACCACATTGGATTTTGTACTTTCTGTCCTCTGTAAAACATGAAACATCATTTAGACTTTCGAGAACAAAATGGAAGGAAAAGAACTTTGACTGAATTTTCAGTTTGATCAACATTACCTGAATAGAAGATCTAGAGCGAGCTGCAAGAGCCTTGTTGTTTTGTGCTTGGGTGAGAGCCTGCTGACGCAGAACCTTATTTTCCGATTCAACATTGCTGAGCTTCTCTTCAAGCCTATAAAAATATGGCCAAAAGTCCCATCAATTATTCTTCCCAAAAATACGAAGATATCCGCAACCCAATAAGAGAAGACATTTTCAGTTCCCTATTTTTGTTTCTTGTTCAGATCTCTATGGGTAAACTGCACGGGATTACAGAGGAAAACTCAATTACATTTGATATATTGGGATCATTATCATGTTTTGTCCCATATTTTCAATATTAGTGTTCCTAACCAGTTCTAGATATTTATAAATTGATTTAATCCTCATGGTGACCCAATTAGATGTTAGAAAAAAATCACGTTTATATATTAAAAAGAATACATTCCTGATCAGTAGCAATTTTCTAGTCAGAATATATTCAGACTTTCTGCAGTTACCTATAGTAAGGAGTGGCAGAAGTTTTTAAAGTGATATGCAGAAATTGAAAGATTTTCTTACTGAAGAAGGTACAAATATAGAGACTACCGTTACCTGTGCTCTGTTAATGTAACAATTGACTCCCATTCAGCCTTCGTCATCAAAATAAATATTTTGTGAACCACCAAAATGTGATATGGTATTTTTTTTTTGAAAAATGTTAATTTTTATTAAAAAGAACGCAAAAATGTGATACGATAATTATTAAAGATTACTTCTGCTTCAATCTCCTTGGAAATTTTAGAAGGGTGGTTCAGAATTTTGAACTCCTTTCCTCAATAGCTGTCTAGACCATACCTACGTAAATAAAGAAATAGTGGAGCACTAGTTTCTGCTTCACACCCTTTAGATAAAGGATCTCCGATGTGGAGTCTGAAGCTGAAGCCGAAAATAAGGAAGACAAGAACACAAAAATTCAAGTTGAAGATAACAAAGGTAAAAAGCCTTGAAATTCTCATAAACAATTCTTTCTATCAAATCAAAATGGACTCGTACAAAGAGAGAACTCAAAATGAGAAACAACAATACTCATCATCTTCAATACAATCTCCTTATCGCCAGAAGAAAGGGAAAGGGAAGAAGAGGAAGAAGGCCTTTCAATGAAAATGGATGGCATGCAAAAATGTCAGGCTGGGATGGTTAAGTTTGAATACAGTTTTTTTTTTCTAGAATGTATGAATGTTACTAATCAATTTTTTTAGGGTCTTTTGATTGTCATCTTTAATCATAGTTATGTTTGTCTAGTTTTAATTTCTGACACTCACACTTTTGGGATTTTAATAAAGGGTTCTAACCGTTTTAAAAAAAAAACAGACTTGTTCAGAAGGAAGCATTCACCTACTTTAGCTACTGTTTTCAAATTTTGATTTGATGCACAGCTCTTTACATAGAGTAGTAGCAGCAGAAGGAGTAACAAGATCTTTGCGGCTCCCAAATAAGTTTATTATTTACTGATTCTTTGTTTAGCTCAAATAATGTTCATTATCATTCTTGAAGGAATAAAATAATATTTAAATAAATGAGCGTGAAGAGGAATCAGAATCCAATCTCCATATCCCAAAGGAAGAGAAAAGGCGAAGCTGTTGGGAAAATAAACTTCAAATTGAAAATTTTGAAATTTCCAATATCGGGCTTGCATGATCAAGATAGCCCTCCTACAGATGGGCATGTGGAAACCTAGAGATCTTAGCAAAAGTTAGCATGTGATCTGTAGTCATGTCATCTCAATTGCATCGGCAAATGTTTGTAAAGCTCAGTCCCTGGAAAAGATTCCCATGAGAAATGCTTTTAAGTTGTAAGTGAAATAATTAGATTTATTCTCCATATGAAACTAAAGAAGAGATTCAACTGCAAACCACGGATAGATAAATAGGATAACATGAAAGGAGTGAGATATCGCTTGATGCTTCATTTGAAAAATCTACTATTTATTTCTATTTTTGTGGTATGAGAAGTTACTAAAATTTAAAAAGCTTGATTTGGTCGGTCAGGAAAATCATCATTGGCTGATATGGGAATTGAAGCAGATAATAAGGGAACAATAGAAGCCCATACGGATATGTGGAAGACAAATAGAGTACAATATGCCACATAGCTGCCATTTTCCATAGTCACTTATGACAGCTTACTAAGATGAACAAAGGAAAAAAAGTATGAACAACATGATAGAGGGTCCAAGGAACATTAGAATAATTGGAAAGATATAGTTCAATGGAAAGAATGAACCAAAGTTAAAACAATGAACGGAAGACTTACCAGAGATATAGAAGAACTATATGGTCAGAAGCTGATAAAGAAGAATCAAATGAGCAGCTATGCAGGTCTTCACTGGTACAAGCGTGGGAGGGGACAATGACTTTTCGTCCATGGAAGTAGGTTTTCAAAGACAAGAGTATGAAGGAGGATGGAGGTCACCGAATATTCCAAGGGAAGAAGCAGATAAGATGATTATTTACTTAGAAGCCTATGAGATAACTAACACAGTACAATGCCAATTTACAATTTAAGCCCATGTATATGGAGAGGCTCATATAAAATCTGATGGAAAGCACAAATGACCCAGCTAATGTAGCAGTACTGACAAAATAAAATAAAAAATCACATTAGGCTTCATTTGATTTGCCTAATGCACCTTGATATGATTTTAAGTATGAATATGTGATGCAAGAGATAAGAAACATTTTCATCTCTAAATATATTTGCCCAAAATATAAAATCTTACTCTAGCTTCTCTTTGATAAGTAAAGGTAAAAAAAAAGTTCCCACATCAGTTGTTCAAGACAAAATTCTCTAGTGTATGATGCAGGTTCAAGGTAATACTGTGCAAGGTATTTTAAATGGTTGATTGTATTGCAGAGAACTGGAAATTTATATAGCTAAATATTGGCATCATGAGATGCATTTAGTATCTCCAAGCTAAGTTCATCTTTGCTGATATGAATGAAGTTCAGATAAGTATTCATAAACATTAAGAAAATGTTTTGTGGGTTCTGGTCAATGAGACTTCACTATTTTGACCAAATACATGTTACACCAAATAATCATATGAGAACCACAGTAGTTCTCTATGAATATGATCGTTAAGGTTCAAATCACTCCTATCAAATAATTTACTGGGATCTGAAGTGAAATATATTACTCTGGTAAGAAGTCATCTGCACAAGAATGCTGAATTTTGATTGTCAAGGAAATATCCACCTCATTTTATATGAATCACGAGTAAAATTATATTTTGAGTAAGATAACCTAGTATGCATAAACTACATTTATCTAGAAGGAAAGGTGTAACATATAGAAAGAGAAAGTTCCATTAGGAGAAGTCATCAAATGCCCCCTCCCTGTCGCTTTCCCAGTTATCAGACCCTGCACAAGGCAACATCAAAGGAAATGTATGTATGATACAGATAATTTTATCAAGGTTGCCTTAAGCAAAAGATACAACTCCGGCATAAAGGAAATGAGGGCAAAGGAGAGATGAGAAGAGTTGGACAACAGACTAGATGGCTGAATTAGGAGAATCAATGAAAGACACTAAAGAAGCTAGACTGACCTGAGATTTTAGCGGCTGAAAGATCCTGAACTAGCAGCTGAAAAGTATTGAGATGAAGAGAAGAAAAGTTTCCTGGAATTGAAGCAGGAGTCGGAAATATGAAATCAGAGTCACTGAATGTAGTATCAAAAGAATCAGACGACATATCAATCCGGTCATCTCAGCAATAAGTCTAGAAGTTGAACTCGAGTTGGATGAGGTAGACAATATCATTTTCAGCTCTGAGAGTTGGTCCAACATGCAGAATATCACCCTGAGCCACACTAGATCTTTTCTAACATTAGTCAAATGACCTCATGAAAGTTGAATTCCATTGGTAAGATAACTGATATTATGACTTCTCTTGATTATGTTCAACTACATGTTCTTGTTAATTTGTGTTTCTTTTTGTATCTCAATTATATGTATCAATTTAGGTAGGTAAGTGAATGATATGAAATAGTAGTTAACTCGATCCAGAATGTAGAATCTCAGGTTTATATTACTTAAGAAAATGTGCATGTATTAGGAAACAGACTGATGTTTTTGTTGTTGCTTAAACGATCTTTCTGCACATTTTGTGCATGGACTTTAAAAAAAATATTAAAATAGGAAACAGATTGATTAGGAAAGTCTAAATTCAAAACTTGTTGTGCCAAAATATGTTGCTAGCTTTAAGAAGCACTACCAATATTATGTGTAGATTTCTTGAATCATGACTAGTGCTAGGGTCACTGGCTTTCAAGAGATATCTTGAGGAAGAAACCACAAGAATATTTATGACAAACCCAAAACATGTAAAATATAACAAGAACTTTTGTATTGATATATAGTGAGAGAATATAACACATATTGCCTCTCAAGCTAGAGCATCAAACCATAAAGAAAACTCTTATGTGACTTCATTATCTTTCAAAGTATCTGCGACTCTAAAGATGTAGTAGCTAAATAGTGTAACAAGATATAAATCCAAAATCTGATAATTCCATGACATGTAGCCTAAGTTCAACTAGCAAAAATCATGTCCTGCAATTAATAAGTGTTCTACTCTCTTTCCTTTTGGCATCTAGACTTGGGCTTGTCCCATACTGTACAGTCTTATATATAGGGACATTCTTATATTAGAACAACTTTATCTATTTTACTTAATTAAAATAGTATCTTTACAAGAACAATAACTTAAAATTTGTCCATTTGTGTGGGGTGTGGAAATAAAAACGGGGGTTTCATCATTAATTGCCTATTGTCACTGCCTTGGCAATAACATGCAACTTCTGAATCCTGCTGCACAAACCATATTGTACTGCCTCATATATATAGGCCCATCCCCACATTACATATACTTATTTGTTTTACATATAAACAAAAATAAGGGTGAAAAATGCATATAAAATAAATTCCTATGATTACCTATCAATATATAAATATTCCTCTATGATGAATGCACACATACAGGGAAAGAGAAATAAAGAGAGATAAAAGGTGATGGATGGATGTATAATTATTTCCTTTATGTTGCACTATCAGTGGTAAAGAACACTCAAAGAAACTGGAAATCAATAATAAAAAATAAAAACTTCAATAATAGTGCACAAGCGCTACCTGTTCATGGATTCCTGAAGGTTATGGACTTTTTTTTCTGTATCTTCTAACTTCTTCCCCCGCTCTTCACTTGATTGCAGGGCTTCAGAACATTTCTTTTCAGACTCGTCAGCACGTTGTGTTTCAGATTGTAGTGCAGCCTAGCCGATGTAAAAGTGAGTTAACATGGACAAGATAAGGCATAGAAAGACAAATTTGGCCCAGCTTGTGAGGGAAAAACTATATTTTCAGAGTTGTTGACCACTGAGTTCAAACTAATATTTGCAATACCCAAGGTAGAATTTATTCGCTGGCAATATTATTTTCCCAATCGTTTAAACTTTTATATGAGTTGGTTACTTAATGGTATTGTAGTTCAGATCCTTGGATCGAATTCATTCATTTCACCCCAATATCAATTGTCTTAATCTAGTATTTAAGAGTTCTGTTTTCACTTTTAGGTATCTTCTTATACTTTTAGGCAAGTTGGTAACTTAACACAACCAAATGTGGAAGGCAAAACTAAGGCTCACAGCAACTTTAATTTCTAGATAAGACGTCTAAAATTAATCTCCAGAAAGTGAAGTTCAAACAAGACATTATGGCCATGTCATTTCGTCCCCAATCTCACCCTGCACAAGATAATAATTGTTTTATATACTTGTTATCAATTGAGAAATGCTGAATAACCCTTCAGAATCTTTAATCAGTATCCCCCTTTTTCATCACATCAGTTCCAACCCCTTGTTAATATCAAGTTTTCTGAATGCGATTGTTCATAATTTGTTACAGCTAGTATTATATAAAGAGATCATGCAGGTATGTCATGTAAAACAAAAGAGGGTCAGATTCAATAAATACAGTTGTAAGCATGCTGCATTGCTTGAACAAAAAAAGGTAAATGCAAGTAGCATGAATTAAGTATCCAATTGCAATCAGTATTACCTTCAAGCCTTCAATTTCAACAGTTAGAGTCTCTATCTTTCCGGTATCTTGCACAAGCACAGGTGTCTCCTTGACAACTGAAGCTGCTTCCTCAATGGCCTTCTGTGCAGTTTCACGTTCCTTGACAAGTAAGGCATTTGTTCCCTGAATTTTACTCTGCATACCTTGCAAGGTTTCCTGCAACTTTGTTATCTCCTGGGCTTTTGCCTCTTCCATGTCAGTCTGTAATGATTTTAAACTTCCATCATACTCCACAAAAATACAGATATAAAGAAAGAAATATTCATCAATAATCCAAATGATGGTTTGATATTAAGCAGGGGCATGTTACTTCCATACTACCTACATAACATATTAAACAATGTCATCAAAACTTGTACCTTACATGATGCTTCAATAATTAGGGTAATGCATCATATAAAATTCATTTAAGAAAACCAAACAAAGTACCACAAATTAATCATCCAATAACAAATGTTTTGTTGTACCCTTAAACGTTTTTCCAACTGCACACGCCATGTGAGCTCTTCAACCTGCTTTTCAAGCTTATCTTTTGCTATTTGTAGCGCACCTGTCTCTCTTGCAGCCTAGAAAGCATATTGAAAGAAAAGATTTAGCATGAGAACAAAATAAACCGCATCATTTCAAATCCTGAATTATGCAGAGAAATCAAATCATATCAAATTCTTGTCAATATTTTACACATTTTGTTTTGTCTCTCCAATCTTTGGGCTTGTTTGATCTTGGGTTATTTCGAAAAAATCTTGTTAGATGAAAATGGATTATATGGGTTTTGGGCAAATGACCAAAATAACCTTAGTATATAATATTTTTAAAAGTTATAAAGAATAAAGTAAGGGTATTTTAGTTGATGATTTGAATATTTTGACTAATTTGATGGATAAAGTGATTGATGATAGAATACTGGTTTATTTGATCCAAATAAGCCACCTTAATTATCAAACTACATCTAATACTTATGCAAGGATAATTAACACTTTCCTAGCTTTATATGGTTTTTCTGCCAAATATACTTTAAGTGACTGAAGTTTCAAGCTAGAGCTGCAATAAACCTAATTCAACTTGAAAGTTTCCTTTTTAATTTGCTCATGTATTTGTTGTCTATATAGATTAAATATATATGGGACCATAACTTGGCAGGTTCCCTTATTCAACACCATACATACAGCTACTTATGTTTACTTGTAGATGCAACAAAACAAAAATTAAATTAAAATCTAGATAGCAACAAAGAACTACCATCTTAAGTTTCCGAAGCTCTCTCCTGGCTATTCTTCCTCTGGTTCGACATTGTGTAAAAACAGTTGCCCATTTAAGTTTCTTGTAGTATAAAGAAGCTCGATGACCACGCCAATGGGCCTGCAAATAATTGTAAACATCTAACTTATGGACAATAATTATTTTTAAAAATGCTCAGTTATGAATATGACAGTTATTATCAATGTGAGATTTTACTATTTGATCAACAGGTCCAACAATAAGTCTTCCCAGCTAACATGTACTGAAGAAGCACTAACCTGGATAAAAGTAGATGCCTTTGCCTGCTTTCCATATCTGAACTGATTACGAGCAGCCATTGCCCTTAAACCTGTCTGCACTATAAGACCCGAGAACTTGAGTCGCGTGTAAGCCAATCTTGACTGGTGCCTACGTGAATATTTCTGAATTTTAAGGGCCGCTGCCTCCATCCTCTTGTTCCCATATATCTTGCATGCAAGATTTCCTAAAGTCAAATGAAAATGTAGTATATAAGTCATAGCAGGAAAATGATTTTTCTTTTCAGCATGTGCATTTTTATAAAGCATAAAGAAGCATGTTTCTTGCACACCTCTGCACGAAGATTGAACACATATGGCAGCCTTCCGCATGGAAAGAAAACGTCTCCTTGCAATGTGAGTTCTGATCTTTCTTTGGATTGTCTTTGCTGCATTGTTGAGTTTTTCTGCTCTTCGTGCATCTAAATCAGCCATTTGACCAGCCCTTAGAAAAACTTTTGTTTTCCCTATCTGAAAAGAAATTTAAAGCCAAGTGTAGCAGAGCTCATTGATAGATGGGCGTAAACAGGAAGAAAATCACACTTAAAGTTGTAAGCAAGATTACTTGAATTCCCAGCCCATGTCACATTGTGAACATCATAAATATCAGTTCTTTTTATTTTCTTCAAAAGTAAATAACAAGCGGGAACAGAAAATGATATATCCCATGGACACATTCTTATATTTCAGGATTATGCTTATATAAATATTTGATACAGATTATTCCTGTAAAATTGTTCGCAATCTGTCGTTCATTAAACCATTTTAATACAAGATGACTTTTTTCTAAATAAAAAAAGAAAGAAGATACTGATAACGAATGTTAAAAAAACTTTCAATTCAGAAACCATAAGCAAGCTTCAAGTGTTGTACAAATAGTACATACCAATGAAAACCTTGATTAATCTCATTGGACAATATATCAAATTAGAAGTATGGACAGTTAGGCAAGAACTTACAGTGGCCACAATTCTAAGTAAAACTATATCAAGAGGAAAATAGTACGGAAAATATATCATAAATTTAAAGTTACTCAGTTGATAAACCTAATTTAGTCAGGAAAATTAAGAATATGTCCATGGGTGCAAGGTTAGGGCATACACACGACAGACTGAAAATATGTGGCAGGTTGTATCTATGTTCTTAGAAGAAAATTCAACTTGTCTTAAAAAATCACACATAATAAAAACAGAAAATTTGACCATGGACAAGGGTTTTATGATACCTGGAAACCATTTAGCGCCATCTTATCCAAAATCTTCTTGCAGGCAAGTTTTTCATCATTGCTGTACAAATGCAACAAAACATACAAATTAAGAAAAACTACAAGGTTCCAACAACTCTGGTAGAGCATGCCAAGCTTCCTCATAAAATACATGATGCAGCAGCATTTCAGCTTCTTCATTTTTTTTCAAAAATGAAACTTGTGCAGCATTTTTTTTTTGTTTGTTAGGACAAAAAGGTAAGGCTTACTTTCCCTCCAATGCCTCGGGATTAAGAAGATTGAACCGATGGAGGAATTCAAAAAATGTCTTCCGAGTAGGGTATCCAGCACAACTGATACGAATTGCCTCTAGAACACCCTAAATACGTTCAGAATTTTTTTTTAAAAGAAAATCAGACACAATTGGAGTGACATATTACGGCAAAGCTGATTCAGATAGAACAACATATCACCAAAATGTTTTACTTACTCCACAACGTAGTTGTTGCATGATGTTGGCATTCTCAAAAATAGCCGGTTTAAGAAGATTATTTGGCTTCACACATCTAATATAGTGTGGTTCCGTAGAATTCAGCGTTTCCATAAGTGACTGCAGTTGCAGCTGCACAAATAAATACATCAGAGTTGAGGTATGATGTTGTATCAAGAATGTCAACTTTCTTAGAATAACAGCTAAAATTCTGTCCATTTGCCTCCCCAAAACCAGTAACTAAGAACTTTGTCCAAAATTAGATGAATTCAACTACCTTAAATCGAGAACCAATAGATGAGAATTTAGTCGATTTAGACGACTTTGTTGCTTCCTCTTGAATCGGTGGAAAAAGTCCTGCTACAAAGGGACATGTGGATGAATTCAACAGATCTTGATGTTCGGGGACAACATAGTCTTTATTCTTGTCAAGAAAGTGATCTGATTGATACAGCACCTGGGCTTAGAATCAACAGAATTGGCATTCTTAGATACACCAGCATGTTACAAGAACTGGTCATATTAACACCGAGAATAAAAATTGATGCATTAACACTATAACTTGATTTTCTGCATAACCTACCTCACCAGCATAATGGGCAATGGAGAAGTCTGTACGGGACAATTTTGGCTTGACAAATCGCTTGTGAGATTTGAATGTCTGATAAAGCTTTTGTGCAAATGTTTCATGAGTTGACTTTGGAAACATGCTGCAAATACAAAAATGAATTTGTAATTCCTACAGATTAATAGAAAAAAATAGAAGGATGTAGTGCATGTCAAGGATAGAGGAAATATCCGTTATGTATGTATAAGCTGTAAAGTATATATTGACATGAACATGGTATCTTATTTATCATACAAAGAGGAATATATATATGTGCAGAAAGAACAACATGAACTACATCTTGCGTTCTTTTTAATAAAAGTTGACCTTTTTCAAAAAAAAAGAAGGAAGAACAACATGAACTATGACACGCATGATCAAATAAGGAAACTTATCCTACCAGGCCTCATCAAGCAGTGCCACAATTCCTCCTGGTTTCTGCAAAAGTAATGAGTAAAATTAAATCAATACATAACTCTTATGCATACTTCATAATGATATCTGATTAACAAGAAGATAAACTGTTTGAGAAATTATTAGCTAATTAACTATATGCTTTATGCATCAAACTATGGCATATAACCTTTTGATGAATCAGAAGTTTCTAGTAAGAAGAAAAACTCTTTTAAGAATGGAAGGATAAAAACACTTTAAATTGGGGATGCAATTAACATGTTAAGCAAATGAGCATGATCCAGGATGAAAAAATTGCTAACATAAGGCATTTTGTACTGTCAGGTCATTCAACCAGAACAAATTATGCATAGGGCTTCAGGTTCATCAACCAAGTCTTCGCAACACCACAAATAAACTGATGTCAAGTTCCTTGGCATTTTGCAAGAGTATACGTAGAATCTGCCTATGGAGAAAGAACACACAGCCGTATAAGGTCGATCAAAAGAGAAACAATTTAGAGGCAAACAACTTATCTGACTTGTACTATATTATTTTTTAAGGAGTTACAAATGTACAAGCGAATCAAACTATATACATTGGAAGGAAAGTAAAGTAAAGTAAATGAAATGCACATTTCCAAGACCGATAATAAAGGATACATGGGAATACAAAGCTCAATGCAGATTAATCACCCAACAATATTTTCCTCAGTATATGATTCTAGCAATGTCTAATACTACACTTATATACAAGCAATCATGAAGGACAAAAACAAACAGGAATTAACACTGGTAACATAACAAGAATATCGATTAGATGCCTTCTCTCTATGACAACAAACCTTGCTGCATACATATATGTATATATATATGTATACATATGTATATATAATATATATATGTATATATATATGTATATATATGTATGTATTTCACTGCTTTTTGATCAAATGAAGTCAACATACCATAATGAGAGTTAAATTGAATGATTGGGGAATGAAGTTATACTTCCTTGTCAGAATACCACGACTGGTGTGCAACCATTAGGGTTTGTCATGAAACTACTCTCCACTGTACCGACTATCTTCCATAAATAATCTCTCAATAACTTGACCACAGCATTTATATATTTTTCTAATTGGATGATGATTATGGACAATTGAGATCATCATTAACTGGAATGCAATTTGCGCCTCAATCTTTTTGGAGAAGACAGGTATTCAGGTTTTTCCTTTGCAAAAAAATTTAATGCAAGCATTAACTTTTAAGAATAAAAAAATAATTCTAGAGACCAGATATTCAAGTTGAAAATGCTACAGTGCCATTAAGTACCCTCAAACCCTTTTAACTCTGGTAGGAAATAGGAACAACAGAATCACTCAAATATAGGCTTTAGAATAATTATAAGGCTTACACTCTCCTTTAAATGTAAAGAAACAGCCCTTACATGTATTCAAGAATACTAAACTCCTTGAAGGTTTATCATCTAAGCCCCTTCAGTTAGTTGATTGATAATAATATAATATACAATTCCTTCCTCTATGCATGACTTAGAGTTAGTAACTATGTCTTTAAGACCTTATAAGCTACGTCAGAGGAACTATTTGAAAAACTCGTTCAGTATTTGTAGGCTGGTAAATATAAATTCAAGGGAAACCTTTTCAATAAGATCGAGAACGTCTTGGTTGTCAACAAATTCTATGTAGCTCCAGTCAATTTCCTCTTTAGTGTATTCTTCTTGTTCCATTTTGAAGACGTGCTGAAACACACCAAGACAGCATTTAGAGTAAGCTCTTTCCCAATAAATAAAATCTTTTAGAGTAGGTTTGAAGTAGATGAAAAGACACAACTGAAATTTTACAAAGAAGTTAATACCTGATTGAAATGTTGCTGCAACTTTTCATTGGTAAAATTGATGCAGAACTGCTCAAAGCTGATGCATAGATATTATAATTTTTAAGGAGACTGGAATTGAAAGAAGAATTAGATAATATCAATGAAGTATCTACCTATTAGTTTTAAAACTTTCAAAACCATAGATATCAAGCACCCCAATCAATGATTTTGAGTCAGGATCCTGACCAATAGAATTGTTAATTTTGTCCACCAACCTATAATTCACAAAATACCCATTCAATAGCAGCATAAAGGAAGCATATCAAATAACTCATAGCTTTAGCAGGAAACGTGAACCACATTCATTATATCGCAGCTAAACAAAAGATCAGTATGATGTCAATTTACCAATCAAATAAACGGGAATACATCGTCTTGGCTAAGCCATCCCTGCTTACTGTTGCACCAATGGGATCAAGACTTCTCTTAATGACCTCTTCTGGGGTAATCATCACGCGCTTAAGTAATGCATCTTCTAGGGCAGAAAGATCGCACCTACATAAAAACATTAACTGACATATATCATACCAACTTCAGAAGAAACTGTTAATTGTTATACAGAAGCTTTAAGCATACATGAGAAGATCTGCGACAGTCTGAAGATGAAACTTAGATTTATCATCTTTTAAAACAGATGAATCAATTTCTTTACCCTTGGCAAATTCAATATTGCCAAGATGAAGAACTGAAGCCACAACTCTAAATATTGCTTCCTGCAAGAGATAAAGCAGTATTACTATCTTATGTATAAAAAATCTATAGAATCTATTTTCCAAAGTGAGTCTGTACCTGTTCTTTTTCACTTATTCCAACAATATCCATAGCTCTCCTAGTGGCAAGGTAATCATGAGCATCACTTATTCCCACAAGGTCATAGCAGTTTGATTGATTTAGATAGTGAAATGATCGTGGATTTCCCAACTTATATTTCTCAACTTCCTGGTAAGATTAATAATATATTAGAATAATCATTCAATAAGATAAACATTTTGTGGTCTTCAATGATGAATCACACAATGACACGATTACATAAAACAAACCTCCTTTGGTGCCGCACAAAGAAGGTAAAAACAATGATAATTACGCTCTGGATCTGAAACTTGACAAACGCGTGATCTCTCAAGAAGGTAAGTTCTAATTGCTGCTCCTGAAATTCGTCCATGCTTGTCAAATTGAATCTCAACGAATTTACCGAAACGGCTGCACCAAGGGAAATAATATCAATAAAACTAACCATGAAAACATTTCAAAACTGACTTGATTCGGCATAACAATCAATTATGTAACCTGGAATTGTTGTTTCTGACAGTTTTTGCATTGCCAAATGCTTCAAGGACTGGGTTTGACTGCATTTACATCAATTGGGACAAATGTTCAAGGTCAGAACAAATTTAGAACATTAATAGTCTAATAGTAATGAATACTCTCCTCAAAATCATGTTGATGCAGATGTTGTTCACTAAATGCAGAAAGTGGTGATGATTAATAATATTAATGCGCCATGTAGTACAAAGATCAAAAGGGTGGGAGGAAGACAAGAATGAAATAACCAATCTTACTTCTAGAACTTGCTGTTCAACTGTTCTCCCTTCAGTGCCTTTACGTCCTCCCAAATAGGCAAGGTATCTCATAAGCATCTTAGTTGTCTCAGTCTTACCAGCTCCACTTTCACCACTGACCAAAATGGAGTTGCTTTTACACTCGTTTATCATTGCCCTGATTCATTTCTTTCATTTAGCAATGATTCATGGATAAGAAATCACAGACAGTACAATAAAATTATGGGTTCACCTATAAGCAACATCAGCAATTGCAAAAACATGAGGACTTAGTTCTCCAAATGGTGCTCCCTTGTACTGCTCCATCATGTGACCATCATACAGGTGAGGAAGTCTTTGGAATGGATTAATGGCAATAAGAATACTTCCAGTATATGTCTGTCATAATGTAGAGTAGGATATAAATAGGGCTGTCCAGAGCTGCCTTAGTTAATTTCTTCTTCTCACTACTCCAGACTTTTTGTTGGCTATTGGATTAAATAATAGATAGAGATAGTCTTACATATATTTCATTTAGTTGGTAACGGGTTGCCAAGTTTAGCAGAACCCCAGGCTCATGTAAATATGATAGCTTAGTCATATCATCCACTCCACCAGCAGGAGCTTCCATATCCTTGGGGAAGATGTTGGATAAATTTGCAACAACCTGAAGATAAAAAAGGAAGAGCTCGCTTAAGTTAAAGGCAATGATATTGATAATGAAGGGAAGAACATAAGCTAATACTAGTACTACAGCCAGTTATCTGTTATGTTGAAAAGTAATGGTAAAGACCTAGGAATGTGTCTGTTTCCCATAGTTGTTTCCAAAACATTAAACTCCTAGAGAAGGGATTTCTGATGACGTGAATATGAACCTCTACTGATGGGTTTAGTATCACCTAAAAAATCTATCATAAATGTCATGTACCTTCTTCCCATGGCTAGTTTGGACCACCACTTCCTTTCCATCAATCTTTGACACTTGCCCGTCTACCCAAGCGAGTTCTGGGTCTTCAACCCAAACATGAGAACCGATAATTATGTTCACAGTAGAACCCTGCACGCAAGGAAATTTTTACCATTTCAAGATAGGTCGTTCGTGTGTGTCGAGAATACTCCATGTATAAACCAAATCGCAATTGAAACGGGTATTGTGGATCCAAAGAGTTAATTAGTAAAGAATTTCAGCAACTTAATTTACTACTAAAAGGATCATTAAGAACAGAAAAGTTGTCGGCATGGCATTATCATTGGCAAACCGTCAAATTTATAAACACGTTCAATTCTTCGCTAAGTGCTGACGATTGACGCTGTTCATAAGTTATCTAATAAAAGGATGAGACGTTTTAACCGATGTATCAATTTGTTTCATTGATAAACGATGTTCGATTTCAGAAGCATAGAAAGAAATGCGGGGGAAAAAAAAAATGAAGAAACGGCATTACCATCATTACGCAGCATAAAGATCCCCCCAAATTCCTTGAATTTTTGGTCGAATTTTCAAACTACGAACCAATATTTACATGAGTGGGCATCGAGAAAAGTAAAATCAACGAAGGAGAGTTGGTATGTTGTGCAGAAGGTGGAATCTGGTCTGGTGAATTCGCCGGAAAGCATAAGGACGATGGATTGAGACGAAATGACGCCAGGATTGAAGTGGTCGTCGTCGATTGTGTTTTTCTGATCTCTCTCTCTTTCTGGTCTGTGTGCGTGCGTGGCGCTTGTTTTGTGAATACAGACATCCTTTCAGCCCTACGAATTCGGATCTATTGAACGCTCGTACACTTCGCCGTTTTACAAGCTTAGCTTCTTGTGGCTCTATTTCTCTCTCCATTACTCCCCTCCCTCTCTCTTTCTCTCTCCTCTGTGTATGCCATGCAGTTTTACATCATGCATATATATGTATATATATATGCCACAATTACATAATCGCCATTACTGTTTTAGAAATGGTTCAATTATTTTAATTTTATTAATGTTATTTTGAATTTATAAATTATTTTTATATAATTTTTATTCATGAAAATTAATTATTATTAAAAATATATATATTTTTAAAAGTTAATTAACTGAATTATAATTTAAATAGTGACAACATTTTATATAATATTGACAAAAATAAAAAAAAATATTAATTTAAATTTATTTAAGGATCATTTATATTAATTAATTGACATACTTTTTTTCTAAGAAATTATTAGAATTATATATAAAATTAATACAAACAATTTGATTATCTATAAATTAAACTATAAAAAATAATTTACAATATTAAAATTTCTAACCAAAAAAAATCAAATAATCATATAATTTGTGAGAAACTCGTTTAAGTTCTTAAACGATGAGAGTTGATATAGAAGAAGCCAACCGAACTATTGAAATGATGTCGAAAGAATATTTATCAAATATTTTGAGCGATAGTTATTTTGAGCGATAATTGAAATTATCCTTAGCCAAATGATCGGTAAAGAACATTAAAATTAAATGGAAACCCTATTAATATATGTATCCATAATTTTAAAACCCGGTCCGGTCATCAACTCGGTGAAGGGACTGGATCATTGAGTCACTAGTTCAACCGGTGGGTCAACTATATGAAGTATGAACTTCAAAATAAGCCAAAATTTGACCAAAAAAATCATGATAATAATTTAAAAGAAGTTGAAATAAAAAAAAAAATACTTAACTAAATTATGCGAGGGACAAGACTTACAATACCACCGTAAATTGTTTTTTTAGTCTAATAAAGTAGAATCGCCTGATTCATGTAAAAGGTGGAGCTTGAGGTGAATGAAAGGGTTTATCATTCTCAATGTTTAGAACAAGAAATCGGTAATCTACTCACATGGAACTAGAATAGGTAAACCCAATGAGAACCACAAAACGGGAAGAATGGAACTGAGAGAGTGATAAGTGAGAAATAAAATAAGTGATTTTTTTAAAAAAAATAGGATAAATTCACTGGATTAATCCGGGCTGCCGGATTTATGATCCAACTGATGAATTGGCCGAGTTTAATTGGGTTGATTGCATTTCCGGTTTTTTTATTAACCCAACCCGGTTTGATGACCGGTTCATCGGTTTTCCAGTCCAACCGACGAACCAGACTGGTTTTCAAAACTATGTATGTATTCTCATTATTTGTATATATGTGCGCATATAGTCAATTATTATTTTTGTTTTGACAATTTTGTATTTATAATATCATCAATCACATACAGAAATAAAAAATAAAAATTACAATAGTGTTCTATAACAAATATATATTGCAGCACTTTACTAATTAGTTGTTATACTGTTGGAATTTTAAATTAATTCATAAATTCCATTAATGAATGAAAATTTAATGAATGAAAATGAGAATTTGGGTAAATAAAATCAAATTAAATTCAAACGAAATTCACATAAAATTCAAACGTGAATTAAAGTAAAATTTGATCCAAATAATTAAATTATTATAATTAATTTGTTAATTATGTAATTAACATTTAATGCCTTGAAGAATAATTATCAAATTAAATATATTTAATTTTGTTAATTGTTATGGTAACCTTTATGATATTATTGCTATTAATTTATTAACAATTTAGAAAATCATGTAACGTGTATTTTCTAATGAAGAGAAAAAAATACAAAGGGCAATGAAGAGGCAATCAAGTCTACCGTTGGATCAAAGATTAATGGTTGATTTTATTTTTATAAAAGTTTAACTTTTCGACAATATAAAACCCCTCATCTCTAATCTCAAACACAAAATCATCTCATATTTTCTCACTCTAAAATTCCAAAAGCTTTTTTTTGTTTTGTGAGTGTTCTTTGAGTTCTTTGCTCGATATTTCCGTTGAAACCCGGTGATAGTTCAGGTACGCTGGTCAAGTTCGACGAGTAGTGATTTCAGTGCAGAATTACTACTGGATTCATTATACCCTGGGAGACAGCCATCTACGATAAGCTCTAGCACAAACAGGAGACAATGGAACTGTTTTAAGGGAAATGTGTCTAACACGTGCCTAAAATCAACATCTCAATCGATGATTTCGTTTTTCATATATTTAATTTTATTTAATTTATTTGTAACATCATATGTATATATATTTTCTGTTATTCAAGACAAGATTTCTAACAATACTTTTAGAGTTTGTTCAGATTATGGCTACAAATGAGCCTAGCCAAGCTCAAGCCAGTTTGAGCTTGAGCTCGAGCTCGAGCTTCACTCGATTTAGTATTTATTAGTTTAGCTCGAACTCGAATCTTGAGCTTGAGCTTGAGCTCGACTTTACTCGACTCGGCTATTTACCTATAAGTTCGACTCGAAAACTTTAACTAAAATTAAATTTTCAAGCTCGACCTCGATCTCGAACTCAAACTAAAATTTATTTTCAAAATAAAAATATTAAATTGTCATATATATTTAACGAAAGTGATGGTTGAGAAACTTGAGTTTATTGATTCTCGAAAAAATAATATAAAAAATGAAGCGACGGAAATAAAAAAATACTTATGAATAAGTGAGAAAAGTGATGAAGACGGAAAAATATTTGTGAATAAATGAAAAAAATGGTATAAATGAAAAAATATTTAGGAATGTATTATATGATAATTAGAATATATATTATATTATAATATAATATATTTTAACCATGGTGTATTAGGGAATTAGAGTTTTTAATTTAGACTTTCATAGTGATATATATATATAATTATGCTTAATTTTAAAGTGTCAGAATTGCCGGGTCGAGAGGTATGGTTAATTTGTATATATATGTGAGAGTAAATGGAAATTTGGGTCGGATTGTGGGTTGACCCGCCCATAAACCTAAAACAGTTAAAAATAAAATAAAAATGTTATATATATGTTTTGAACTTGCAACCTAATTAAACAAGTACAACATTTTAACCAACTATGCTAATAAGACTTTATATTTTAAATTTAACACCAAATTTGATAAACGCGGAACATTTTAAAAATATAAGTTCAACTTTTTAACTAACTAATATATATATAATGATATTTAATTTTAAAGTGTTCAGATTATCGGGCCGAGAGTTGTGGTTAATTTGGATATATATGTGAGAATAAATAGATATTTGGGTCGGATTGTGGGTTGACCTACCCATAAACTTAAAACAGTTAAAAATAAAATAAAAAATGATATATGTATGTTTCGAACTTGTAACCTAATAAAATAAGTACAACATTTAACCAAGTATAATTGGATGTGGTTTGACAAGGGATAATAATTCGATATCTATTGAAATTGGTTAAAAATATGAATCAAATTTTTGATTGACCAAAGTGTGAGGTTACGATCCTAAATGTTACAAAATATGAATAAAAATTTTGATTGACCAAAGTGAAAGTGTAAGGTCACAAGATAAGTTGTTCATTCGAAAAAAATATGTGATGAGATATGTGAGAAGATAAGTTGTTTTATTAAAGTAAATAAAATATGAAATCAGAGTGTTATATTTTTTATTTTAATATATTATTAGTAATTTATTAAGAATTTTAAACATTAAATACATATTATTATTTTTTTATTAAATTTAATTTATTTATATTTATATGTGTATCGCATGAAAATCTTCATAGTATATATAATAATATAAGTCCAACATATGAACTTTGAATAGATGGACTTTGAATAGAGAAGAAAATTATTTATTTTCAATTTTATGTTTTAATATTAAAATAAATATATATATATATATATATATATATATATATTATCAAGCTCAAAAAATTCGACAAGTCATCGAACAAATATGATATGAGCTCGAGCTCGGCTCGAATATTAAACTGGTTGACTCGAGCTCGACTCGAATTTGATCTAAGTCAAACTTAAGTCGATCTTTGATCAAACAACTTACGAGTAACTTGACTGAGTTGCAGTTGTAGTTATAGCTCTAGACTTCGTTATAAAATAAGTTGCAAATATGCCACCAACCTTATTTTCCTATGAATAGTTACATTGAGAACAACTTTCATTGTTTTTATCTGAAATTGAACTAGCTGCATCATGGGAAAGTAATGTCATGTAATGTCCTGATTAGAAACTGAACACTTTTTAAGTGATCTATATATCATGAGATCCTTCTACATTGATTGTTACTCACATTGTGTTTATTGACTTACTGATTCATCTGCTATATAGCATTTGTGTTTGTTGTCACAAAGAATTTTACCTATTTGGTCTATATTTAATTCACAAATATATATATTTTTTTATTTCTTTATCTTAAAAAATATATTCTTTTACTTAATTGTAGTAGAGACTCAAGAAAAAAAAATAACTATATGAAAATAATTCATTTTCAGTTTTCTATTTTTGTTTTGTTGTTCAAAATTATTTTATTTGTGTGAGATTTTTGACTATGATATGATTTTATGAGATAATTTTGTTATAATAAAAAATGTCAATAATCATTTTTTAATGATTATTTAATTTTAAAAAACAAAATAATATTCAAATAAAATTGTAAAAAAATAATAATATTATAATATAAAGGATTGTTAAAAATTAAATAGACTTTTAGCAACGCTTAAATTAATGTTACCGACGCGTAATTAAGCGACGTTATAACTTATCCATCATGTTTCTGACGACGCAAGAATAAGTGTCGGTGATGTTTTTGGCGACGTTTTTAAGGTTGACAAAAAGTGTTTTTAAGCGTCGCCGAAAGTCTTTTTTTTTGTTATAATATAAGAAATATGTTGATCGATCGAAATGAGTTGATAAATGTCGGTGAAGAGGAGGTGGTTGAGTAATAAGAAATATATTGGTTGACCGAAGTGAGTTGGTTAGTTGGTGAGAATAAAATTGTTGTTTGACCAAAGTGAATTGATAAAAGTCGATAAAATGGAGATGATTATGTAATAAAGAATATATATTGTCAAACGAAAATGAGTAAAAAAGTAAGCTTAGCCCCAATCCATACAATGATATAATGAAGTTTTTATTTCCCAAGGTAGGTCTCCTCTTTTTATTTCCCCTATTCTTGTATCGTGTTATAGTTATGAGTACTTTTTTTGTCGTTCTAAGACTCCTCTTCTGGAAGGCAAATGAGTCCAAACGCCTGAATGTGCGACCTACACGGCTTAACATTTCATTGCATATGATTATAATAAATTTTTTTAACCGTTCATTTATTCTCTATAATATACTTAACAATATTTTGAAACATGTAAGACAATATATATTAACCAACTATAATTATTTATTTTTATTAATAAATAATACACCATTATTATATTTATTCAACCAAACATAAAACAAAACAGAAACTAACCAACATAAAATAATACTTAAACTTAAAACATATGACAGATTTAGAAAATAGTTTCTAAACTTATTATTACACTCCTTTATTACTTACTCTAAACCTTGCGTTCTTCAATTCTCACGGGAAGGCCACCTTTCATCTTGGAAGTCAAATAAGTCATAAAAACCGGTTCCTTGTTGTTCTCAATCAACGGAACCACCTTAAACCGGTGTAAGACGCCGGAGACAATGGATTTCATCTGCAGAACGGCCATCTCCTTCCCAAGACAAATCCTGGGGCCTGCTTGAAACACAGGGTACTCGTAAACATCCTTTGCCACGAATTGTCTTCCCCCGGTGACCCGATCTTCCTTGAGCCACCGTTCAGGACGGAACTCCGCCCAATCTTTCCCCCAAATCACCTCCGATCTTCCCATCGCATATGGGTGGTAATGCACCCGCGTCCCACTTTTCACGACCGTCCCATCTGGCAGAATATCATCTTCCAGCGCCTGCTTCCCGTCTAAGGGCACCGGCGGATACAACCTATATACATATCATATATATATAATTAATATCAAGGGGCCGGACTAGTAACTATATATTAATTAAATTGAAATATTAATTAATTAATTAAATTGACCTCATGCTTTCTTGTAGAGCGGCATGCGTGTAGACCATCTCCTTAACTTCCTCGTACATGTTGGATTCAGGTTTGTGAGTGATCTCTTTTAGAATCTGGGTTTCAACATGTTCATTTCTGGAGAGAAGCCAGAAGAACCAAACGAGAGCAGCTGACGTGGTGTCTTTACCAGCTATGATGAAACTGATGACTATGTCCGTTACAAAGTTTTCCTCCGAATGCCCAGAACTTAAGAATCTAGACAGAAGATCTACGGAGCTGAGCGACGCATTCTCTTTCAATTCTTCTTTCTTTTCTTTCACCATTTTGTTCGCGAAATCTCGTACCTGTTTGACTGCAATCCGGAGGTCCTTCTCTGAACCGACGTTGAGATATCTCTTGATTTTCCAGACCAGGGGATGGAACGATTGGAATCTCTGGCTGCTGATTCGAACAGCGTCTTCGAAGGCTTGGGCGAATTTCTCGTTGGGTAGAGAAGGGGAGAGGTAAGCCGGGTCGTATCCGAAGGCGATCCTACAGACATTGTCGAAGGTGAATCGCTGGAGAACGTCCTGGAGGTCGAGGACGGTGTTGTTGGCGGCGGCAGCGGAGAGGACGGGGATGAGACGATCGGAGAGTTCGGATTCCACCACCTGCTCGATGAATTTCCTGAGGGACTTGGTGTTGAATTCGTGACTGGCCACCTGCCTCTGGAACTTCCAATTCTCGCCGTCGACGTTGAAGATTCCGTCTCCGAGGAGGTCTCCGACAGCGACGCGGAAGAAGTCGCCTTTTTCGTAGTTTTGGAAGTGGGTTCTCAGGATATGACGGACATTAGCCGGATTGGCCGTGAAAACAAATTGTCGGAAGACGGGACGGTTGATGACGGCGGTTTGCGACGGCGAAGCCAAAGCCATTTCAGAGGTCCATTGAGTATTTCTGTCACTGTTAGCGTTAATGGCGAAAATGGAGCCGATGAAGGGATATGATCTGGGAAGCTTAGGATTCTTAGAGGAAGAAGAAGAAGAAAAGAGTAATGCATTGAACTTGACCAAGACGAAGAGAAACAGGGCTGGGAGAAAACACAAGAGAAGTGAGGTGGACACCTCTAAATTGAACATCATCATCACCAATGGCGAATTCTGTAAGCAAGACTTGTTTTTTATATTTTGTTTTGCTATGAAATGTTTTTTAGAAGACCGTTTATATAGAAGAAAAAAACCTTGAAAACCCAGAAGCAAGCAAAATCCGGGTTGTGGAGAGTTACTAAGAATAAAAGAAGTATTTGACTAACTTCTCCAAAAAAAACCCATGACCAATATGTTCACACCATTTTACCCGCAGTAATGACTAAATTCAGTTGTTTCGGTATCACCTATGTTAACAATTTATTTGAATAATAAAGATCTAAATTTTATATCCACTCAAATAAATCGAGTTGGATAAGAAAGTTGCTAGAAAAGAAATGACCAATTGATTTTAGACACCTCACTGTACAAATTCAATTATGATAGACTGTTACTTTCTGTAAAGTCTTTTTCGATTTTAAGTTATTTAAATATTTTTAAAAAATTAAACATAATTTCATTCAGCTCTTATTTAACAATTTATTAACTAAATTACTAAAATATTATTTATTTAAAAATAATTTTTTATTTTATTTTTTTTAAATGACTTATTCAAAATAAAATATCATCGTATCCTTAAAATCATTCTTTGTTCAAATTATTTAAATAACTTTTACCTCTTTTAATAAAATTATTTGAATTGAATATTAAAATATTAAATATATTTTATCCTATCATCCTAAATTGAATGGATGCCAACAACTCATCAATCATTGAAACCTAGTATACAAATATCTTTTAATATTTTTAAACAATAAATTATAAAATATTTAAAAATTATCATTTTATTTTGAATTTTTGAATGAGATTACTAATTTTAATATATATATAATTCTATTTATAATATATTATTATTTAAAATGTATATTTATTTATTAAAATAATTTCATAATATTTAAAAAACATATTCTATATTTTAATAATACATTATAAATAAAATTATTGAGTTATAAGTTCTGGTTGTTTTGTGGTTTGTAGGAAGAAATAGGAAATATAATGAAAAATATTTTGATTTTTGTTTTTCTTACAAATGAAAAAGGTTATTTGTTATCACAATGTTCAAACACTGTGTTAGAAAAAAATTTGATAATATTTTTGGTTAATATATATAAAATAGTTTAATTACAGTAAACGAGTCATGTTATTAATTTATGGGTTTACTCGTTAATAAATTTAAGTAATTAAATTTAAAAGTTAAAATTAAAATGACATATATCTATATATATATATATATATATATATATATATATATATATATATATATATATATATATATATATATATATATAAAAGTTTTAAATTTAAAATACTACATTTTAACCAATTAAACTAATAAAATTTTATAAATTTTATAATGGTTAATTTTAAAAATAAAATAAAAAATAGCATATATATATATATATATATTAACTTGCAGCATTTATTTTCACATTAATTTTGTGTTATGAAAATTAAATGTGGGCAATTGATTTATAATGTTTTTTTTTATAATTATTTGATTAATTTGTAGAATTTTTTCAAAACCCTTTCTTAGAAAGATAATTGTGTAAACATTTAGTTTTGAATTTTTTTAATATAAATATGTTAATTATTTATGATAAGAAAGATAATTGTGTAAACATTTAGTTTTGAATTTTTTAAATATAAATATGTTAATTATTTATGACGGTTATTTTACAATTTTATATATTAAGACCTACAAGTATATAATACATAAGATTATTTAATATTTGCGTATAGCACAAGTTATATACTTAATTTATTAGCTTCAAAATATATATGTGTAAATTGAATCAAACAATATGGATCATGTGTTAACATTAATTGTGGTTTGGAGAGTAGTTTGGACTTTGGACAAGGAAGTGTGGAAGACAGAGATGTGATATTGACATAACAACAAACTCATTTAGTTAGGTGAATTTTTTTCAACTTTTGAAAAGTAATTTTTTGAAATTGTTTAGACATAAAACCTCAAATAAGTGAAGATGAAACCACTATAACTAGAGTATATATATATATATATATATATATAGAAGACAGTTTTTTTAGGCATAAACCATGAAATATTTATCAGAAGAGGTTTCCTATCAGAAATATTAACAATTCTCTTGATTTATAAGATACCAAAGATAATTAATTTTTTGTCCAAGTGAATCACAAAAGTTTACTTATCTCTATTATTTTTAAATGGACCATGTTGCCATTGTAAATTTGTGATTAAAATAATACTAGTATTTGTTTTGATTTGAGAAAAGTATCTTGTTTATGTCTAATACTCATGAAAATATCTTATTTTTTTACATATTATTTTATTAAATAATATTGCAACCTAATGTCTTAGTTTTGCATAGTGACCTATTTTTAGATTAAGAATAAATTTATAATTTTATTAATTTATAAATAAATTCAACATTAACCATTTATGTACATGTTTCCCTCTTTCTCTTGTATTTTGACATTTTGTAAGAATTTTTATGTAATTGTAAATTTTGTCTAATTTTGTAAGTGTTTATTATTTATTGTTAATTTCATTATTATAATAGCATGTTACTTGTGCACTTATTTTGTCAAAAATAATAATGAGAGAAAGTGAAAAGTCTAACTTATTTTTTTAGGGTGAAAGATCTCATAAAAGTAATTGATAGCTTAATATAAAGAATGCCTAGACATTTAAGATTTGTTAACATTACTATCAAAAGATATATGTATAAATTTAATCTATAATGATATTGTCATCTTTCTCGCTTTATATTTAATATTATTATTAATTATATATTATATTATTAGTCTTTTTTTTTTCTTTTCATATTATATATATATATATATATATATAAATTTTTTTTATTTTTTTTAATCTCTTTTTTTCGTATTATAATATATTAACTATTTATATCTTATTTTATATTATTAAAATATTTTTTTTTACTATTTTAATACCACAAAATTTAAATTTGCATTGACCCCAATTCTTTAAGTGCAACCTGATTGTGATGTTTAATAAAAAAAATTCTTAGTATATAAGGTTATGTTTTAGATAACAAGTTGTTTTAATTTAGTAAATCTAATCATTTATAATATATTATTCATACAAATACAATATATATATATATATATATATATATTTATAAAGTATGATAACACACTGTTAATAATATTATTTATTAATTATATTATCAATATTATTCATATATATTGTCAGTTATTGATATATTTTAACAAATTCCTCAATTAATCAAAACGATTAAACTAATCAAGATTTTTTAACCGTTTGAACTGAACCAATAAAATTGAGAAATCGACGATTTAAAATTTAGTAAATTGAAATTAACCGTTTGAACGTGCATTTCGGTCCATAATCCGACCAACCTCTTGCACCCTTGGCCCTTGTCAGTTACTACTTCTCTGTTTTTCTTCGATTCGTTAAGTTGCTCGAATCGAACTTCTCTTCTTTTACGATTCTTTGAGATTTGTTTAGTTGCTCGAATCGAACTATTGATCTTCTGTTATTAGTTTCTTCGCATCTAACTAAATCATAGTGGATTGGTAGCCCTGTTGGGTGCGGATATATTAAGTGCGGACGAATTTGATCTCAAGTTGTTAATTAATTCTAATAATCACTTAATTAATTTGAATAAGTACTGAGTCATTATTCATTGTCATTTTTTTGGTCTGGTTGGTAATCTATTTTTATTTGGTTATTGTTCAATCTTAGGGTGAGACTACCGATTAGGGCCAGCAATCCCCTTTCATTTATTTTTATAAAAAAAAATACTTGTAAGGTTTGAATTTAATTTATAACATTAACTTACTCATTTAATATACTAATTTACCAACTACAATTAGTAATGTTATAATATCATATAACTTAAATATTTCTTATAAAACACAAAATAATATTTTTAATTTTTTTACCGTTTATGGTACCAAATTAGTGGGGCCGATTTTATTTTTTAATTTGTTTATTAACAATTTGAGTCAATTATTTTGTAATATTTTTACCGTTTTAAATTATTTTAATTTCATTTATATCATATTGAAAGAATTTAAACGAGACAATCATTTTAGTAAATTAACATAAATAATTCATCAATTTTCAGATGAAAAAATTTTAATTTCATAAATTAATTATTTTCAAATATTAATTCCACGTACATCAAACAAATAAATCATTATCTATTAACTGTTTCAATAAACATGGTGTTCTCTCACACATTTATATTGGATACATTTTATTAAATTAGAATATTAACGGATTAATTAGTTATTCAATATATAAATTCACTAGTACGTTTAGATGTGTATGTCAATATTATATATCTTTCTAGCTAGTTTGACTCTCCAACTAAAAAATAAATATAAAAAAAAAACTGATATATTTTACTTTTATTAAAATTTTGTTTTTAATTTATGTGGAAGTGGGGTTCTGATATAAGTGAAAAACAAACATGGCCGATAGTGAAAACGTCAGTGCTGACGAACATTAGATGGACACTTTCGTCTTATTTCTAGAAAAAAAAAGTACTCGTCAAGTCATGTCTGAATTTTGGCCTTCTAACTAGCTACCAGTTGTTTAAATAAAACACATCACGTTTACTTTTTTTCAAAAAGTACATGTTTGTCGGGGACGACCATTCGGGCCGGGCAAAGGATTTGCCTTGGCGGTTCTACAAATGAATTAGTTCATTGTCTCCGGCATCTTACGCCGGTTTAAGGTGGTACCGGTCACGGAGAATAAGTATGATTGGGGAGGGGATGTAAGAATGGGAATGCCGATATATTGGTTAAAAAAATAAAAAAAGTTTTTTTTCTTTCCTCTCCTCTATCTTTTTCTAATCGGGCGACAATATTTACACTTCATACGTACTAATATTTAAAATAACAGTAATAATAAGAGTAGCCAAACACATCATACGTACTAATATTTAAAATAAAAGTAATGATAAGAGGAGAGAAAATTTTGTAACAAATGTGTAGCGAAATAACCGTGAATGGTAATTAAGTCGGATGACAAAACATAATTTTAAATGTTTATTTCTCTTATTCATTAATAATTTCTCTCTCTTATTTAATAATTTATATTTTAAATCTTTAATATTTATTAATAATTTATTTTAAATATTAATAAGAATAATAATAAATCAAATAAAAAAATAGCAAAATATATATTTTCAAACATATATTATATTTGTATATTTAAGCTAGAGAATAAAAAATTAAATATATATTTTTTAATTAATTATTTCTCACACTCTCTTTAATTTATTTTTCATATTTTATAAAATATATTTTAAATTTAATCAATTAACTCAAACAATTATATATTAACTCCTTTTATATTATCATATTGGTTCTTATTTACGTTGAATATTTATAGTTGATAGTTTGAGTTATATTTATTTTAAATATTAGTATCTATGATTTTAGTTAGATTTAACAAATTTTTATTTTTCATTTTAAGCTTATTTTAAAAATAAATAAATATTTATAAACAAATGAATAAATAAATTATTAACGTAAATATATATATATATATATATATATTAATAAAGAGAAATAATTAATTAAAAAAATTAAGAATTTTATAATATATATTTATCAAATATAATATATATTTAAAAATATATATTTTTTGTTATTTATTTATTTGATTTATTATTGATCCTATTATTCTATTTTTTTATAAATAAATAAGTTAAATAATTAAATATATAAATATATATTTACAAATTAATAATATATATAAATATGAAGATAGAAAAGATAAAAAATAAATTATTAATAAGGGAAGAGAGAGAAATTATTAATGAAGAGAAATAAATATTTAAAATGAGTAATGATAGGGGGAGCGAAAGTTTTGCAGTGAATGTGTACTGAACGATGTGGGATGATGACTAGGCTGATGACTAATTATAACGTTAAATGTTTATTTATTTCTCTCCTATTTATTAATAATTTCTCTCTCTTCTCTTACTTAATAATTTATATTTTATATCTTTAAATTTTATTAATAATTTATTTTAAATATTAATAGAGACAATAATAAATCAAATAAAAATATATATTTTTAAATATATATTATATTTAATAAATATATATTTAAGAGAATAAAAAATTAAATATAAATTTTTTATATTTTTTAATTAATTTTTTTTTCTCACTCCCTTTAATTTTTTTTTTATAATATATATTTTAAATTTTATCAATTAACTCAAACAAATATATATAATCTCTTTATATATTATCATATTGAACTAACTCTTATTATAAAGTGTGTTTTTTATTTACGTTCAATAGTAATAGTGGATAATTTAAGTTATATTTATTTTAAATATTAGTACGTAGGGTAGGATAAGTTAGATGTAACAAATTTTTATTTATTTTATTATAATTTAATTTAAAAACAACAAATTCTTGTTTTTTTTATTATAGTTTATTTTAAAAACAACAAAATTTTATTTTTATTATAACTTATTTTAAAAACAAATAAATAAATAAATTATTAACACGCATATATATATATATATTAACAGAAGAGAGAAATAATTAATTAAAAAATTAAGAATTTTTATATTTATTTTATTATTCTCTTAAATATATTTATCAAATAATATATATATTTGAACAAATATATTTTTTTTTGTTATTTATTTATTGATTTGATTTATTATTTTTCCTATTTTTATTCTAATTTTTTATAAATAAAAAAGGTAAATAATAAAACATATAAACATATAAGATTGAAAGGATAAAAAGTAAATTATTAATAAAAGAAAAATAGAGAAATTATTAATGAATAGGAGAGATAAATAAACATTTAAAATTATGCTTAGTCATCCGGTTTAGTCACCGTTCCACATTAGTTAGCTACACATTCGTACTCTCTTATTTTATTCTTATTCATTAAATCACTCAATTTATTAATCTAAATATATTTAAAATTATTATATTTAAAATTTATTTATAAATATATTAATACCTTAATTACATATATTTGAAGGTACTGATATAAATATGATAAATATCCTATCATCCTAAATTGAATGGATGCCAACAACCCACTCAATCATTGAACCTAGGTATACAATTATCTTTAATATTTTAACTTAGTTTTATTTTTAAATAATAAATTATAAAATATTTTAAAATCATCATTTTATTTTGAATTTTTGAATGAGATTACTGATTTTTATATGTATATAATTCTATTTATAATACATTATTATTTAAAATATATATTTATTTATTAAAATAAATTCACTATATTTAAAAAACATAATATATATTTTAATAATGTATTATAGATAAAATTATATATTAACTAAAATATTAATTTTATAAAAAGATTTTAAAAATATATATATATATATAATATTTTGTTCTAAATTAGTATTATTTAATTGAATATTTATTTAGCAGAAATTATTATTTTTTATTAAAATTAGTATCAAATACATTTAAACTTAAAAAAAAAAAAAGAAAAAACAAAGTAAAATAAAAACAATGTAAAAATTTTAAATACCAATATAATCAAAATAGTTGCATTCAGTACAATATTTTTTTCCGGTCTATTGTACTTATAACTTTAGGTTGAACACTCTTACATATTTTTTCATTTTTTGTTTCCTCATTATTTTAAATAAAATTATATATAAATAAAAAAAAATTAATTTTATTAAATTTTAAATTAAAACTAAAATTTATAAATATTCTGTTTGAAAAATCATTTTATTAAAAAAATCAAAATAAAATTATTGAGTTATAAGTTTTGATTATTTTGTGATGGGAAATTTGACGAAATGACCCTAAAGAATGACATATTTGTATCTGCGGTCACCTGATAATTTTTATTGATCTCGTGGTCACTTTTTTTTTGGACGAAAATACCCTTATCGCATAATGCGAAGATCATTCGCATTTCGCGAAGAGAATAGAGTTTCATATAAATACTCTAATTTTTTTTCATTTCGTTATTTTTCTTTCTCTCTCTTCTCTCTTTACTCCGCGTTCTCTCTCTTCTCTCTCTACTCAGCGTTCTCTCTTTACTCCGCGTTCTCTCTCTTCTCTCTCTACTCAGCGTTCTCTCTTTCGCGCGATGGCCATTGGCGACGGCGAAACACTAAACGAACACATCATACAGATCGACGACCAAAATCCGTTCTAATATCATTTGTTCATCTTATTGTTCATCCTACTAATTGATTTAAGTTCTTATTTCGTTCATCTTTAAACCATAATCCCTAAACCATGATGTTGTTCTTAATGTTCATCTTGTTGATATTTTGTTCATCTTGGTTGATCAAATTCATTCTTCATATTGATAATATTGATATTTACATATTGATGTTCAGGGAAGATTCATGTTTACGATGGAATGTCCTTTCGCGATGAGGCCAGATTTGTTGGTTGATGTTATGAATCGGTTGTTCATCTTTTTTATGATGATATTTGTAGATGATGCTCTGAATTGTTTTAAGGAAGATTCGTGTGATCTCACGAAACAACACGGTCGTCACGCGAAGCGGCATGGTGGTCACATGAAGCGGCATCGCATTACGCGAAGGCCCATCGCGTCACGCGAAACGGCACAGTCGTCACGCGAGGGGCAGACGTACGTGCTATGGCAGAGTTGTACTTAGATTTGTGTAAAATACCAAATTCGATTCCTATTGCTTTTCAGCTGAATGAATAATGATTTTTTTTGTTTTGTTTGATTAAAGAATCTGTCTTATGCTCATATTGAGGCATATTTGTCTGTCTTGCCTTATCAGTTAAGTTTCTAACTATGGTTGAGACTTTTGCTAAAATTTACTTAGTATTCAAGGCATTAATTTGGATAGGTTTAAGGTTATGCTGAATATTATGAACAAGCATTGTATCCTCAATTCTATCAATTTTTTCTCTACTATGTTTTCGTCTCAGTCTATAGGTGTAAATCTCAATCGATTTGAGATTAATTTCAAATAACTCATTTTCGAATTAAGAATCTATAACTTATAGTAATTAAGGTTATTTGAAAACAAAAAGGTCTTATAAATTGCTCAAAAAATAATTGTCAAAAAAACTAAATTTAAGATAATCTAACAATTGGATAATCATCCACTAAAACTAGTGAAAAAGATACAATAGGTGTATTATTAATCACCTTAAACAGTTGCATTTCTAGACGAACATCAAAAGATGCAAAGAACATTGAACAACGAAAACTTCCGACAAAATCCGAGTCAGAAGGTAAAACAAAACGCTCAAGGGATGGCCCTTCGCTACAAGGGATGACCCTTCGCGTGACCACCGTGCCGCTTCGCGTAATGCGATGGGACTTCGCGTGATGACTGTGCCGCTTTGCGTGACTATTGTGCCTCTTCGCGTGACGACCGTTATGCCTCGCGTAACGCGATGTGACTTCGCGTGATGACCGTGCCACTTTGCGTGACGACCGTGCCTCTTCGCGTGACGACCGTGCCTCTTCGCGTGATGAACGTTTCGCTTTGCGTAACGCGGTGGGACTTCACGTGATGACAGTACTGCTTTGCATGACTACCGTGCCTCTTTGCGTGACGACCGTTCCGTTTCGCGTAACGCGATGGGCCTTCGCGTAACGTGATGCCGCTTCGCGTGACCACCGTGTCGCTTCGCGTGACCACCGTGCCGCTTCGCGAGATCACACGAATCTTCCCTGAAACAATTTAGAGCATCATCTGCAAATATCATCATCGGAAAAATGAACAATCGATTCATAACATCAACCAACAAATCTGGCCCCATCGCGAATGGACATTCCATCGCGAACATGAATCTTCCCTGAATATCAATATGTAAATATCAATATTATCAATATGAATAATGAATTTGATCTACCAAGATGTATAAAATATCAACAAGATGAATATTAAGAACAACATCATGGTTTAGGGATTAGGGTTTGAAGATGAACGAAATAAGAATATAAATCGATTAGTAGGATGAACAATAAGATGAAAAAATGATATTAGAACGAATTTTAGTCGTCGATTTGTATGATGTGTTCGTTTAGGGTTTCGTCGTCGCCGGTGGCCGTCGCGAGAGAGGAAGAACGCGGAGTAAAGAGAGAAGAAAGAGAATGAAAAATAACGAAATTAAACAAATTAGAGTATTTATATGAAACCATATTCTCTTCGCGTTATGCGAAGGTTACGCGACGGCCCTTCGCGTTACGTTTAAGGGTATTTTCGTCCAAAAAAATAAAATGATCACCCAAGCAATAAAAATTATCGGGTGACTACGGATGCAAATATGTCATTCTTTATGGTCATTTCGTCAAATTTCCCTTTGTGATTTTAAGAGGAAATATGTACATATAATCCTTATATAAGAAAAATATTTTGAGTTTTGGTTTTCTTACCAATAAAAAGCTTACTTGTTTACGTTAGAAACAAAATAATATTAATAATATTTGGTTATATATATATAAATAAACGAGCTAGGTTATTAATTTGTGAGTTCACTCGATTATAAATTTAAATGATTAAATTTAAAAAATTATATTAAAATTATATATATAAAAGTTTTACACTTGAAGACATATTTATACATTTAACAAAGTAAGCAATAAAATTTTATAGTTTAAAATTAACATAAAATTTGATAAACTTGTGAAATTACATTTATATATTTAATTTTTTTTATAATATATATATATTTAAACTTGTGATATTACATTTATATATTTAAATTTTTTATAATATATATATATATAAACACAAATTTTCTCAAATCAACGGCTCATTGCACTACAACGCAAAACTATTTTTATTAGAGTAAACCTGTGGGATTATTAATTTACTGATTGAATCGGTTAATTTTAAAAATAAAATAAAAAATAGCATATATATTTCAATATTTATTTTCACAATAGTTTTGTGTTATGAAAATTAAATGTGGACAATTAATTTATACTGTTTTTTATAATTATTTGGATAGTTTGTAAAATAAATTCTCTTGATAACTATGTAAGCACTAATAGTGTTGAAATCTTTCTCTTAACAACTATTTTTACTATTTTATATATTATCAGACGAGTTATATACTTAATTTATTATAAAATTATAGTTAAATATGATATTATTAACTTCAAAATACATGTGTAAATTGAATCAAACAATATATGATGTAACATTGTGGTTTGGACTTTGGACAAGAAAGTATGGAAGACAGAGATGTGAATATTGACATTTGAACATCAAACTCATTTATGTTAGGTGAATACTTTTTTTTCCATTGCTAACTCCTCTAAGCTGCCTTTTCTAAAATTTCTAAGCAATCCCCAATTGGTTTTTGTCACAAGTATTGTTTAGGAGTTAAGGTTTTCACCTTCCCAAAATCAAGAAAGCAGCCACCTACAAAGCTTCTTAACTTCTCCATTTGTTTTGTCTTTGCTTATTCAATAAATTGTTTTTGTCTTTGCTTATTCCAATGTAGTGTGTTTGTATACTTTTAAAATATTAGCACGGTTATGTGTAAATATTTAAATACTAATAGTATAACTTAACTTTGTAAATAAATAAAACATAACAAAAAAAAAATATAAAACAAAAATTAAACAAAGATCTTTATTCCAAATCTTTTCTTACAATTAAAATTGGCTAATGAATTAGCCATTTAAAAACCCTAAAAAATCTAACAAAAATATTATTTGTTTTCAATTTTATATTTTTTTGTGGTTAGATCTAAAATTTTATTATATATAAGTGTTTCTTTATAGGTTAACATCAATTCAAATTGATGTAATTTGGGATACATTTGGATCATCAAAATTTAGTTAGATTAGGGTCAGGTCGAAAACTGGAAGAACAATGGACATTGCTGCTATAACAGCGCCCTGGAAGAGCCTCCGACCGAGAAATAGGCACCCTGGAGCGCACTAGAAGAGCTTCCGACTGAGAAACAGGCACCCTAGAGCGCACACGGATGCTGACCGACTGAGGAGCTCTTCTGCACGCATGACCGATGACCGAGACCGATGCCTTCCGCACCCAAGACTCTTCATCCGACCGAGAGAACTTAGCCCGGGGCTAACTTTTTTGTCACCTCGACCCCTTTAGACATCCATTATGATTTATTTATATTTAGCCTCTTTGGGCTAGAATTTGACCTTGTTGCCTCCCTAGGACCGAGAGAACAGACCCTGTTACTTGGTCCCATTTCTGCACTCGATGTTCTCTTCTACACCTAGGATCGATGATGTTGATTACTAAAGATCAATGATGCCTATACACCTAGGACTGATGTTGTCTACTGCACATAGGACCGTTGTTGCTAATCAATGACCAATGTTGTTACTGACCAAAGACCGATGATGACTGCACCTGAGACCTATGATGTTGCTGGTCAGAGATCGATGTTGTCTGCACATGGAACCATTGCTGCTGACCTAGGACCGATGATGTTGTTGACTAGAGACCAATGTCGTCTACTACACTTGGGACCGCTACTACTGACTAGGAACGAATGTTGTTGCACTCTGATCGACCGAGGGTGCAGATTCATACCGAGTTGGGTCCATACTTGGCTAAAATACAGGTCATGGGACCATGGAGGCTAACCACGGTCCTTGTACATGTTTTCATGTATTTATGTTTTGTGTTTAGGGTTTAGGCTTTCATTTTAGTTTTTGTTATCTAAATTTTTTTATGTAATTTTTAATTTTTTTTTTGGGAAAACAGCTTAGTTCCATTTCATTAAAAACTAAAAAAAGAAAGAAAAAATACAAAAGTTTAAGATCAGATCTAAACAATTTCTGGATTTTACAATGAAACAATAATTGAATTACAACAATAATCAATTAGTAGTTTATGTGAGTTTTTGGCTTATATGATCCTAGGTTAGCATATAATTTTTTTTTAAAAAACATTGTAAAGCCTAATTGATTTTAAAAACAACTAAAGTTAATTAGTAGAGACTTTTAAGGGCGTTGTGAAATATTGCATCTAAAAAACCATTTCCCACACGTAACCAAACTCCAAACTCGAATTTCTTAATTTCCTAATTTTTATAAATCAGGTGGCGACTCTCTAGTCGTGAAAAAAATAAAAATTAAACAAATTTAAAGTAGGCCTACGACATACTTTCCATTAAAAAACTCATAATCTCTTTCGTATTCGACGGGATGATAAATTATAGAGTTGTCTAAAAAGCCTAATTTTTATAAATTTTTTAAACCTTAAGATTAATTCCCCACATTTGACTTGTTTTCAAAACTTATCTTTTTCAAAATGAGAGATCCCAGGAAAATTTTCAAGTCGTCGTTGTCGATGTAAAAATCGATCACAGGCTCTGATACCAAGATAGAAATGAGAAATAACAAAGAACTTGTTGTGGATTAAAAATGTATTTTTTTTTGTGTTATTACAATTACAAGAGTATGAATTTATAAAAAATTATATAAACTAAAAATTTATAATTATAAGAATATGTAAAGATTTTAAATATACTTAATAGCTATAATATGAAAATCAACAAGGTAAGTGTGTTGTTGTTCTTTAATTATAGAGTCTTTAATACCACAAAATTAAATATATAAAAATATTAAATATATAAAATTAACATAATTTAACTGTTAGAGGATTAATTTAAAATAAAAAAATAGGTTTGTGAACTGTGTAAACATATTTATTTTGTAGGGTGAAAGAATTGTGAAAAGATTAGAGGGAATTGGTTCAATTAAGAGAATGAAAATATGAACAAGATTGAAAGATATTAGAATGAGAATGAATATAAATATAGGAGTGTAGTATTATGTTAAAATTATTAATCATTCCATTTCTGAAATGATAATTTTGTAATTTATCAGAAATTATTAATATATTTTTTTTTATTAAAATTAGTATTAATATCTCAATTTTATTTATTTTTGTATATTTTATTTAATTAAAAATATAAAATATTATTATTTTTATATAATAATTGTTTAAAATATATAAAATATTTAAGTATGTCATAATTTAATAAAATATATAATATAATATCTTATCGTATTAATTATATTTAAAAAAAATATTCTTATAAAAAAGATCGAATTATTCAAATTTTTACTAATTATAAATAAAATATTATCTTTAACATAAATAATATGAGATAAATATTATATATATATATATTAATATAACTTTTTATTTAATAATACATTATAGTAAAAAATAACAATTTTTATTAAAATATTTCATATTTAAGTTCTTAAATAATTTTTTTTATATAAAACTGTTATTTTATTTTAATTTTATTATCAATATATAATATTTAAAATTAATTATATAAAATGATTATATTATTATTAGTTATTGTAATTATTATTAAAAATTTAGTTTATTAATTATATTTTAAATAATTCTTTAATATTATTTAAATAATTACAATAAATTTAACTACCTATTTTAAATATTTAGTAAATCAGCTGCTTGCTAGGCTTACCCGTAACTGTCATGATCAAACTCAATGACCATACATCTCAATTCATTCACCTTTTCATACGATTTTAAGTACTAACTTTTTCCATTTTACAAAGTATGGGTAACACAGCCTAACAGGATGAAGTGTACATTATTAATTTGTTATGAATCCCTCCACTAATATTTTGGATTATGAAACCCTCCACTAATATAAGTACATTGGTCATTATTGGTGAAACCCATAACTCTCTCAATTGGAAACTTAAGTTTTAATAACACATTTTTACAACACCTCTTATATGAAAATAATAACAACTAAAATTTATTATTCATAATATTGTCTAGCTCTTGATATATAGTTATAAAAGAATATTATCAATCAATTGTCCTCCAATAGTTAGGACTTGGGATGTATGACTTGTGGCTCTATTTCTCTTTCTCTCTCCTCTGTGTATGCCATGCAGTTTTACATCATGCATATATATATATATATATATATGCCACAATTACATAATGACATTACTGTTTTAGAAATGGTTTAATTATTTTAATTTTATAAATATTATTTTTGTATAATTTATAAATTATTTTTATATAATTTGTATTCATGAAAGAAGGTAACAATCAATGATAATTTTGAAAGAGTGAAATATTTGTTTTTGGTATAAATAATTAATATATATTAATATATAATAATAAAATAAAATTTAAAACTT
Source organism: Impatiens glandulifera (assembly GCF_907164915.1). NCBI lineage: Eukaryota > Viridiplantae > Streptophyta > Magnoliopsida > Ericales > Balsaminaceae > Impatiens > Impatiens glandulifera. The sequence continues at coordinate 12,690,303 of NC_061864.1, read as the reverse complement.
TAAAATAAATATTATTTTAATATTTTAATTAATAAATTAAATAATTAAAAAAAAACATTTAATTAATTTAAATTATATAAATAATTCAAATAGAATATACTACAGGCATATTCTTTCCCTGACACCCAAAAAAAAATATATATATACTTTTTTTTTATACTTTAAGACAATATATATTAACCAACTATATTTATTCATTTTTATTAATAAAAATAAAAAATTATTATATTTATTCAATTAAACATAAAATAAAAAAATAAACTTAAAACATATGATAAATTTAGAAAATAGTTTCTAAAGTTATCTTTACACTCCTTTATTACTTACTCTAAATCTTGCGTTCTTCAATTCTCACAGGAAAGCCTCCTTTCATCTTGGACGTCAAATAAGATATAAAAACCGGGTCCTTGTTGTTCTCCATCACCGGAACCACCTTAAACCGGCGTAAAACGCCGGAGGCAATGGATTTCATCTGCAGAACCGCCATCTCCTTCCCAAGACAAATCCTGGGACCTGCTTGAAACACAGGGTACTCGTAAGCATCCTTTGCCACGAATTGTCTTCCCCCGGTGACCCGATCTTCCTTGAGCCACCGTTCAGGACGAAACTCCGGCCAATCTTTCCCCCAAATCTCCTCCGATCTTCCCATCGCGAATGGGTGATAATTTACCCGCGTCCCTCTTTTCACGACGGTCCCATCTGGCAGAATATCATCATCCACCGCCTGCTTCCCGTCTACGGGCACCGGCGGGTACAACCTCATGCTTTCGCTGATAGCAGCGTGTGTGTAGACCATTTCTTTAACTTCATCGTACATTTTCGATTCAGATTTATCCGTAATCTCATTTAGAATCTGGGTTTCAACATGTTCATGTCTGGAGACGAGCCAGAAGAACCATACCAGAGCAGCTGATGTGGTGTCTCGACCGGCTAAGATGAAGCTGATGACTATGTCCGTTACAAAGTTTTCCTCCGAATGCCCAGAACTTAAGAATCTAGACAGAAGATCTACAGAGTTTAGCGAAGCATTTTCTTCTAATTCTTTTTTCTTTTCTTTCATCACGTTTTTCGCGAAATCTCGTACCTGCGGGCAACATTCATGAATGAATGAATTGATTATTATTATTATTATTATAAATGAATGTAAATAAATACCTGATTGACTGCAATCCGGAGGTCCTTCTCCGATCCAACGTTGAGATATCTCTTGATTTTCCAGACCAGGGGATGGAACGATTGGAATCTCTGGCTGCTGATTCGAACAGCGTCTTCGAAGGCTTGGGCGAATTTCTCGTTTGGGAGAGAAGGAGAGAGGTAAGCCGGGTCGTATCCGAAGGCGATCTTACAGACATTGTCGAACGTGAATCGCTGCAGAATGTCCTGGAGGTCGAGGACGGTGTTGTTGGCGGCGGCGGCGGAGAGAATGGGGATGAGACGATCGGAGAGTTCGGAATCAACCACCTGCTCGATGAATTTCCTGAGGGACTTGGTGTTGAATTCGTGACTGGCCACCTGCCTCTGGAACTTCCATTTCTCGCCGTCCGTGTTGAAGATTCCATCTCCGAGGAGGTCTCTGATAACGACGTTGAAGAAGTCGCCTTTTTCGTAGTTATGGAAGTGGGTTCTCAGGATATGACGGACATTAGCCGGATTGGCGGTTACGACAATTTGTCGGAAGACGGGACGGTGGATGACGACGGTTTTCGACGGGGAAGCTAAAGCCAAATCAGAGGTCCATTGAATACCTCGTTCCCTGTTAGCGTAAATGGCGAAAATGGAGCCAATGAAGGGATATGATCTGGGAAACTTATTAGGATTCTTAGAGGAAGAAGAAAAGAGTAATCCCTTGAATTTGACCAAGACGAAGAGAAACAGGGCTGGGAGAAAACACAAGACAAGTGAGGTGTACACCTCTAAATTCAACATCATAGTCATCAATGGCGAATTCTGTAATCAAGAGTTGTTCTTTATATTTTGTTTTGCTATGAAATGTTCTTTTAGAAGACCGTTTATATAGAAGAAGAAAAAACATGAAAAACCAAGAAGCAAAATCCGGGTTGTGGAGTGTTACTAAGAATAAAAGAAATATTTGACTAATTTCTCCATGACCAATTTGTTCACACAATTTGACCAAATTCAGATGTTTTGGTTTCACTTTAGGTTACTGTATTATCAATTTTAAGTTTGAATAATAATAATAATAATAATAATAATGATCTCAATTTTATATCCACTCAAGTTGGAGGAAAAGTTACTAGGAAAGAAATGACCAATTAATTATACACACGAGAGAGATGAGACGTCATTGTACAAATTCAATTATAGACTATTACTTTCTGCAAATACAAATCAATAATAAAACTTAATAACATGCATGATTTGAATGGAATATTGAAATATTAAATATATTACCTATCATCCTAGATTAAAGGTAGACAATTCAAGTTGAGTTAGGTTTCAGGTTAGCGGGTCAAAATTTAACTTAGATCAAATTTATTTGTAATTGACCTAATTCAAGTTAAATTACAAATTTACTTACCAAAAATTCTATAAAATAAAGTAGGTTCCTAAGTAAGAAAGGACAAATACAAATCCTTACCCAATAAAATTATAAATAGATTAATGAGTTTATTTTAATTTTTATATGTTTATTAATTCGGTTAAACGAATCGATCTAATTTTAATCCGTAAATAAATAAACTAACTTAACTTTTTAGTTCGTTTCGAATCGTATTTGTTTCAGGCTCACAATACTAAGAATGAATTTGAAAAGAATTTTTTTTTTCATACAACCCATTAAATAATTGAAACTTATGTATACAAATATCTTTAAATATAATATAGGTGATATTTTAATTTAATAATTATCTTGAAATAATAAATAAATAAATATTTTTAAATTATCATTTTGTTTTGTTTTTTTTAATGAAATTACTTATTTTAATTTATAAATACAATTCTATTATTTTTATATATATAATTGTTTTTGTTTATTTATTAGAATAATTTTCATAATATTAATATTTAATAATGTATTATAAATAAAATTATATAAATTAAAATTATTAATCTTATTAGTAGATTTTTTTTTAAATCTTAAAGTATTTTATTCCAAATTAGTATTAAGTACTTGGTTTTGCTGAATATTTATTATGCTTTACTTATTTTAAATGAAATATATTATAAATAGAATTATATATAAATGATAATTTTTAATTATATTAAAAAATTAGAAATAAATTAATGTTAACAAATATTTTATACGAAATTATTATTAATTTTAACTATTATAATAAATTATATGTTTACAAATTAAAAAAATCAAAATAAAATGATTAAATATAAGTTTTAACTTCTTGTTTGTAAGAGGAGCTAGGCGTAATAAATATGATCCTCAAACTTTCTAAGGCTAGTTAATTTGGATTTTTAGTTTCCTTTAAAAAAAAATCTTATGTGTCATCTAGTCTTTAAACAGAAATTTAAGTTTGTTATTTTTTTTTTCTGTTACCTAAATAAATATAGTTTTTTTTGTCTAAGTTTATATATATAAAAATAAAATAATTTATTTTTTTTTATTTATTATAAAATTATAGTTAAATATGATATTTTTACCTTTAAAATATCATTCTAAATTTAACCCAACAAAATATAATGTAATGGTGTTGAGACGAGCTTAAAAATGTAATCAGAAAATTTTGAATAAAATTAGTGGATAAAAGTAAGTTTTACTATTTTTTTAATAATTAAATAAATAAACATTAAAGTATATTGAAATTTTTTAAGAAATTAGCGGGTATAATCAAATTTAAACCGTAAAAAAAAAAAAAAAAATCTTTTCGAGGTGTTTTTCAGCTCCTACATAGATCCGTCCTTGAATTTGAGATTAATTTAAGACTTTAGACAAAGAAGACAGAGGTGATATAGACAATTTAACAACAAACTTTTAAGCACTTTTGAGAAGTAAAATAGATGATGCAATATTGAAATTATTTGTTTGAAAATTGTTCGAGATAAAAACTCGAACTATTAACGATAAAACTACTATGATTAGAGTCTGGAAGACAAAAAAATTTATTGTGACATAAACAATGAAAATTACTTTGAGAAACATTAACATTTTATTTATTTATTTATATGATACCAAAGCTAATTATTTTTTTCTCCAAAGTGAATCACAAAAGTGTTATATACTTTGCTCTTTTTTTTCCGAAGGGATCATGTTTCCATTGTGCCTGCCATTAATGGTTTGTGTCTTAATGCTCATGAAAATATATTATTTCTGTTTTAACTATTTGGTAAAGTATATATTATTTTATTAAATGATTGTACCAATGTTTAATTTTTACATAGTGACCTGACCTATTTTTAGTTTATGAATTATGAATAAATTAAAATTTTAATATTTAACCATTTATGTACATGTTTCCCTCTTTCTCTTGTATTTTGACATTTTGTAAAGAACTTTTATGTAATTGTAAAATGTGTTTAATTAATAAACATCTTAATGAATAAGTGTTTATTATTCATAGTTAAATATATGTATAGAGTATCGGATAATATATAAGTAATTGATAGGCAGTTAAGTCATATAATAAAACAACACCGTATTGCTTAATTTCTTCTTTCTTAGCATTCTTTGAGGGTATAAGTAAACATTCTTTGAGGGTATAAGTAAACGATGAAAGGTTAAAGTTGAATTAAAATTGCTCAAATAAACTAAATATTAAACTGAACATGTGTATCTGTATTTATGATTGTTTTTTTTTTCTTCAAATTGGTCATAGCGGTTCGGTTGGTCGGTTCAATATCAATTAAACCGTTCAAACGTATTAAATTTGTAAAATGTAACTAATATTTAAATAAGACGGGAGGGAAAATTAAAGGTTAAATCAATATGGATGAATATTGTATTATAAATATTAGGTCATAACACACACACAAAAAAAAAAGTAAAAATAATGAGAAAACATTATGCAAACGATTTAAATCGACAAAATATTTGAAATGTAACGAGTATATATATTGTATTATAGTTATTAGGTCAAATTATACTTTTAAACTAAAAAGAATAAGAGGCAGCATGAATTTAATTTTTTTTCTAACATACTATCAAGGATTGAGTGTTTAGTAAAAACAATATTTAAGCCTTTTTAGATTTAATAACTCAAATTTAAAAAATATTTTTTCATTATGTATTTTTAATTATATCACTTAATTTATTAATTAAAAATATTAAAATATATTTTAGGTTAAATTATTGCTTTTTATTTTATCATTATATATTAATATTTTTAAGTATTTTTCAATTATTATTTTTTAAATAATACAATTTTTTTCAAAAATTATTTTTCGAACAAGGCCTTAATAGATTACAGTTATGTTTTGAAAAACAATTTATTTTTAATTTAGTGAATCTTATCATTTATTCACAAAATATTATAATGCATTTTATTAATATTATTATTAATGAATTAATAATATTATTAATGAATGTGTTAACATCTTATTCATGATAAATAACTATGAATTGTTATTGATATATTTTTTAAATATATTTTTATAAATTTTTCAGTGAATTAAAACTATTAATCTTTTAACGTACAAACAGGATCGATTAAACTTACAATCGACTATTTAAAATTTAATAAACCAACAAACCGCTTACACCTTTGTCACCTTTTCTCTTCTTCTACTTCAATTCTTTGACATGCTAAGTTGATTGATCGATCTTCTTCAATTAGTTTCTACACATCTAACAAAATCGTTGGATTGGTGGCCCTGTGGGTGCTGATAAATTAAGTGTAGATTATTTGTTTGATATGGATTATTTGGATTTCAACTAATTGTTTTATCTTGACTTGTTAATTAATTTGTTATAATAAATATCGAATCATATATTATTTCAATTACTGAATCACTTAAGGCTTGTTCGGATAGAAAAAAAAAGGATCGTCAAAATCATTTAAAGGGTATTTATATATATAAATAAAATAAAAATAAAAATAATAATTTAAAATAAATAGTATTTTAATAGTTTAGTTAATGAAATAAGTAATTTGATTATTATAAAGTGATTGAATAAAAAATTAATTTTATTTGAATTATTTTAAAATTACACGTCTGACACAATTAATGAAGGAAGTAAAAGTCTCATTTTATTTTATTTGGTTATTCATTCTTCATTTGATTATGAGATTCAGTCTTAGGACTTGGCTACAGATAGAGTCAACAATCCCCTTAATTTCATCGTTTTTAAATAAATAAGGTTTGAATTTATAAGTTTTTTTACAAATTAATTTACTAACTACAATATACTCATTTATAATGTTATAATATCATATAACTTAAATATTTCTTAAGCACACAAAATAATATTTTAAAAAAGTTTACCAGTTCTGGTACCCAATGGGTGCCGAATCTAGTTTTGAATATATATATATATATATATATATATATATATTTTGTAACGGATCATTTAATTTGTAATGTTTTTTATCGTTAAGTTTAAACGACTTTTATATTATGTATATAGTATATTAATGAATTTAAAAAAAAACCACTTAATTCATCCAAATAATAAAATATTTTTACTAGTTTTCCTATAAATTGTAATATATGAAACAAGACATTTAAGTAATTTAATATAAATAATTCAATCTTCAGATAATAAAATTTTAATTTCATAAATTATTTTTTTCAAGCATTAACCTCCCACATCAAACAAATAAATCATTATCTATTAAACTGTTTCAATAAACATGGTGTTCTATCACACATTTATATTGGATACATTTTATTAAATTAGAATATTAACGGATTAATTAGTTATTCAATATATAAATTCACTAGTACGATTTAGATGTGTATGTCAATATTATCTTTCTAGTTTCTACAACTACAAAATAAATATAAGAAAAAGCTAATATATATATCTTAAAATTTTGTTTTTCAAAAAAAATAAATTATGTGAAAGTTGGGTTCTGTCTGAAATTCTGAATTCTGAATATCATATAAGTGAAAACAAAAAGCGTCACTCCTGATGCACATTGCCGATAGTGGAAACGTCAGTGCTGACGAACATTATGGACACTATCGTCGTAAATAAAACACATCAGTTTACTTTTTCAATTTGTACATGTTTGGTCACGGTTTATTTTGAAATAAATTATTTTTAGAATAATGTTTTCCACTGTTACTTTAGAGTGCGACTAATTTTCACGAGTTAAACACATATTCCGCAAACACACTTAACTAATTAATTAGGCGAACAAAATTTGTCACCTGACGAGCTCGAATCCAAAACCTTAGAGATGTTGGTTCTGATTATAGGATCTTTTAAGAACAATTATGAAAAAATAAAACTTTGAGAAAACTGGGAATGATAATAATATTTGTTTGAAGAGGAAAATTTGTAAGAGTATTGAGAATTGTGTACCAACCTTTACAAATAACCTATATAAATGAGTAAATTAACCTAAAAACTTTAAATTACTTATACATGCAGGCCAAAGCCCATTAATTAAACTAGCATGTATTTCGTACATTTGCACGAGTAATAATATAAAAAATAGTGAAAAAATATTACGGTAAAAATATTTATGGCGGGTCAACCCACAATCCGACCCAAGTATCAATTTACTCTCACATATATATTCAAATTAACCACAGCTCTCGACCCGACAATCCGGACACTTTAAAAATTAAGCATCATTATATATATATAGATACGCCCTAATGCATAAAAGACAATAAGGGTCAAAACTTTTAATTTGCTGACAATCAATACTTAGACTCACAATCTCCCTCGTAAGCTTGATTTGGTTCGAGATTTTTCACGCCGAGCAGCTCTCGCATTTCCGCGAATTTGACTCTTGCTAGCGCTTTGGTAAGAATGTCTACATGTTTCTCTCTAGTGCTTACGAACTCTACGACGATTTGTCGGTTCTCTACACATTCACGGATGAAATAGAACCGAGTGTCAATGTGTTTGTTGTGTCCTTGAAATATCGGGTTCTTCATTAATGTTATTGCGAACTTGTTGTCGATATAGAGGGATATCGACCTCGGCTCGCATCCAAGCACCTTGCTCAACAAGTTTCTCAGCCAAAGTCCTTGACACGACGTTGTAGTAGCTACCATAAACTCTGTCTCACATGAAGATAAAACAACACTTCATTGCTTTTGAAATTGTTAGTGGATCAGATTCTCGTTGAGATAAAACACCACCCCTCTGGTGTTTTTTCTATCGTCTATGTCAACGGCTAGGTCGTATTCAATAAAACCAACGAGTTCTTGATCAACTTCTCGTCCTCTTCATAATTGAATCTCATAGGTCGGCATTCTCTTCACGTAACGAATAATGTGTTTTATTGCCTGTTGGTGTAGAGTGGTAGGTTGCTTCATGTATCGACTCACTATGCCAACTGCATAAGAGATATTGGGTCGAGTGTGCGTCAATTACTTGAGACACCCGATGATACACCTATACTCCTTCAGATTAACTAATCTTCCTTCCACATCCTTTATATGCTACATCTTTGCTTCCATCGGATACTTGCTCGGGTTGCAATCCTCCATTGCGAACTGTTTCAACACCTTCTTCGCATAAGCCGCCTACTTCACCTCGATGTTATCTTTCTTCTGGTCCACTTTGATTCCAAGGTAGTACGAGAGTAGCCTGAGAACACTCATCTCAAACTCCTTCATCATCTACTTTTTGAACTCCTCAACGCCCTTGATGCATGATCCTGTCACGATCAAGTCATCGACATATATGCCAACAATGAATACTTCTTCTCCATGGTTTCTTGTGTACACAATCTTCTATTAAGAAAATTTCACGAAGCTGAGACTCGTCATTCTCTTGTTGAGGCAAGTATTCAACACCCATGGTGTTTGACGTAGTCCGTAGAGAGTTTTGTATAACTTGTACACCTTGTGCTCCCCATTTTTATGATGAAGCCTTCATGTTGAGCGACGTAGACTTCTTCTTCGATGTCACCATTGATAAATGCTGATTTAACATCCAAATGGTGGATCTCCCATCCACGATGAGCTGCGATGGCAAGAATTAGCCTGATTGTGTCAAGTGCAAAGGTCTCCTCAATGTCAACGCCTTGCTTCTGCACGTAGTCTTTCGCTACCAATCTTGCTTTGTACTTCAGGATGTTGCATTCGATGTCTATTTTCAACTTGAAAACCCACTTTAACCCAATGGTCTTGTGACCGAGTGGTGAGTCGGTGAGCTCCCATGTCTTGTTCTTTATGATGGACTCGAGCTCTTTCTTCATGGCCTCATCATATGTTGTTGGCTCATCTGTGGTGAGAAACAACAATTCATCATGATCCATCTCTACTAGTGGTGCCTATAAATAGACATCTTGTAGGATTTTGAATTCCATGGAATTTTGTACGAGCTCGTTGTTATCGTTGCACCACTCCCACTTCTTCTCCTCCTCGAACATGGTATCTCTACTCACACGGATTTTACCACAAGCTGCATCAGGAAACCTATGCGCCTTGCTTCCATCTTTGAACTTCACATTTCCGGTAAATTTCTCGTCGAGCTCATTGAGCTTCTTTCGATGGCTCGTCATATGGTTGTTTTCTCCATTATCAAGGTACCACACGTCAGTGTGATCATACTCATCGCCACTTGCGAGAAGTTTCTCCATGACTTTCACTTCATTGAGAAACACCACCTCTAGTTCCTCCTTGGACGATTCTTGCACGAAATCTTTGAGGTTTTTCTCCTCGTCTTTGGATAAAGTATTCGTTACTCTCTCAACAAACATTAATGTTGGCTCCTCGTCATAGAAGTTAGTGAGGATTGCCTCATTGCCAGACCTTTTGTTGGGGAACTCGTACGCGTAGTGTCCGTACTTTTGACAAGTGTAACACTTCATTGTGCTTTTGTCTTTGCGAGACTTGGTGTTTTCTTACCGAGATGAGCTTTATGAATGACCTCTCCCCCGACATTGCCCTTTTCCACGACCTCGGTTATCTCTACCATTGCCAATGCGACTCGATGATCTAGAAGAAAATCAGGTTTCTCCATTTTTCTTTATTCATGACATTCATTCATCTTTCGTGAGCAACAAGTACTCCTCCTCTGGGTCTTTGTAACCGCGAAGTCTCTCCCATGGATTTGAGACAATCGACGATCTCCTCGACGGCTAGGTCACCAAATTGCTCAATCGCTGTAACTATTTACATGTATGTTTGTGGTACGGCTCAAAAAAACTTCTTGACGAAGGAGATCTCCTCTGCCTTCTCTCTCAACGAGCGGATACCAGTCATAATGGATGTCAATTTTATGGCAAAATATCATATGATTCCCAATTCTTAATGTGAATCGCCTCAAATTGTGTCTTCATGGTTTGCACTTTTGTCTCCTTAACTCTCTCTACTCCAACATGCATTGTCTTTAGCGTCTCTCACGCTAGTTTGATATAATCCATCTCGGCCACCATGAGAAGGACATCCTTAGGGAGCGCTTGATAAATGTCGGCGATATCCATCTATCCTTCCGTTCGTCAACATCGTCGAGCATCACGACTTCCAACATTCATTGTTCTTATAAGTTTACCCGCATCTTCAACGCCCACACCGAGTAGATATTCTTCGTGAGTAACGGATATGATAACATCATGTTCCCTTTTCTTCCAACTTTTATTGTCGCCGCATCTCTGTTTAATTTTGACGACATGTTCATCATATAGGCTTTGATATCAAATATTGGTTCTGATTATCGAATTTTCTAAGAACAATTATGAAGAAATAAAACTTTGGAAATTTTCACACAGATCGCACGTAATAATCAAGTCATCCACACAGACATCTACCAACAAGAATGCTTGAGCCGGTTTCTTGTGAAACTAAGTGAAGTAAGGGATACGTCAAATTTTGAGTACCATGCTTGTGGTGCTTGTTAGAGCCCGTATAATGTCTTACACAGGTTAAGAACTTTACGTCCGTTCTTAGAATCAATGAACCCACGTGGTTGTTCTACATAGACTTCCTCTACGAGATCACTATTCAAGAATGATGACTTCACGTCCATGTGGTGTACTTGTCACTTCCTTTGTGTAGCGAGTGCGAGTAACAGATGTACTGTTTACATTATTGTTACTTGAACAAAAATATCCTTGATATCCACTCTTTGGACTTTAGCGCTACGCATATTATTTTGCGACGAGTCTCGCCTTGTGCTTCTTTAATTAATGTAATGATGATCACATTGTGTAAAATCAGTCAAGAACAACTTCAGTTATTGAATATTTTGCTTCGCTTCAACTAAATGATAAAAAAATAAAAATAAAAATTAATATAGTCTCATTATTTTAAACCAAAAATTAATATAGTCTCGTTATTTTAAACCTGCAAATCTAGTCAAATCAACTCATATTTCACAAGAATCTCAACACCCAATTAGTGTGTCCCAAGTAACAAAATCGATCCTAGTCATGTTTTAAAGAATACTCAAAATAAATAGATGAAGGTTGTCACCAACTCATTGAAGAGCATTTGCATGCATACATGATACATCTTTGATTAAAATAATTTCAGCCTAGATTGCAAAAAAAATCTTAGTGGGAACCTAGTCTCACAATTTTTTTATATTAAATGATAGGTAAAAAGAGAACTTGAACTAGTAATACTTTTTATGAAATAAAGATTGAAGTCGGATTTATCACCTAACCTCCTTTATAAAATTCACATCCAAAGCCAACTAGAAAGATACTAACTTGTTTAAAAATATATAAAATAAAATATAATAAAAAATTAAAATTTAAAAAAATAAGGGTATGGACACCTGATTTCCCTTATAATATACACTTATGATATTTTTCATTTATTAATTTCTTATAAGTTTTTTTTATTTTTTTTAATATGAGTTGAATAATTTATTTAAAATTGTTCGAGAATATTATTCTTACTTTAGTTTTGAGTATTTATTAGTTTTATCTTTTATAAAAAAAACACTTTTCATTTTTTGTTATGTATTTTTATTACCTCTTTTCTCATTTTAGTTTACTATTTTGTATGAAATGAGTATGATTAACATTTATCAACATATTGTTTTTCAACACAATAATGATTGACCATGTCTTTACATTTACATTTTTTTTACTGTGAGGGTTCTCAAATACAATTACAATAAATCCAACAAATTTAGGTAAACACATTAAAAAGCAATAAAATCATAAAAAAAATACTTGAACAAACACATTAATTTTACTTCTCTATAGATTTACATTACTGAAATTTACAGTTTCTACCTTATCATTTAATCATCATCCAGGTATATGAAACTGAAAATAGTATCGGGATCCTTGCCCCATCCCAATAAAGAGGAAACCGGTGGAGAGAGTGTGGCTGATGGAGTCGAAGACTGGGATATGTTTTGTGTCGATTCGGAGGATTAATGTTTCGCTCTGTTGGTAATTCTCCTGTTTACAATAAAGAAGATATCATAAGTAAAATCCACATGCTAAAAATTGTATCTCTCTTCCAAAGATATAAACATTGTGTGTAAATTTGTTTATAGGTTTTGAGAGAAACCTGAATTGCATTGAGCATGCTGACTTATCCCAACTCATGAACCATCTGTGAAGAACAAAGAACAAATTAATCAAGCTAACTAGTGCGGGAAATGATGAAAATAGATGAACATAAAATCTGAAATAGATATGAGATCGGCCTACTGAATACCTTTTACACCCAACTCCAAGATCTATATAAACCATCTTAGACGTAGAAGAAGTTACACTTACATGCTATTTGAATCTTCGCATAACTAAGAGGAGGAGAAGCTAGAGAACGGAGAACTGGTTCATTAAAAATTACTGTTAACCTTTCTTTTGGGCGCATGCGTGTTTAAATTAATAAAACAGTAAATATAAAATATAATTTTATTCAACATTTTTTTTAAGTTTTATAATTTTATCAATGATTTGTTAAATAGTTAACAATCTTATAATAAATAAATAAATAAAAGTACAAATTTTAATGAAATTGTAAAATAAATATCTTTTATTTAAAAAATAAAATATTTTTAATTTCAATACACTTCATTGAAGTAATTCAGGGTTAAAAGCAATTCATAAAAATCAAATGTGATCTTTCAATTTTCAAAACATCTTAAATAGATAATGAGTACCTGGAAATCAAATCAATGTTCTAGAATAAAATCCATCAACCAAACACTTTATTTTATTCTCTTTCCCATTATTGAGTACAAAAACCACGTAACAAATATCCCCTAAAATAGATACTTAAGTTGGATCATGGGTTGTCCCACTCATAATCTTCAGTTAAAAATAAAATTAAAAATATTATATGTATATTTTGAACTTGCAACATATTAAAATAAGAACCTTGTAACCACTAAACTAATAAGACTTTATATTTTAAATTCAACACCAAATTTGATGAATGTAAGACAATTTTAACAATATAAATTCAATTTTTTAACTAACTAATATATATATATATATAATAATAATAATACTTAATTTGAATTTGCTTGATTTGTAGGATCGATAATTGTGATTAATTTGGATATATATATGTGAGAGTAAATGGATACTTGGGTCGGATCGTGGGTTGACCCACCCATAAACTTTAACGGTTAAAAATAAAAATAAAAATGTTATATGTATGTTTTGAACCTGCAACATAATAAAACAAGTACAACTCTTTAACTAAGTGTGATTGAGATGTGATTGTCGATGGATAATAAACCGATAACAAAGGATCATGATTCGTGAGGCCAAGAGATTAGATGTCAATTGAGATTGGTGGTTGTTTTTTGAGTAATAAGAGGCGTTTGAAAATGTGATTGGTTGGTTTATCGAGGGATAAGAGGCATGTGAAATTATGATTGAAATTGGTGGTTGGTTTATCGACGTATAAAAAGCGTGTGAAAGTGTTTTTTATAGTTAGAAAATATTTTTAACTTATTAATAAATAGTAAAATGTTATTTGTGAAATTTATAAAAAAATCAAAATTTTGATATTTATTAGGTTACAAAATATACATACATACAATTATAAATAAAACTCATCAATCACATGTAATATAATAGTCAAAATGATCACCTTCCACACCTGTGACTAGAGTTTAAATCTTTGTAAATGCAAATTTGAGTGAATTATATTTGTTTGAGGGAATAATGTATGGTGATATATGTGGGTATAAATGTGAATAAGTGGTTGAGAGGATAATGTGATGGTGGTATATGTTAGTGCAAATTTGAATAAATTATATATGATTGAGGGGATAGTATGATTGTGGTATATGTGGGTAAAAATTTGAATAAACTATATGTGTTCGAGGGGATTGTTTGATGGTGTTATATGTGGGTATAAATTTGAATGAATTAGATGTGTTTGAGACGATAATGTGATGATGGTATATGTGGGTACAAATTTGAATTAATTATATGTGTTTGAGAGGACAATATGATTGTGATATATGTGGGTTGAATGAATTAAATGTGTTTGAGCGAATAGTGTGATGGTGATATATATGTGTGCAAATTTGAATAAATTATATATATTTGAGGGAATAATGTGATGGTTTATATGTGAGGTGCAAATTTGAGCAAATTTGAATGAATTATTATTTGTTTGAAGGGATAGTGTGATGGTAGTATATATGAGTGCAAAATTGAATTAACTATATGTGTTTTAGTGATGCTTCCATTTTATTGAAACATTGGTGAGAAAAATTAAGGGTTCGTCCACAGAGGGAATGTCGGTTTGAGTAACACAAACATTGGTGATAAAAATATAAGGGTTCATCCACGAAGGGAATGTCGACTCGAGTAAAACAAACATTGGTGAGAAAACCTAAAGTTTGTCAACAGAGGGTGATTTAGGGCCTAAAATCATGCTGAAATGTGTAGTCGAATGTTGAGAATATCGGCTTGAGTAACGCAAACATTAGTGAACAAACATAAGGGTCCGTCTACGAAAGGTGATTCTGGTCCTAAGATCAATGCTGAAATGTGTAATTGAATGTTTAAGAATGCACCATTAAAGAACGCAAAATCATGTCAAAAGACGTAATCGAATGCTTAAGTATGATAAGAATTGAGAATGATTAAGGGTAATAATGCATATCATTGAAATGTAATATATATATATATATATGAGTGCAAAAGATTTTAATAATGCATTTTTTTCTTTTTAGTATTAAAATTATTAATTATTTATATATTTATATCTATATATATATAATCAAATATTGGGAATGTCGTCTTGAATAACGTAAACATTGGTGATAAAAATTTATGGATTCATTCACAAAGGGAATACTAGATTGAGTAAGTCAAACATTGGTGAGAAAGCCTAAAGATTCGTCCAAGGAGGGTGATTTACGACCTAAAATCATACTGAAAGGTGTAATCAAATGTTTGGAATGTCGGTTTGAGTAAAAGAAACATTGGTGAGAAAATTTAAAGGTTCGTCCACAAAGGGTGATTCAAGACCTAAGATCATGCTAAAATGTGTAATCGAATGTTTAAGAATGCACCCATGAAAACCGCAAAATCATGCCAAAAATTATAGTTGAATGCTTGAGTATGGTGGAAATTTAGAATGGTTAGGGTTAATAATGCATATCATTGAAAGATAATTTAGATGATGTATATTGTAACGCCTCACAGATTGATACATCCTGGTCCCATAACTTAGTACGTGTCGCGGCGAGGCGGACACATGACAATATGTGGGAAATATCATATCGCGGGGAGGCTTGAGTTTCGAAGCGTTTCAACCTTGGTTTACATGTCAGGCATCTTTTAAATTGAAACATTTAGTTTTTTAAAATATTTTGAAAATATATGGAACGGTAAAAATTAATTATGTAAAAATAATTAATCGTTTGTTCAAATTTTAATAATATGGGAGTCTAAATAACAATTTAACCAGAACCCCGTTTAAATTAATCAAATATAACTAACTTAAAAGATTATTTATTTGAAAATTAGAGTCACCAAGAAATTTTATGAAAATCAATAAAATGATACGTGTACAAACGTATTAACACTAGAGTTTCTGGAGAAAAAAAGGTGGTTCATTGTCTGTTTACGCTCGGGAAATGTTTTCGCGCTATGTCATACGCGCCTTATTCTTCAGATCCTAGACATGCACATATTTTTCCGGTATTTAAAAAATTGTAAAGACAATATTGAAATGCTGGTACCTGTAGCTGATGACGATGATTGACGAGAAATGCACTTGAAGAATATCAGTTGAGACATTAGGATTTAAAAATAAATACCAAACAAGCCCTTATAAAAGTGTATAGAAATATTCTTAAAAATATTTTGAAATCATTTTCTTTTTTTTCAAACTTTTAGAAAATAGTTTGAGGTTCCAAATTATAGAAATAATAAAAATGGAACCAAACAGGCCCTATGACTGGTGTTCTCAGTCTTTGGTGCGATTTCCATCGGTTTGGGGCTAAACCATTAGTCTTAGGTTGTGGTCCCTCGGTCGAGGTGCAGGCTTCCTCGGTCGGGGTACTAAAGACTCTTAGTAGGGTATGGGAGTCATCGATCCGGGGTGCGGACATCGCCGGTCGGATGCAGGGATCTTTGATCGGGCGTGGGAGTCCTCGGTCCTAGGTTAACTTTGGTCTAACGTTCTTCGGTCCTTGATATAAAGAACACTCGGTCATAGGTTAGCCTTGGGCTAAATTTCTTCGGTCCTAGGTGTTGAAGATGTTCGGTCCTAAGTTAGCCATATGCTAACATATATCGGTCCTATGTTAACCCTATGCTAACATATATTGGTCCTACTAGGCTAGACCTACGTTAGGTTTTTTGATCCTCAAAAACATCAAACTGCATATTTGATAATTTTTTTGAGACCCGGATCCTTTAATCCAAGGGCATATGAAGCTTCGTATAGTTCCTAAGATCATTTATATCATCATCTCGATGATTTATTCAACCAGGAAGATGTTCAATTTAAACCAATCAGTTTTGGTATAAAAGAGTGTTTTTGGTTTTAGGTTTTAAAGAAGTGTAAGGAGCTTGTCAATAACTTTCTAATGTTTCATATGATTGAATGAAAACAAAACATGAACATTGTTTGTTTATCTTGACCAATTGAAGAACTGAATTTTTTTATTTTTAGATGGAACATTGTTTGTCAATAACTTTCTAATGTTTCATATGATTGAATGACCGAGATGGCCTAAAATAGGTTCCCAATATCATTAGAAATGTTTAGGGAAGCTTTTTAAATGCTTGAATTAGAACCTTACAGCCTAATGCGAAATTTTCAAAATTTTAGAAAGCTTGAAGCTTCTTCAATGAAGGATTTTTTTGGGCTTGATTGAGTGGTGGAGAGTGCATCTCTTGCCTTTGGTTTGCCCAGGGAGGCTATTTATAGCATCCCAAGGTCGGTCCATCAATCAAGTGGGTCAGATTAAGTTAAAAGGTCATTGATGGTCTTTTATTTGATCTCTTGCCAGTTGCTGACATATGCCATGATGACGCCTCCAGGTATATCGGAAATAATCACCAGAGTAGGGTGATCGTTCCCCTTTTGAAAAAGGTGGAGAAATTACAAAGTTCCATCTTTGAATATCAAAGATGGAACTATTCTTATCCAGTTTATCGTTGCGAGGAAGATGACAAACCATACAAGAACGACTTAGTTTACTCCTTCCGCGTTTGAGTGCTAAGGAAGGGCTACAATGTCGTTGTTTCGAGCCAAAGCGCGGGCGTTGGGCATTCCGTTAGTGCTCCATTGGCGATGGGCGATCCACATGCGTCTAGGCTGACGTTGTTGGAGGTGTTCGTGTGCTGATCCCCTATTGCGCGAAAGCGTCTCGCTTTTATTGTTGCAGACTTTGCGGCTGGCTTAACGCTCATCTGAGGTTTGTGAGGTCTGCTGCACTGATCTCTTCGAATTTCGGTTGTAGCGGATTCCGACCATTTTTCATCCTTAAGGGTTATTTGAAATTAACTTTTTTAATTCTTTTTGCTCTATTTTTAACCTATAAAATATACAAAATATTTTTAATAAATATGACATTTATTTTGCTATTTTTTATATGTTTAGGATTTATTAAATAATTTATTTGAGATAAAATGAATACAACATTTATCCTAAATTATTTATTTTAATTCTTCTTAATTTTCTTAAAATTAATTTGAGATTAAATGAGTATAATATTAATCCCAAATTATTATTTTTTTGCCATTACCCTTAATTAATTAGTATTTAATTACTACAATAATTAATCCAATTAATTATTTAATCATGTTTTGGCCTTACTTTTAATTATTTTGATTTTATTTATTCAAAATTTATAAATTAGGTATGTAAAATTTTACTACTTACAAGAGTGCATTATTCTGATGCATAGTCGTTACCCTAAATCTATTTATGTTGATAGAGATTAAAATATTTTAGTGAGAATAAAATTTGGAAGATGGATCAATGGATCGTTAAAGATCTATGTAATTAACAGTTGTGTGGTGGGTGAGAGACTCTTGATTCTGTAGGGGCATTGAGTTGAATTTTTGTGGTATGAAATGAAGACATGTATGAGAAAATGTATGTTAATTTGGGTAAATACTTGGTTAACGTTTAATTAAGAAATTTGGAGGATAATTTTCGATGGGTGATTTTTGCGATATGGACCAATTATATCACAATTTAAAACAAAGTTTTTAATGAAATGAAAAATGTGGTTAGTCTCTGGGACTTACTAATTGTTTTGGGCGACATGAACGAAGTTAGATCCCCGTCTAAGAGAAAATGGGTTAATAGCCTAGTAGTCTAATGCGCGAGTTCTTAGAGATAATCAAATACCTTAAACTTATCGACTTATCTTTGGAAGGTAATCAATTCACCTGTAGGAGAGATAATGGCAATGGATCACATTCATTCTCGTATTGACATATTCCTAATTTGTGAATCAATTTTTCGAGAGTTTGCTAATATATTTCAAAATGTCCTTCCATGGAGTTGTTCAGATCATCGACCGATCTTGATGGAACGCCGAATGCTGGAGAGAACATGTCGACCATTTAGATTCGAAAATAAATTGTTGATCAAGTAAAACTTTATACCGCGTTTACAATCATGGTGGGTGTGTCAGACATCGGTTGGTTCTTTGTTGAATAACCTCTTTATGAACTTAAGAAATCTTCTTAAGATTCTCAAACGTTGGTTTGTGGGAGACCATGCTTTATTTTGTGCTAAATCAATGACTTGTGTAATTAAATTATTGTTATTGATGGGGTTGAGAAGATTTGTGAACTCTCTGATGAGGAGGTTAATTTCCGATTTCACATTGTTAGTAAGTTGTTTGATATGTGTAAGGAAGAAGAAATTGTGGCACATCATCGAAGTAGAGCAACATGATTAAGATTCGGAGATAGAAACACCAAATTTTTCTATGAGGATATCTAACGCACAAGCAATAAATAATGTGATTAATTTGATCTTAACCGAGAAAAAAGTTCATGATAGTGAACCAGAAATCTTTACGAGTATTGTCAAATTCTATAAGAGTTTGTTTGAGGAGTCACTTAAGGTCAGATCTAAATTGCATGATATTATTTTTTTTTATTCAATTAGCATAGCGTAAAAAAATATGTTGGAGGCTCGTTTTACGTTGGAGAAGGTCAACTCATATTAAAATAATTTGGATGGTGGAGGGTCATCAGTGAAACCCATAACTTTCACCCATAACTCTCAATTGGAAACTTAGGTTGTAATAACACATTTTTACAACACCTCTTATATGAAAATAATAACAACTAAAATTTATTATTCATTATATTATCTAGCTCTCCATAGGTATAAAAGAAGAGAAATGATTGGGGAGAGAATTTGAGAGAGAATAACGTGTCGCAATTTTATTCACTGAAAAAATAACAATTTTTTTCTCTCTTCACTCTTTATCATTTTTTTTAATAGTAATGTTGACATATATTCTCTCCCTAAATTCTTTCCCCAATCACTCTACAAGAATATCCAAGTTTCTAACATCAATCAATTGTCATCCAACAGTTAAAAATTAGGATGCATGACTTTTTTATTCCTTTGAACCTTACAAATTAAGAACTATTGAACTCTCGTGCACTTCGCCAAGATGAGCTTCATGCATATATGCTACAATTACAGAATCGCTATTACTGTTTAATTTTAGAAATGTTTTATTTTTTGTTCATTCGCGTTATATATATTTAAATAAAATTATTTTAATTTTATAAATGTTATTTTATTATTTATAAATAATTTATTTATATAATTTGTATTCATGAAAATTAAAGTAAGGTGATAATTTGGTAAAAATACTTGAGATATATTAATATATTATAATAAAATAAAATTTTAAATTTTAAAATAAACATTATTTTAATACTTTAGTGAATTAATTGATTAAATAAAAATATTTAATTAATTTGAATTATTTAAATAATTCAAATAAAATATACTACAAGTATTTCCCTTAATATCTCCAATAAAAAATAAATATCTAACAATACTTTGAAACATATAAGACAATATATATTAACCAACTATATTTATTTATTTTTATTAATAAATAATACAAATTTATTATATTTATTCATGAAATAAACATAAAATAATAATATTTTTATTTTTTTTAAACTTAAAACTTATGATGAATTTAGAAAATAGTTTATAAACTTATCTTTACACTCCTTTATTACTTACTCTAAACCTTGCTTGCGTTCTTCAATTCTCACGGGGAGGCCACCTTTCATCTTGGAAGTCAAATAAGTCATAAAAACCGGTTCCTTGTTGCTCTCAATCACCGGAATCACCTTAAATCGGCGCAAGACGCCGGAGGCAATGGACTTCATTTGTAGAACCGCCATCTCCTTCCCAAGACAAATCCTGGGGCCTGCTTGAAACACAGGGTACTCGTAAACATCCTTTGCGACGAATTGTCTTCCCCCGGTGACCGGATCTTCCTTGAGCCACCGTTCAGGACGGAACTCCGCCCAATCTTTCCCCCAAATCTCCTCCGATCTTCCCATCGCGAATGGGTGGTAATACACCCGCGTCCCTCTTTTCACGACGGTCCTATCTGGCAGAATATCATCATCCACCGCCTGCCTCCCGTCTAGGGGCACCGGCGGGTACAACCTCATGCTTTCGCTAAGAGCAGCGTGTGTGTAGACCATTTCTTTAACTTCATCGTACATTTTCGATTCAGATTTGTCTGTAATCTCACTTAGAATCTGGGTTTCAACACGTTCATGTCTGGAGACGAGCCAGAAGAACCAAACCAGAGCAGCTGACGTGGTGTCTCGACCAGCTATGATGAAGCTGATGACTATGTCCGTTACAAAGTTTTCCTCCGAATGCCCAGAACTTAAGAATCTAGACAAAAGATCTACGGAGCTGAGCGACGCATTCTCTTTCAATTCTTCTTTCTTTTCTTTCACTACTTTTTTCGCGAAATCTCGTACCTGCGGGCAACACCCAACATCATGAATGAATTGATTATCATTATAAATGAAGATTAATTTCATATGTAAATGAATACCTGATTGACTGCAATCCGGAGGTCCTTCTCTGAACCAACGTTGAGATATCTCTTGATTTTCCAGATCAGGGGATGGAACGATTGGAGTCTCTGGCTGCTAATTCGAACTGAGTCTTCGAAGGCTTGGGCGAATTTCTCGTTGGCGAGAGAAGGGGAGAGGTAAGCCGGGTCGTATCCGAAGGAGATCCTACAGACATTGTCGAAGGTGAATCGCTGGAGAATGTCCTGGAGGTCGAGGACGGTGTTGTTGGCGGCGGCGGCGGAGAGAACGGGGATGAGACGATCGGAGAGTTCGGATTCCACGACCTCCTCGATGAATTTCCTGAGGGACTTGGTGTTGAATTCGTGACTGGCCACCTGCCTCTGGAACTTCCATTTCTCGCCGTCGGCGTTGAAGATTCCGTCTCCGAGGAGGTCTCCGACAGCGACGCGGAAGAAGTCGCCTTTTTCGTAGTTTTGGAAGTGGGTTCTCAGGATATGACGGACATTAGCCGGATTGGCGGTGAAAACAAATTGTCGGAAGACGGGACGGTTGATGACGACGGTTTGCGACGGCGAAGCCAAAGCCATTTCAGAGGTCCATTGAGTATTTCTTTCACTGTTAGCGTTAATGGCGAAAATGGAGCCGATGAAGGGATATGATCTGGGAAGCTTAGGATTCTTAGAGGAGGAGGAAGAAGAAGAAAAGAGTAATGCTTTGAACTTGACCAAGACGAAGAGAAACAGGGCTGGGAGAAAACACAAGACAAGTGAGGTGGACACTTCTAAATTGAACATCATCATCATCACCAATGGCGAATTCTGTAAGCAAGAGTTGTTCTTTATATTTTGTTTTGCTATGAAATGTTCTTGTAGAAGGCAGTTATATAGAAGAAGAAGAAACATGAAAACCCATAATCAAAATCTGGGTTGTAGAGTGTTACTAAGAATATCACACTCTCTTTTTATTTTAATATTAAAATTACATTTAACCCAAAAGAATAATAAAATTAAATCACAAATTTATATAAAAAAAAAATCCCACAAAAAAAAAAAATTAACCGTGTAAGAATAAATATATAACCCTACAAAAGAAAATTATAAACAAATGTGAAACCAAATTTTTATAGAATTATTAATCCGGTTTAACGGATCAATAAATACACTAACTTCGATTTAGATTTTATTTTTATATTTAGTAAGAAAATTTACTGCACTACTACAAATATATGCCAAATAAATAAATAAAACTCACACTAGTAGAATTGAAACTTAGGTATAAAAATATCTTTAATTATAATATTTGATATTTTAATTTAATAAATTATTTAAATAATAAATTATTTTTAAATTATCATTTTATTTTGATTTTTTTAACGAGATTACTAATTTTAATTTATATACATAATTCTATTATTTTATATATATATTTTTATTTATTTATTAGAATAAGTTTCGTAATATTAATATTAAATAATGTAATAATAATTTCGATCGAAAATTTGGTGGATATTGATCATATTCTGGTCAGAATTAACATATACAGACTAATTTATATTTAGTCTCCAATAGCATATAAAACCTCACTTGAGATTGAGTAAAGAGAAATACCCATCTAAATTTGTTTGGTGTATTATTAATTCTCACCAAAATATATTTAGTGTGTATTAATTAATACCCACTTAAATATGTTTGGTGTGTATTAATTAATACTCACCGAAATGATTTTGGTGTATTAACGTATTGATTATTACCCAACGACATAAAGTTGGTACCCAGTATTTCCTACTTTTTTAAAACAAAATTGATATTTTAATTTAAAATTACACTAATCATAATTCAGTGTTATATTGAGCTCAATACACGGTTATATTAAGTTCAATACACTTTTATATTAAGCTCAATACAACGTTATATTGAGTTCAATACAACATTATATTGAGCTCAATACATCTTTATATTGAGTTCAATACACAATTATATTAAATAAATACACGATTATAAACATTCTTAATATTGAATAAATATTAATAATAAATGTATAAATATTTTAAACAAATGGATAAACATTCTAAATAGTTTAACTAGAACTTGGAAGATATAAATTCAAAATGGTTCGTTCATTGTCGTGGGTGTTGACGGGGGATTTTAACAATTTGGTGATGTAACGAATCCTCAACCAATGCATATTATTGGCGGCATCTTACGGATTCGTCCATAAATTCTCATCTTTCGATTCGCCATTGTAATTCTCCATGTGCCTCATGGTAAAAATTCTACAATCAGTTGCGTTTTTAGTATCCCGCCACTTTAATTTCCGCAATGTAGGCTTCAATGTGGAAAAATGTCGCCAATGGTACACTCATTTGAACGAAGAAAGTAGACAAACCGCTCGATAGTAAGGTTAAGTTTTTCGTACTTATTTTCAAATTTTATACCTTTTGGGAGACAGTAATTGTCTATGACATCCACTTTGTATTTACATTTTCCATTGCCTCGAATGAGATTGAAAACAACAACGTAAAAATGATGATGTCTACCAATCGGAAGAAAAATCTGCACGCAAACAAAAAATATAAGTAATACACTCAAGATATCTACCACTTAAGCTCCATATATATATCTCTTAAGCATCATATATATATACCACTTAAGCATCATATGTCTAATGAGTTCTATATTTTATGTTACATATAAATGTCTAATGAGCTCTATATAACTACTTATTACACTCCATATATCTATCTATTACTCTCCATATAACTACATATTACGCTTCATTATTTATCAATTACGCTTCATATAACTACATATTACGTTACATATAACTGTTTAATGGGCTCTATATAATTACATATTATGCTACATATAACCATCTAATGAGCTATATATAACTACATATTACGCTACATATATCTGTCTAATGAGCTCTCTATATAACTACATATTATGCTCCATATAACTATTTATTACGCTCCATATAACTACATATTACGCTTAATATAAATGTCTAATGAACTTCATATAACTACAAATTATACTTCATATAACTACTTATTACGCTTCATATAACTACATTTAACGCTCAATATAACTACTTATTACGAAATATAACTACTAACATGCAAATGATAACTTACATTCCAAAATCTTGATTGTCAACGCATTTGGTCTTCCTCTTTCGTGCGTTTGGGATGGTAGAAGGGATGTTGATATCGATGGGAGAATTCATTGATGTTGATGTTAGGCGGTGAAAGAATAGACAATAAGAAGAGATTTGATATTAGATAATATAAGATCGGGCGAGACGGGAAAGAATAGATGGTGAGTGGCTCTCACGGCAAGACAAAGAACAACGGATGGTAAAAAGGGATATGATGGAAAGAGCCAAGGGCTTCCATGACGAGACAAAGAAGAACTGAGGACTAGGGTTTTAGACCGGAGCGAGAAGAGAGAGTAGTGAGAGATATGCAATGTGGTTAGTGAATGATTAGGATCAAGGCGAGGGGCATGCGAAGAGTCTGAATTTTTATTTTTTTAAATTGAAAATTTTCAGCGTATTGCCACGTAGATTTGCTCTACGATCAGAGCCCCACTTTCAGCCCCCAAATCATTATTCTAATATATACAAAATATGATTTATCTATAAATATTTTAGATAAAATTAAAATTATTCAAACCTAATTAATTTAAAATTAGTTTAGTTTATAAAAATTAAGTTTAATCTAAACTTAATGTTAATATATATTTTGACCCTAATTTTATAACTCGCACTTTTTCATATGCCTCTTTATCCTCTCGACAAACCACCGACTGACCTAATTTTGTGACTCACACTTTTTCATATGTCTCTTTTATCCCTCAACAAACCACTCACCAATTTCAGTAGACATCTATTTTACTCTCACTTCAACAAATCAACGACCAATCTCAATTGATCACACGCCTCTTATCCATCGTCAAAACCCAACCACCAACACTTATCTTGTGATTCACACTTTTTCATGTCTCTTTAGCCCATCGTATGCCTTTTTATCCCCTCGAGAAACTACCCATTGACTCATTATTCTAATATATACAAAATATTATTTATCTATAAATATTTTAGATAAAATTAATATTATTCCAATTTAATTAATTTAAAATTTGTTTTAGTTTATAAAAATTAAGTTTAATCTAAACTTAATGTTAACATATATTTTGACCATAATCTTGTGACTCACACTTTTTTATGTGTCTTTATCCTCTCAGTAAACCATCCATTGATCCTAATTTTGTGACTCATACTTTTTCATATGTCTCTTTTATCCCTTAACAAACCATTCACCAATCTTAGTCGACATCTATTTTATTCTCACTTCAACAAATCAACAGCTAATCTCAATTGATCAAACACCTTTTATCCATCGTCAAAACCCTACTAGGGGTGTTCATCGGTTCGGTTTTCGGGTTCTTCGAGTTTTCGGTTCGGGTTCTTCGAATTTTTATTTTTTTAAGCAAATTCGAAAACCGAACCGATTTGAATAAATTCGAATTCGGTTTATTCGAATTCGGTAAATTCGAATTCGGTTCGAATTCGGTCGGATATTCGGTTTAAACCAAATATAGAACATCACCTACCCATAAGATAATTTTTTTAAAAAGAGTTAACAAAATAAATAAGTTGTTAAAAAGATATTATCTACTTAAATTATAAAAAAATATAAATCACGCAAACTTAGCTTAACGCTAATGTATATTCGACAATTAAACGACCAAAGTAAAATAGTGTCGCCGACGACAATATATGGCAGTTGAGACGTGTTGACAACTAGAGAAATGGGAAAATGAATTAGGGATTATGGATTTAATGTAGGGATCTAGTAAGAGGTCCATGATAATTTAATATAAATATGTAATAAGTTATATAATATATAATAAAAATAAATAATAAAAATGAATTCGGTTTTCGGTTTGGTTTTCGAGTTGAAACCTAAACTCGAAAACTGAACCGAAAACCGTATTTGAATTCGAATCGGTTTAAAATTCGATTCGAAAACTGAAAATGTATTTCGAATTCGGTTTATTCGAATTCGGTGAATTCGAATTCGGTCGGATATTCGGTTCAGACCAAATATTGAACACCCCTAAACCCTACCACTAACCCCATCTTGTGATTCACACTTTTTATGTCTCTTTATCCCATCATATACCTCTTTATCCCCTCGACAAACTATCACTGACCATAATCTTGTGGCTCATACTTTTTTATATGCCTCTTTATCCCTTGGTAAACCACTCATCAATTTTAGTCGATCTTTCTTTTTACTCCCCCACTTCATCAAATCAACAACCAATCACAATTAATCATCATCTTGTGACTCACACGTTTATGTCTCTTTATTCCCTCGGCCCACAAATCACCCACTACCCGACCTCCATTTCGTGATCTCACACTTTCAAATGTTCGCCAAACGAATCACTATTTTCGACCACTTTTTCATATGCTTCTTTATCCCCTCGGTCGATAAATCGCCACTTTTTAATATTTTAGATAAAATTAATATTATTCAAATTTAATTAATTTAATATTTGTTTTGTGTTTATAAAAATTAAGTTTAATTTAAATTTAAGGTTAACATATAATTTGACTCTAATCTTGTGACTCACACTTTTTCATATGCATCTTTATTATCTCGGTATACCACACACTGACCCTAATTTTGTGACTCACACTTTTTCATGTCTCTTTTATCCCTTGACAAATCATTCACCAATCTTAGTCGATATCTATTTTACTCTCACTTCAACAAATTAACAACTAATCTCAATTGATCGCACACCTCTTATCCATCGTCAAAACCCAATCACTAACCCCATCTTGTGATTCACACTTTTTCATGTCTCTTTATCCCTTCATATGCATCTTTATCCCCTCGACAAACTACTCACTTACCTTAATTTTATGACTCACACTTTTTCATATGCCTCTTTAACCCTTAGTAAACCACTCATCAATTTTAGTCGATCTTTTTTTACTCCCCCACTTCATCAAATCAACAATCAATCTCAATTAACCATCATATAGTGACTCACACTTTTTCATATGTCTCTTTATCCCCTCGGCCGACAAATCACCCACTACCCGATCTTCATCTCGTGACCTCACACTTTCAAATGCTAGTCAAACCAACCACTAATTCCGATCACTTTTTCATATACCTCTTTATCCCCTCGGCCGACAAATCACTCACTTTTTAATATTTTAGATCAAATTAATATTACTCAAATTTAATTAATTTAAAATTTGTTTTAGTTTATATAAATTAAGTTTAATCTAAACTTAATGTTAATATATATTTTGACCATAATCTTGTGACTCACACTTTTTTATATGCCTCTTTATCCTCTCGGAAACCACCCACTGACACTAATTTTGTGACTCATACTTTTCATATGTCTATTTTATATCTCAACAAACCATTCACCAATTTTAGTCGGCATCTATTTTACTCACTTCTACGAGTCAACAACTAATCTCAATTGATCACACACCTCTTATCCATCGTCAAAACCCAACCATTAACCCCCATCTTGTGATTCACACTTTTCATGTTTCTTTATCCCCTCACATGCATCTTTATCCCCTCGACAAACTCTTACTGACTATAATCTTGTGACTCACACTTTTTCATATGTCACTTTATCCCTTGGTAAATCACTCATCAATTTTAGTCGATCTTTTTTTATCCCCTCGACCGTCAAATCACCCACTAACTGACATCCATCTCATGACCTCACACTTTCAAATACTCGTCAAACCAACCACTAATTCTGACATTACTTCACACTTTTAGATGCCTCGTATCATTTGTTTAAAAGTTGCACCACTATATTATATGGTCAAGAATGCATTTTTGAAAATCTAAATTTGCATGTTTTGAGATTCGAACCCTGGTCTTAAACATAAAATATGAACATTTTAACGGCTAGTACACTTGAGATTTTTAAAATAATTTTATTATTTTGTGTATTATGTATATATATTTTGTATTTAATATTTATTACCAATTAGTTAAATTTTTTATTAACCAAAAAAATATTTATAAGAAAATAAATAAATAAATATATATTCAAGAATGATGACTTCACGTCCATGTGGTGTACTTGCCACTTCCTTTGTGCAGCGAGTGCGAATAACAGACGTATTGTTTACATTCTTGTTACTGGAACAAAAACTTTTTTGATATCCACTCTTTGGCTCTACGCATATTCTTTTGCGACGAATCTCGGCTTGTGCTTCTTTAATTAATGTAATGATGATCACATTGTGCAAAATCATACAGGAACAACTTCAGTTATTAAATATTTTGCTTTGCTTCAACTAAATGATAAAAAAAATTAATAATCTCATTATCTTAAACCTACAAATCTAGTCAAATCAACTCACACTTCTCAAGAATCTCAACACCCGATTAGTGTGTCCCAAGTATCACAATCGATCCTAGTCATGTTTTAAAGAATACTCAAAATAAACAGATGAAGGTTGTCTCCAACTCATTGAAGAGCATTTGCATGCATACTTTATACATCTTCTATTAAAATAATTTCAGCCTAGATTGCACTCCTTCTAGGAAAAAAAATCTTAGTGGGAACCTAGTCTCACAATTTTTTTTAGCACAAAAATAGTCAAAATAAATTTATCAAGAACAGAATGATGATATCTTTAAAAAAATTGTCTATATGAAACGAAAAGCTCTAATATGACAAAAACAAATACACATCATACAATATTTTTCTAATTTTTTATTTTGGATGTATTCTAAATCTAATTAACTTGTGAGAATCATTATCATAAGTTATAAATCTCTTCAATTCTTTGGATTAGAATTAATTTCTTCTTTTTCGACTAAAAACTTATAGATTACAACTTAATCAATGAAATTAAGCATCTACTAATAAACTTGTTTATAAAAAAAAATGTTATTTACACAATATTTTATTTTTTTGTAAAGTTAGTAGTCAAATAATACTAATTAATATATATATATATATATATATATATATTAAATGATAGGTAAAAAGAGAACTTGAACTAGTAATACTTTTTATAAAATAAAGATTTAAGCCGTATTTGATTCCCTAACCACCTTTAATAAATTCACAACCAAAGTCTTAAAAAGTTTATCATACATCTATAAACACCTCTGATATTTTTCATTAATTAATTTCTTATAAGTTTTTTTTTTTTTTTAATATGAGTTAAATAATTTATTTAAAATTTTTGGAGAATATTATTTTTACTTTAGTTTTGAGTATTTATTAGTTTTATCTTTTATAAAAAAACACTTTTCATTTTTTGTTATGTATTTTTTTACCTTTTTTCTCATTTTAGTTTATAATTTTGTATGAAATGAGTATGATTAACATATTGTTTTTCAATACAATAATGATTGACCATGACTTTTCATTTACATTTTTTTTTTTACTGTGATGATTCTCAAATACAATTACACTAAATCTAACAAATTTAGCTACACATTAAAAAGCAATAAAATCATAAAAAAATACTTGAACAAACACATTAATTTTACTTCTGTATGGATTTACATTACTCAAATTTACAGTTTCTACTTTATTATTTAAAAAAAATACTTGAACAAGGCATATGAAACTGAAAATGGTATCGGGATCCTTGCCCCATCCCAGGAAACCGATGGAGAGAGTGTAGCTGATGGAAGCGAAGACTGGGATATGTCTTGGGTTGATTCAGGAGAATTAATGTTTCGATATATTAGTATGCCTCCTGTTTACAATAAAGGAGATATCATAAGTAAAACCCACATGCTAAAAATTGTATCTTTCTTCCAAAGATATAAACATTGTGTGTAAATTTGTTTATAGGTTTTGAGAGAAACCTGAATTGCATTGAACATGCTGACTTATCCCAACTCATGAACCATCTGTGAAGAACAAAGAACAAATTAATCAAGCTAGCTAGTGCAGGAAATGATGAAAATAGATGAACATAAAATCTGAAATAGATATGAGATCGGCCTACTGAATACCTTTTACACCCAACTCCAACACCTATATAAACCATCGTAGACGTAAACTTCTTTAGAAGAAGTTACGCTTACATGGTATTTGAATCTTCGCATAACTAAGAGGAGGAGAAGCTAGAGAACGGAGAACTGGTTCATTCAAAAACTCTATAGAACATACAGAATAAATAGGGGAAGGAAGACTACTGCGGCGGCGGCGGACAAAACAAGAAAATATAAAATTAGGGTTACTGTTAACCTTTCTTTTGGGCCTTTCTTTTGGGCCCATGCGTGTTTAAATAAATAAAACAGTAAATATAACATATAATTTTATTCAACATTTTTTTTTAAGTTTTATAATTTTATGAATGATTTGTTAAATAGTTAATATTAAACTCAATCTTATAATAAATAAATAAAAATACAAATTTTATATTTCATATTAAATATGTCAATAAAATTGTAAAATAAATATCTTTTATTTAAAAAATAAAATATTTTCAATTTCAAAAAAGTATAACAAACTTTTTATAATAAGAATTGAGTTAAGTAAGATCCATTGAAGTACCTAGTTTTTAAATGTGACGAGTTCAATTCTTAAAAACATATTAATCTTAAATGAAGTAAAAAAACATAATTGAAGGATCATACATTCATATTCTAATATGTGAAAATTGTAGAATGGACATTGAATGTTTGAAAATGGACATTGAATGTTTGAAAATTAAAAATAAAAATAAAATTAGTTTGTGAATGAGAAATGAATGGGGGAGAGAATGAGAGACGGTTGAAAATTAAAATAATTTCTTTTTTATTTTTTCTAATCAAGAAAATAATTACGTCATCCTCTCTCATTTTTTTCTTCTAATAAAAAATGTAATAACACATGATTCACTCTCATTCTTTTTTCCAAATTATTTCTCCTAGTCACTCTTTTGTGTCATAATGTGATTTCAATTTATATGGTTAATTTGGTTTGATTCAATTTAGTGATTTCATTCATTTAAATAATATTAAGAAATTATATAAAATAAAATATAATTATAATAACTAATTATAATATAATCATGTTTATATAATTAATTTTAAATATTAGATATTAATAATAAAATTAAAATAAATTAGTTAAAATATAAAAACTTAAAAATAAAATATTTATATAAAAAAAATTATTTAAAAAATATTAAAATAAGTTAAATATTAAATTTTGATATTGTAATATATATATATTATTAAATAAAACGTTATATTTAATCTAAATGTATTTATCCATGGTTAATATTTGTTTATTTATAATTAGTAAAAAATTTGAATCATTTAACTTATAAGTATTTTTTAAATATAATTAATATGACGAGATATTAGATGTTTATATTTTATTAAATTATGATATACTTAAACATTTTATATATTTTAAATAATTATAATATAAAATAATAATATTTAATAATATTTAATATTTTTAATTAAATAAAATATAATAAAAAATAAAATTGAGATATTAATACTAATTTTAATTTAAAAATAATATTAATAATTTATTTCTCATAAATCAAAATATATTCCATAAGAATGTAAAGGATTAATACTCAGGCATTTCCTTATCTATTCATGTTTTAATTCATTTTGTTCACAATACTCACATTTTAATTTTCTTTCTCAAAATATCAACTTTCTTTCTCTAACTTATTAATAACCCACAAATTACTATTCTCTTTGATTAATCCTATTAATTATATACTTATCTTTGTTTAAATTAGTTAATTACTTTATTTTATAAATATAAAATATTATATATATAATAATAATAATAATACTTAATTTGAATTTGTTTGGGTTCACAGGAGAATATATGTGAGAGTATATATATACTTGAATTGGATCATGGGTTAACTCACTCATAAATTTGAAACGTTTAAAAATAAAATTAAAAATATTATATGTATATTTTAAACTTGGAACCTACTAAAACAAGTACAACTCTTTAACTAACTAAGTTAATAAGACTTTAAATTTTAAATTCACACCAAATTTGATAAACGATTGAACATTCTCAATAATATAAGTTCAACTTTTTAACAGCTAATATATATATATATATATATATATATATATATATATATATATATATATATATATATATATATATATATATATATATATATATATATATATATATATATATATATATATATATATAATAATAATGTTTAATTTGAATTTGTTTGGTTTGTCGGATTGGAGTTGTAGTTTATTTAGATATATATGTGAAAGTAAATGGATACTTTGGTCGTAATGTGTATTGACCCATCCATAAATTTGAAATGGTCAAAAATAAAAATAAAAATGTTATATGTATATTTTGAACTTGCAACATAGCAAAATAAGTACAACTCTTTAACCAACTAAGCTAATAAGACTTTATATTTTAAATTCAACACCAAATTTAATGAATGTGAAAAATTCTTAACAATATAAATTCAACTTTTTAACTAATATATATATATATATATATATATATATATATATATATATATACTTAATTTGAATTTGTTTGGTTTGTGAGGTTGAGAGTTGTGGTTAATTTGAATATATATATATATATATATATATATATATATATATATATATATATATATATATATATATATGTGAAAGTAAATGGATACTTGGGTCGAATTGTGATTTGATCTACCCATAAAATTTAATGGTTAGAGATAAAAATGGTATAGGTTATATGTTTTGAACTTGCAACCTAATAAAATCAGTACAACCCTTTAACCAAGTGTGATTGAGATTGGTGGTTAGTTTTCCGATTAATAAGAGGCATTTGAAAATTTGATTGAGATTGGTGGTTGGTTTATCGAGGGATAGAGGCGTGTGAAAATATGATTATAATTGGTGATTAGTTTACCGACGTATAAAAGGCGCGTGAAAGTGTTTTTTATAGTTAGAAAATGTTTTAAACTTATTGATAAAAAGTAAAATGTTATTTTTTAAATTTATAAAAAAAACAAAATTTTGATATTTATTAAGTTATAATATATATATATATATAATTATAAATAAAACTCATCAATTATAGGTAATATAATAATTAAAGTGATCACCTTTCACACCTAAAACTAGAGTTCTAATATTTGTAAATATAAATTTGAGTGAATTATATTTGTTTGAGGGGATAATATAATGGTGATATATGTTGGTATAAATGTGAATAAGTGTTTGAGAGCATAGT
This sequence comes from Impatiens glandulifera, assembly GCF_907164915.1. Lineage (NCBI taxonomy): Eukaryota > Viridiplantae > Streptophyta > Magnoliopsida > Ericales > Balsaminaceae > Impatiens > Impatiens glandulifera. The sequence continues at coordinate 12,656,507 of NC_061864.1, read as the reverse complement.
GATGGTGGTATATATGAGTGCAAATTTGAATAAATTATATATGGTTGAGGGGATAATATGATTGTGGTATGTGTGGGTAAAAATTTGAAAAAATATATGTGTTCGAGGGGATAGTTTGATGGTGTTATATATGGGTACAAATTTGAATAAATTAGATGTGTTTGAGACGATAGTGTGATTGGGGTATATGCGTGTGCAAATTTGAATGAATTATATGTGTTTGTGAGGATAATATGATTGTGATATATGAGGGTTGAATGAATTATATGTGTTTGAGCGAATAGTGTGATTGTGGTATATATGAGTGCAAATTTAAATAAATTATATGTGTTTGAGAGAATAATGTGATGGTTTATATGTGGGTGCAAATTTGAGCAAATTTGAATGAATTATATGTGTTTAAAGAGATAGTGTGATTGTAGTATATATGAGTGAAAATTTGAATTAGCTATATGTGTTTTAGTGATGTTTCCATTTTATTGAAATATTGGTGAGAAAACCTAACAGTTCGTCCATAGAGGGTGATTTAGGGTCTAACATTGGTAGATGAAGTGGAAGCGAGAATGTCGGCTTGAGTAACACAAACATTGGTGAGAAAACTTAAGGGTTCGTCCACGGAGAGAATGTCGGATTGAGTAACGCAAACATTGGTGATAAAAATATAAGACTTCATCCACGAAGGGAATGACGGCTCGAGTAAAACAAACATTAGTGAGAAAACTTAAAGTTCGTCAACAGAGGGTGATTTAGGGCCTAAAATCATGCTGAAAAGTGTAATCAAATGTTAGGAATATCGGCTTGAATAAAGCAAACAATGGTGAGTAAACATAAGGGTTCGTCCACGAAAGGTGTAATCGAATGTTTAAGAATGCACCATTAAAGACTGCAAAATCATGTTAAAAGACGTAGTCGAATGCTTAAGTATAGTGAGAATTGAGAATGGATAAGGGTAATAATGCATATCATTGAAAGATAAATTTTTTAGTATTAAAATTATTAATTATATATATATATAATCAAATGTTGGGAATGTCGTTTCCATTTGGTTTTCATTTCTTTCTCGTCTTAAATAACGTAAACGAGTGACAAAAATCTAAGGATTCATTCATAGAGGGAATGTCAGATTGAGTAAGGCAAACATTTATGAGAAAACTTAAATGTTCATTTACGGAGGGTGTGATTTATGGCCTAAAATCATACTGAAAGGTGTAATCAAATGTTTGGAATGTCGGTTTGAATAAAACAAACATTGGTGATAAAATATAAGTGTTCTTCCACAAAGGATGATTTAGAACATAAGATCATGCCAAAATGTGTAATTGAATGTTTAAGAATGCACCCTTGAAAATAGCAAAATTATGTCAAACATTATATTCGAATGCTTAAGTATGGTAGAATTTGAGAATGATTAGGCTTAATAATAATGCACCTCACTTAAAGATAATTTAGATACAATATATATATATATATATATAGGTATCATATATTTTAGTAATGCATTTTTTTTTTCTTTTTAATTATTAAAATTATTGATTATTTATATATATATATATATATATATATATGAAAAATGATAAACTTAACGAAAAAATCAACGAAAATAAGTTTACGAATCAACGTGGCATGACATGTGGGTAGGAGAGATAAATTTTTCAAAATGTCCCGAATTGCTTATTTCGGGTCCTGAAACGGCTTCAAAATGTTCCGAAACGGTCATTTCAGATCCCGAAACGGCCATTTCAAGTCCCGAAACGGCAATTTCGAGTCCCGAAATGAGCGCTTTCAAGACGTAAGAACAAGATGGCAAGTTACGTCGGATTCGTGGATTTGCTTTCGTTAATTTTTTTTTTGTTGAGTTTATCATTCGTATATATATATATATATATATATATATATATATATATATATATATATATATATATATATATATATATATATATATATATATATATATATATATAAATTCATAAAATTCATAAAATATAATAAATGTTTGTTATTTTAATTTATATATATATTTTTAAAATTATATAAAATAAAATAAAAATTAAAAATATATTTAAACTAAATATATGTTAAATTTTAAAGAGATTAAGATTTTTTTATAATTTTTATTATTATTATATAAATTAAACAAAATAAGACATTATACATTTGAATAATATTTTAAAATTAATTAAAAATTAAAACAAATAATACCATTATATATATATATATATATATATATATTTAATATATTATTAATTAAAAAGACTGAAATAAAAGAAATAAAATAAAAATTAGTTAAAAATAAAAATTGTAAAATAAATTAATAAAAAATAAATAAATTAAAAATATATTTAAATAAATATTTTAAGTTTTAAATTTATTAATAAATGTATTTTATACTTATATACTATTATAAAAATAAAAAATTAAGACACTTGAAAAAATAATTTTATTATTACTCTATATATTTTTTATATAATTATTTATATATCTAATATATATTTATTTTTACACAAATATTGAAATAAATTACTAAATAATGCCATATATCTAAAACTTGTTTTACAAAACAAATATTAATTATGTATACTTATTTTTACACAAATATGAACTAGTTGTTAATTAAGTTTTAAAATAGTTTTATATCTTAATTAAAATGTAATTATTATTAACAATAAAATACTCAAATTATTCATTTAATCTATTGGCTTTTGTATGCAATACGTATCTCATTTCAAGGTAGAAAAACTTCACCTATTTACTCAAAGGAAATCAAATATAATAATTTTGAGGAAAATAGATATAAAGAATAAATGTTACTATTAAACCAGATTTTGCATCCCATAGGCAACAAAATTCATCAGTAAAATAGTGAAATCGTAATGTGAACTTATGATATAACATTTTATCAAACAAAAATTTTGTTCATAATTTTTTTATAAATTATCCCTACAATTTTAATTATTAATTTGCTAAAAAATATTACAAGTAAGATGTAAAAGGAAGAGATAATTTTGCAGAAAAAACTAATTAAATAAGATAATTTTTTTTAACATTAGAGTATTTTTAACATAACAATAAAGATATGTATAAAAAATTAATAATACATCCATAAAATAATAATAATTAATCAGCACAATCGGACAAATTTAACATATTTTTAAGATAGACTATCTTCGTGTTATTTAGACCATCCTTATCCATGACAAAAAATGGGTCTTGATGTTGGTTATGGTTGATCTTGTCAATTTATCATGACCAAACATTTGGTCATCCCATGACCAAAACCAAAACCAAAATCATGTCCTTGAGTCACGAGTCTTTGTTTTTGTCAAATTATGACAAAAATCACAACCAAGGTCATCTAATCAAATGTTGCAGCATCTGGTTGTCCAGATTTTATATCTCTTATTTTTAAAATCCGATTTTAATATTATTTATATATTTTTTTTTTAAAATTATATCAAAATTCATAATTTTTCGAGATCTATAAATAGAGACCACTCTTACTATATTTCGGAGCACAAAAAAATCACCATTTTTTCCATTTTTACTAATTATTCTTTTTTATTTATAATTATCCATAATTAATACTAAATTATTATGAATAACTACAACAATAATTCAAACACTTCCGCTTATTATTTTTTTAATTTAAAAATAAAAATAATATTTTTTAATTAATAATCAAGATTTTATTGGTCATAAATAAGCACAATGACTAAAACCTTGATCATAAAGCTCTTTTCATGATCATGACTATAATCATGACCCATTTTTTTGTCATGGATAAGGATGGTCTTAGCATGATGAATATTTGGACTATAATTATTAAATATTATGCATATCCTTCCCCCAAATAATTGATCTCACCCACCAATAATACATATTTCAATCGATCTATATTTTAATAAATCTTCAGCAAATTAAAATAAAGAAAAATTTCAAATACAGAAAAAAATGAAATAGTATATTTATAATATTCCATTTTATTACTAGGTGGAAAGCCTATCTTTCTTTCCTCCACTTGCTAAATCCAGGCTAACGAAGAAGGGGTTCAATTGTCCGGTTTTTGGAGCTAGGAACTTTGAGTCTATCCGCTCAAACCAAGGCCAATCAGACACAGTTATTTTATCACAATTTTTTATCTTATTCATAGTCACTTTATTTTTGTAAGATTAAAATAAATGAAAATTTTAAAATAAAATTAAAAAAATAAATTATTTTTATTATTTTAAAATTTTATATTTATTAGTTATTAATTTACAAATAGTCACAATATTTTATCCTATATCTAAAATATAAATAAATACATTATCAAGACTTATCTGATATAGATTAAATCATCCTCCATCATAAAATTATTTATTTTATCAAATCTTAATTAAAATATTATTATTTTTTTGAAAATAGTTGATCACGTGTATAAGATGATAGAAAGGAGTTTAATCAATGACATGACATAAGATAAAAATAAAATAAAATTTCAAAGCATTAAAATAAAGGGGAAATTAGTAGAATTTGTTTTCATATCTAAATAGTCCACAAAAACATATATATTAATATTATAAACGTTTAGATGAAAACGTTTTTTAAAAAACTTTAAGGGGTGGTCACATTAAACATGCATCTCTTGCTCTCAATGTGTGTACAATTGTACTTCTTCTGGTCGGTTTTCTTTTAAAAAAACATATGTGGCAAAAAGAGTGCACATAAAAATGGGGAAAACTACAAAACTTCCAACTTTAAATGTCACCGTCCCTCACATTTGGCTACAATTAAGAACCAAAGGACAAGTCCTTCTCAAACAATCCGCCATTGATGATGATGATGTTGAATTTAGAGCTCTGTAGCTCACTTTTCTTGTACTTTCTCCCAGCTCTGTTTCTCATCGTCTTGGTCCAATTCAAATCTAGTTTCAAAGCACTACTCTTTTCTTCTTCTTCTTCCGACAAGAAGAATCCTACAATTCCCAGATCTTATCCCTTCATTGGCTCCATTTTCTCCATTTACGCTAATAAGGAACGAGGTGTTCAATGGACCTCTGAATTGGTTTTGGCTTCGCCGTCGCACACCTTCATCCTCCACCGTCCCATCTGCAGACAAATTGTTTTCACCGCCAATCCGGCTAATGTCCGTCATATCCTTAAAACCCACTTCCATAATTACGAAAAAGGCGACTTCTTCCGGATCGGTGTCGCCGACTTCCTCGGAGACGGAATCTTCAACACGGACGACGACAAATGGAAGTTCCAGAGGCAGGTTGCCAGCCACGAATTCAACACCAAGTCCCTCAGGAAATTCATCGAGCAAGTGGTTGATTCCGAGCTCTCCGATCGTCTCATCCCCATCCTCTCCGCCGCCGCCGCCAACAACACCGTCCTCGACTTCCAGGACATTCTGCAGCGATTCACGTTCGACAATGTCTGTAAAATCGCCTTCGGATACGACCCGGCTTACCTCTCCCCTTCTCTACCCAACGAGAAATTCGCCCAAGCCTTCGAAGACGCAGCTCGAATCACCAGCCGGAGATTCCAATCGTTCCATCCCCTGATCTGGAAAATCAAGAGATATCTCAACGTTGGATCAGAGAAGGACCTCCGGATTGCAGTCAATCAGGTACGAGATTTCGCGAAACACATGATTAAAGAAAAAAACAAGGAATTGAAAGAGAATGCGTCGTCGCTGCTCAACTCCGTAGATCTTCTGTCGAGATTCTTAAGTTCAGGGCATTCAGATGAGAACTTTGTAACGGACATAGTCATCAGCTTCATCTTAGCTGGTCGAGACACTACATCAGCTGCTCTGGAATGGTTCTTCTGGCTAGTCTCCAAACATCAACATGTTGAAAACCAGATTCTAAGAGAGATCACACACAAATCTGAATCCAACATGTACGAGGAAGTTAAGGAAATGGTGTACACGCATGCTGCTCTAAACGAAAGCATGAGGTCAATTTAATTAATATTTCAATACACACTCTCAATTTAATTAATTACTAGTCCTTGATATTAATTATATATATATATGATATGTTATATGTAGGTTGTATCCGCCTGTGCCTATAGACAGCAAGCAGGCGGTGGATGATGATATTCTTCCAGATGGAACCGTCGTGAAAAGAGGGACGAGGGTGGGTTACCACACTTTTGCGATGGGAAGATCAGAGGAGATTTGGGGGAATGACTGGTCGGAGTTCCGTCCTGAACGGTGGCTCAAGGAAGATCGGGTCACCGGGGGAAGACAATTCGTGGCAAAGGATGTTTACGAGTACCCTGTGTTTCAAGCAGGCCCCAGGATTTGTCTTGGGAAAGAGATGGCGGTTCTACAAATGAAGTCCATTGCCTCCGGCGTCTTGCGACGATTTAAGGTGATTCCGGTGACGGAGAATAACCAAGATCCTGTTTTAATAACTTATTTCACGTCCAAGATGAAAGGAGGATTTCTTGTGAGGATTGAGAAACGCAAAGAAGAGGGTTGTTCTGTTATTAAAGACATTTAAATTAATTAATAAAAATACTAATCAATGAAACATTATATATATATATATATAACTCTATATATATTTGTAAACTCTCTTGTTATTATTATTATTATTTATGACATAGAGAAAAATCATGTTTATTAGATTATTAATTAAAATATTAGTATACATTTATGTGTGAGCTAGCATGATTTAATTAAAAGAGAGGGAGAGGTTAATTAGGTAGCATGTCTATCACGTGTTCATAAATTCAATGTGAAATGTCTTTAAAAAGAATAAAAATATGTTTTAGGGTCATTTTTTGTTTTTTGTTTTTTTCTAATAAAAAAAATTGTATTAAAAATGGGAATTACAAGTAGAGATTCGTATAGATGTGATAGCTTTTGCATGTGAAATATGTCGTCTTTCACACATTGTGTGTTGGGGAAACAAACAACCTGTGGAGATAAATAACGTGAAGAAACAACAATATTGGTGTTTGTCTTGGAATATGTTTGATTTTAAATTATTTGATTATTATTATTATAAATAATTCTCTTTTATCATTTTAAATATTAAATTATTTAATTACTTTATTAATTAAAATATTATAATATTTTTAATTTATTTTTAAAAAAATAATAATTATAAATATAAAATATTTAATTAAAATAATCTTAAATAATTAATCATTCTTTTATCAAACAAATTTTGAATTTTCAAATAACCCCGCAATCTAATGAGGTCTTGTGCATTATCTTTCTCTTCACTTATTGATTGATCTTCTTGGTCTTATATTTCAGCACATATGTAAAGGGTTTTTCATTTTGGAAGAAGAATAATGGTCCATGTTTTATTATTTTCTAATACATCAAGTTATTTTTTCATTGAATTATGAATTAGTGCTAGAGCGAATTTTAGTATAATTTTTAGTAAATTAAGTAAATATTTTATTCACGGTGAAATAGATTTAAAAAATTATGTAATAATGTCACCTCACTATATTAAAAAATAATATTTTATGGGTAGACTAAAAGTTGCAAATGAGTCCGCCGTTCGGACAAAGTTCAACATGAGTTTGACTTTGACAAAGTTCGAGTCGAGTTCGAGCTGACTCATTTAATATTCGAGTCGAGCTCATATAATACTTTCTCGATGACTTATCGAGCTTTTCGAGAATAATAATAAATAATATATTTTATTTATTTATTTTAATATTAAAATTTAAAATAAATATTTTTTTCTTCACAATATTTAAAAATTTAATTTTAGTTCAAAGTTTTTGAGTCGAGTTCGAACTCAAATTTATAAACTCGTTCGAGCTCGAGCTAATAAATATTTAATCGAGTCTTGAGCTCGACTTGATCCCTAATGTAAATTTAGAAAATGTACCAATATACCATTGTAACCCCGAAATTCTTTTAGCCATTAATGTATTATTCAAAAATAAAATATATTTATAATTGATTAGTTCACTCTTATAATAAATTAGTCATATTTAATACAAGGAAAATCATATTTATAAAAATCATACAATATAATGATCACGGCATAAAAGAAGAAAAAAGTATTTAAATATATTATTTATATTTAATTTACTTTTTTATGGCTGTTAAAAAAAATTAAGCAAATTATAAATTTAAAGTTAGTTACAAATAAATAATTATTAAATATATGCTTCAAAGTAAAGTTGCTAAAAAAAATATTACAATGTCTTATTATTTCTTTTAATTATTGACCAAGGAGATTGAAATAAAAAGACGATTCAATTAGTTATTCATACTTCTTAACATCATCTCAATTATTTATTATTATTATTTTAAAGCTAAACTTACGAATTATTGACATTTTTTTTTCCTTATTCTCACAGCTTCCTAGCTTCCCTCGATTTCCAATTTCATCCTACACAAGATCTTCATAAACCTTATTTTAGGAATCCTTGCAATCGTTTAATCCTAGCTTCCCCTTTCTTATAAAGGACAAAAGTAATCCGGATCATTTTATAGTTTGAGTATAACTATTATAAATCATAATAATATAAAAAGACAGATCGAAAAATTAGAATTGAAGTGAGCTTAACAAAAAATTTAATGAATTAAAAAAAAATAAAAAAATTATGAATGAAACAAATAAATTAATATAAACTTTATTTATTTTTTAGAATTAAAACAGTAAATAATAAATACAAATTAATTTTTTTAGGAAATTATGGCTTATGTTACCTTCCTATCAGGGACAATTATATTACTTTATGATAATGGATGAATCCAATCATCTAAGTTAGGGATGTGTTTTAACGAGAAAATTTTGAACAAAACGAGTTAATAAAAGTAAATTTTGTTATTTTTTTAATAACTAGATAAATAATTAGTGAAATAAGTTAAAAATTTTAAGAAATTATGAGTTAATTTCAATTTTTACCGTAAAAGAAATTGGGGTGACCGAGCCTCTACATATATCTGTCCGATTTCTTACCATAAATTTTATTTTATTACTTTTTTTTGTAGGCACACTAATGTAGATTCGTCACTGATTATAACTGTACTTTATTTTTTTTGTAGGGAGGGAGTTTGTTTTTTAGAATTTTATGAAATAATAGTCCATATGATTGGATGTTATATTATATCTATTTATAAAAATATATTTTTATAACCTTAAAACCGAGAAAGACATAAATTCTAAATAAATAAATTCAAGTATATATATTTGTAAATCATTTCCTTAAATTAAGATGCATAAATATTTTTGTTCAAATTAAGTAACGTATATTTTTTTAATAAAATTCATGACTGGACAAATATCAACTTGTAATATAAGTTACATTTTTTTCTTACTATTAAACTTCACTCGATATTTCATTCTTTCCCGATAATTAGAGGGTAAAGAGTACTTCACTGTGTCCTTACCCAGGGTAACTGGGTAACGTAGTAAAATTTAATAACTGATTACTTTATTTATTTTTTTTTAATTGTAAAACAGTCATTTCATATATATTTTAACCAACATTTTCATACTTATTTTTTATAATATATAATAAAGTAAAAATATTCAAAAAAAATATTTATATAAATAATTAAAATTTATTATTCATATTTTATAGATATTTTTAAAACATATATAATAATATAACATTATGTTAAAATAATTTATTTTAAAACAAATATTTATAATTTTAATATTTAATAATAAATTTAATTAAATATACTAATTTTATTAAAACAAATTAAAATAAAAACTTTCATATAATATTTTAATAAAAAATGAATAAATTAAATATATGAAAAAAATAATATTAAATAAAATTTATAAAATATTTAAAATAAATATAAATATTTTTTTATAAATTAATTTTTAATTTTTTATTAGTTATTTGTGAAATTACAAGTTTCTAATTATAACCTTATAACTTTAGAATTTTAATATATTAATATTTAATAAAACAAATCAATTATATTTAAATATATGAAAATATTTCAATTTAATTGTATAATGATAAAATTATTTTAACATTGTAATTATTATTTTTTTATAAATAATTTGAATTTAAAAAAATATATATAATAATTAATATATAAAAAATATTGTAAACAAAAACTTTAATAACATACATTAATTACATTAACAAATAAATATAACTCATTTATTTTCTATTTAAAATAATTGTATTATTTATATTATTAATATTTCAAATAAAATTTATTTTAATAATAAAATATATTAAATTTTCTTTTATTATAAATATATGATTTAAAAAATATTGAAGTAATTAAATATTTATTTTATATTTGATTTTTTAAGTTATTTTTATTATAAATGATTTTAAATAATATTTAAATAATTTTAAATTATAATTTTTTTTATAAAAATATTATGTTTTTTTATTACATATAATTTTATTTATTTAATAAAGTTAAAAAGCAAAATATTTTTTATATAAAATATTTTACTTTAAAATATTTTATTTTGTATTTGTAACAAAAAAAAAAAAATTTAGAATTACAAAATTATATATAATATTTTTTTGAAATATGCATTCAAATTCATGTTTAAATAGAATAGAAACAAATAAATGTCAGCAAATATTATATAGTTTAAAATACATTTTAATAAATTTAGTTTTAAAAGCAACAACTTCCAATAATAAAACTTCCATAAATAAAATAATAAAGTTATAATTTTATCAATTTCATAAATACAGTTGTAAAAAAAATAAAATTTATAATTTAAAAGATTAATTCACTCACACTTTTACCATTTTAATATTTTCTTTGAAAAAAATATATTTATTCATATTATTTTGATTTTTTTTTATAATATTTAATCATTTTAAAAAATATATAATTATATTAGAGATTTAAAATATATACATTTTCTTATAAAACCTTATATATATATTAGTTTTTTTTTTTTTTTTTTTTTTTTTTTTTTTTAATTTTTAAATATAAATATATAATTATATTAGATTTTTAAAAAATATTTGTTTTAATAAAATCTTTTATATATATATATATTATTTTTCTTTATAAATTTTAAATATAAAATATATAATTTTTTTTTATAAAACCTTATATATATATATATATAATCAACGGCTAAAAAACAACGTTACTTTTCTATAAAATAATCTGAGTAATTTCTCAGTTCTTTCTTGTTGTTATTGTTCTTCTTTTCACTGAACAATTCTAGTTTGAGTTCCAGATTTAATTTACTTGTTGAAAAACGCAAAATATCGTTACAAGAAGTTTGGTACATTTGTTATCAGAGTAAACCTAAATTAAAATATTTATATTATAATTAATATATAAAAAAAATACTGTAAACAAAAACTTTATTAACCAGAACAAATAAATATAACTCATTTATTTTCTATTTAAAATAATTGTATTATTTATATTATTAATATTTCAAATATAATTTATTTTAATAATAAAATATATTAAATTTTATTTTATTATAAATATATGTTTTAAAAAATATTGAAATAACTAAATATTTATTTTATATTTGATTTTTTAAGTAATTTTTATTATAAATGATTTTAAATAATATTTTAATAATTTTAAATTATAATTTTGTTTCATAAAAATATTATGTTTTTTATTACATATAATTTTATTTATTTAATAAAGTTTTAAAAAATCAAAATATTTTTTATATAAAAAATTGTGCTTTAAAATATTTTCTATAACAAACCCATATTAGAATTACTAAATGATATATAATATTTTTTTTTGAAATATGTATTTAAATTTATGTTTAAATAGAAGAGAAAAAAATAAATGTCTATCAAAAAAAATTATATAAGTATTTTAATAAAAAAAAAATATATTTTAATAAATTTAGTTTTATATTTAAAAGAAACAACTTAATTTTATCATTTTTCATAAATAATAAAAGGATATAAAAAAAATAAAAAATAAAAAAATTATAATTTAAAAGATTAATCCATTCACACTTTTACCATTTAATATTTTATTTAAAAAAATATATGTATTCATATTATTTTGAATTTTGTTTTATAATATTTTTTAAGAATTTTAAAAAATATATAATTATATTAGAGTTTTAAAATATACAATATTTTTTTATAAAATCATATATATATATATATTAGTTTTCTTTGTAAATTTTAAATATAAAATATATAATTATGTTATATTTTTAAAATATATAATTTTTTTTAAATAAAACCTTTTATATATATATATATATATATAATATTTTTATAAATAATTTAGTATTTTTAGAACTTATTTTATTAAAAATTATTTTTAAATGATATTTTTTATTATATTTTAATTTTATTATTTGTATAAAAGTTTGTGATTAGAAAAAAATAATTTTTTTTTATTATTTTATATAATTTTAATTTAAAAATTACTCACTTTTTTAATTATAACATGTTTTTTATAGTTTTTTTTTAAATAATTTTAAAAATAATCATTTCAAAATTTTATTTTTATTAAATTTATTTTTTATGTATAATATATAATTTGTAATATATATGTTTGTAAAAAACTAAATTTCAATTTCTTTTTAAAATTTTTTATTATAAAATTAATTAATTTATAATAAAATATTTATTATGCTTTAAATTTTATTTATATGTTTTAGTTTATTTTATAAAAATTTGTAACATAATTATTTTTTATATATTTAATATTTTAAAATGTTAATTACTTTTTTTTATCTTGATATATATACTTATGTTTTTATTTATTTGATATCCATTTTTTTAGTTCTATTTTGATAAAAATGTGTAGCTTCACTCTTTTTTAACTTTGTTTTTTATATTGTTGGTACATACAAGATTTAGTTAAAAGAATAAAAAAAATAAAAATAAAAACTTATCAATAAACAAAATATAAAATAATAGATAATAATTTGAGTCACCTCCTTATACAATAATCATAGTTGCTAATGTAGATCGGGTAATCTATAATTTTTAAAACTTCTCCAATTTAATTTTAACGAAATATTTTACCAAAACATCATTTGAGATAAAAACTCATTTACATGGATGAAATTTCGACAAAACCCTTGAATTTGAAAAGAAAATAGGATTGAAATTTCAGAAAATTTGATGAACTTCTTCTTCCAAATGACATTTCTGATTTTAATATCAATAGTATTTAATCTTGTGGAGAAATTTTTATTTATTTATTTACAATTCTCTATTCGAATATATGAAGCAAACTATTAATATATTGTTGTCTTTTGTAACCGATTAAGCTACTTATTGTTTTATTTGAGACATTAAAATTTTGAATTAAATTTCCGTTAAAAATCTTTTAAATTTAAGTGAAACATATCCTTGCATAGAATCATTCTATCTTCTTAAAACTATTTTTTCCAGAAGTTTAAAGTATATGCTTCCGTACAATTTGTTTGGTATTAAACTATGAATTTGATAAATTGGTTTGAAGTTTTAGTAAGTGATCTGAACAAATAAATTAGGTGCATATATCTTATTCTTAATATAGTATTGTAAAAAAAAAACTAATTACGATAGATGTTTTGTCTTGACAGATGGACTTTTTTATTTTTTATTTTTTAAATAATGTATAAATTGAATTTGCCAATTCAAAAACACAGGTTTGTCCAATATAAAAATGTAGGTTACTTAGTTTTTAATTTTGAAATTATTTTAATGTCCTTTTATATTTAAAATTCAAATTAAAAAAAAATAAAGTATGAATATTTTAACATTTAATTTTAATGAAATGAGTATTTGATAAAATGATAATGACGAGATAAAAAAGAATTTATAAAAAGCTGAATAAAATCCAAAAATTAATCTAAAAAAACCAACCTCAAAACGAGTCCTAGTCTGTTGGAATCGACCCAAACTGTCAAATTCCTTGCATAGTTGTATTGTATACTAAAAATAACCATTTATATTAGTTTGTTAACAGCTATTTAATAACTTATTAATATAATTCAAATAAGAAGAGTGTTATTAAAGTGATTAAATTTTCAAATTCAATTAAAACTAGAAACATGACAATTCTCAACAAAAAGTTGCTTTTAGCTTTTTTATCAGAAATTCTGGTAGAATATCTCAATTACCCAACTTTTGGTTTAACCTCAACTTTTTGGATACCATACATCCATTTTTTATCAGAAATTCTGGTAGAAATTAAGCTTTTGTTTTATTTATTTAGCATACATCAAATTATAAATTAGTTAGATAATCATCAAACATTCAAACTTTATTATTTTAAATATTTTGATCAACTATATAATCATCACATATCAAAGATTCAAACAAGATAGGATCCTCCCCCTAACATACTTTTGGGTGGAAAAAGGACATTAACCATATATAGAGACCTTGATTTTCTTGTTTTCTTCTTCTTTTTAGAAACATTTAAGTGACAATCCAATGAATTATGAATACACATAAAAAAAGGTGAAAATTAGGAATTTTCCAACTATTAATTAATATATCATTGTTCATCACATTTAGCAAAAGATCAAAATCCAGCTTACAGCATCGATCATCCGCCATTGATGATGATGATGTTGAATTTAGAGCTCTATAGCTCACTTTTCTTGACTCTGTTCCTCTTCGTCTTGTTTCAATTCAAGTCTAGTTTCACCAACAATCCTAAGAACCTTCCGAGATCTTTTCCCTTCATTGGCTCCATTTTCGCCATTAACGCTAACAAGGAACGAGTTGTTCAATGGACTTCCGAATTAGCACTGGCTTCGCCGTCGCACACCTTCGTCATCAACCATCCCATCGGCCGACGAGTAGCTTACACCGCAAATCCAGCTAATATCCGTCATATCTTAAGAACCCATTTCAATAACTACCAAAAAGGCGAAAACTTCCGCATCGCTGCCGCCGATTTCCTCGGGGACGGAATCTTCAACGCCGACGGCGAGAAATGGAAGTCCCAGAGACTGGTGGCGCTCCACGAATTCAATACCAGGTCCCTCAGGAAGTTCATTGAGCAGGTGGTGGAAACCGAACTCTCCGATCGTCTCATCCCCATCCTCTCCGCCGCCGCCGCCAACAACACCGTCCTCGATTTCCAGGACATTCTGCAGCGATTCACGTTCGACAATATCTGTAAGATCGCCTTCGGATACGACCCCGCTTACCTATCTCCTTCTCTCCCGATAGAGAAATTCCCTCACGCCTTCGAAGAAGCAGATCGAATCACCAACGAGAGACTCCAATCGTTCCACCCCTGCATCTGGAGACTAAAGAGATATCTCGACGTTGGATCAGAGAAGGACCTCCGGGTTGCAGTCAATCAGGTACGAGATTTCGCGAAACACATGATTAAAGAAAAAAACAAGGAATTGAAAGAGAATGCGTCGTCGCTGCTCAACTCCGTAGATCTTCTGTCGAGATTCTTAAGTTCAGGGCATTCAGATGAGAACTTTGTAACGGACATAGTCATCAGCTTCATCTTAGCTGGTCGAGAAACCGCGTCAGCTGCTTTGGTATGGTTCTTCTGGCTCATCTCCAAACATGAAAATGTGGAACACCAGATCCTAAGAGAGATCATCAGTACAGAGGAAAATTCCGATCAATCGAACATGTACGAGGAAGTTAAGGAAATGGTGTACACGCATGCCGCGTTAAGCGAAAGCATGAGATTATACCCGCCGGTGCCCATAAACCGTAAGGAGGTAATGAATGATGATATTCTTCCGGATGGGACGGTCGTGAAAAGAGGGATGTGGGTGATTTACCTCCCATTCGCGATGGGAAGATCAGAGGAGATTTGGGGGAATGATTGGGCGGAGTTCCGTCCTGAACGGTGGCTCAAGGAAGATCCGGTCACCGGGGGACGAAAATTCGTGGCAAAGGATTCTTTCGAGTATCCTGTGTTTCAAGCAGGTCCCAGGATTTGTATTGGGAAGGAGATGGGGTTTTTGCAGATGAAGTCGATTGCCGCCGGCGTCCTGCGACAGTTCAAGGTGGTTCCGGTGGTGACTGAGGACAACAAAGGCGGGAGGTATATAACTCATCTGACATCCAAGATGAAAGGAGGGTTTCCTGTTAGGATTGAAGAACGCAAGGTTTAGAATGAGAAAGGATCGATCGATGAAAGAAAGTTACAATAATTGGGAAGAATATGAAATTGCTGTGTTTAATCCACAGCAAAATAATGCCCCATGGTAAACTAAGACCAACACTTCAAATTTGGTTCCAATAAATTTTCCACATATGTCATGCTGCAAAAGAACAGTTATTTTTTTAAAAATAATTACACTTTTGTTTCTCACTGTGAGAGAGTAGAGGCAAACCCAAGTGTTTAATAAAGAGTAGTTAATGTGTTTTTAATGACTATCATATCGTTATCATTTAATTTATATCAAAACATTCTTATTTTTTTTTTTTTAGTTATATACAAAATAATTTATTCTAAAAACAATTCACAAGTAAGCCTTTTTAATATCAAATTTGATTTTTGAAAGCCTTACAAATCTTTAAGAAAAATACAAAGATCAAAGAAGTCATTGATTTATTAATTATTTTTTTTATAGCACTATTCCTATTGTAATATCTAATTCTTGTGACCTATCTATTGAGTTGATTTGTGTTATATTTACGTGTTCATGAATTAGATTTGAGAATAAATTGAATTTTCTTTTGGGTTAAAAAAATAAAGAAAAAAATTATAAATAAAACTAGTTGATAAATGTGGGATTTATTTATTTATTTTTTAAATTAGAGAGGTAATAGTGAATTAAATTTTAAAAAATTAAGAATTAAAGATAATCTCACATTTCTACTATAATAAAAACATTTTATTTTCAGAATGGCTAAAGTTCACTTAAACCCCTTAATAGATCCGTCTCTAGTTTGTATAAAGGTAGAAAACTAACCTAACTCAATAACCATACTTAAAAAATGTAAAAAAAAAATAGCATTACTAAGTAACCATTACTCCTACTTTAATTTCAATTGATAATATATTCTAAATAAAAATAAAAAAGGTCACGACTTTTGATCATTTAAGAACTAGTCATCAAATGATTTACTATAAATTGAAATAAAAAATAATAATATAAGTTTTATATTAACTACCAATCCCCAGGGATGAATAAGTCTTGTAAAAAAAAAAAAAAAAAATCACGTGGAGAGGGAAATTTCCTCTGGAGATTTTGTTCTCACATCGGGCACGACCGACACATCAACCTGCCGGAGCTTTTGACGTCGGAATGATATCAAATTTCTCCAGCAGGTGCGTCTCTTTCCCCCCTACAATCTGACCGAAGGAATTTCAATTTGAACGGAGGAATCGGGAGAAATCACGATTATAGTTTCTGGATCGGATATTTAGGTCGTTTTCGGCACGATCGGCACATTCGGCACGATCGACACGATCGACACGGATTCTCGCCGCGACCGCGCTTCTATATCGGAAGTCGGCCGCCATCCTCCAGCACCTTCGATCGGTTGACGTGCGCCCTCTGGAACGTGTTCTGTTGTGCAAGGAACGGTCGCGGTCATATTCTCTTACCGTTGACCGGAGCATTTCGTCAAACCCCCTTCTGCAGAGACTTGACGTCGAATCGGCGTCGGTCGCCCTCCTCTTCTCACTTTTCGTTTACAGGTTAGTTCGGACCTCGGTCGGGACATCAAACCACACCGCGAGGCGCGGGTAGGTCTCCATTGAACTTCTTTCTCGCCGTTTGAATCAAGTGTTCGGTCTGGAGGAAGCTTTCGTAGCTATAGACCGTTCCAAAATTGCTTAAACCCTTTCTTGTTTGAGCAATTATTTTCAAGCCCCTGTTCCGGTGCGATTGGTTTCCAATCGTGCTGTTTGCGCCCACCCTTTGCTGCAGAATTCCAACCTCTGTGGCTCCTTTGAAGATTAGGCAGTTTGCGCTTGATCTTTCCAATGACTGGTACGCGCCCGTCCAGTGTAGTTACTCGGGCAAGGGGCGTCATTCAAGTCCGCCCTGATGATCCTAAGAAGGTGCTGAAGGGGCCGTCGATAAGCAGCAAGGCTAGGTCTGATAGACGAACTCACAGGTCTCTTAACAATCCTAGGAAGCAGAAGCCAGAAATCATGGATGAAGTCCTAAACAACGGAGAAGATGCGCCTATTGATTCTATGCCAAATACTTCATCGGGTATGAGTTCTTTTCCACATGCTGATGAATTACATGAGAATAGTTCTATTGGGGATTCATACTGTAACAATATGCATGTTCATAATAGAAATGATAGAATTGAATTGATAGGAAAAGACAGTACTGCATATAGAAATGATAGGACTTTAATTCCAGAAAATTCTGTTGTTACTGGACTTGCTGCACAGAATGGACTGTTAGAGTCGCTGGTTGGTACCCTAGACCTGACCGGTCATTCTGTTGGGAAATTGGATTTGAAATCTTGTCTTGCTGAAATTGATGACAATCGGGTCGCTTGTGCTGAAAATTCGGTCCCAATGTTGGAGATAATCTGTCAAAAAGGCTCTAAGGTAATGCAGGAAAATTACATAAATTGTACAGGTTTATTGGATCCTATTGAAAACTCAAAATTGGGGTCTGTTTCTGAATCGGGTGAAAACATTATGCTGAAGTTTATGTCTGTTTTGAATGATTCTACTGAAGTTGGTACTGGTGTTCCTATTGAGGTAAGTATGACAGAGCTGAATAAGACTTCTGATCGAGAATTAATAGGTTAAAAGAATATTACAAGGTCGGGGTCAGTTTCAGAAGTAGGAAAACATGACAGTTTGGGTAATTCAGGTGCAGAGAAAGATCAGAAAACAAATTTTACCGGTCCTACTAGAGAGGATGCTAAACTGGGCAAAATATGTCATTTTGAAATTTCCTCTACAGGGTTGGAGATATCAGCTGCTCAGAGTCCATTAGGTCCAAAGAAGGATATAATTTCAGAGTCTTGTTCTGCAATGGGAAATCTTGCAAATCTAAAAGTCTCGGATTCTATTAATGACCAGAATGCTAAGGATCAAATGGAAAGTCAGATATCCAGATTATGTACTAGGCTTGAAAAAGGTTGGACAGAAGACACTAAATGCACCCAGGATTCTGAAACTGAGGCTAAAATTGCAGGATCTTCTAAACAGTCTGCACATCTAGCTGAAACTGTTAAAGGACATAGTCTAACAGAATCTGGAAACACTGAAAAAATTGGATCTAAGTTAGAGCTATACATGGAAATAAATTCAGCTAAATTAGAAAAGACTAATAATACAGATCTAAAGGATGATGAACTGAACTTGATTGGTATAGCCAATGGTGAAAGCTTGGCTGGAAATTATATTGATTCATTGATTGATGACATCATGAATGACAATCTGTTTGAAAATCTGGGTCTGGGTATGGATCTCATGGAAACTACAAATAAGTTGGGTCAGAATATAAGTCAGGGTATAAGAGGTGAAAAATGTATGAAACTGGAAGAATTAGCCAACGGTTTTCGCTTGGCCGGATCTGATGAGGGGTTAGCCAACGGTTTTCGCTTGGCCGGGTCTAATATGGGGTTAGTCAACAGTTTTCGCTTGGCTGGGTCTGAAAAAGATAATTTAGATGCAAAAAAGTTGGGTCTAATAAGGGTGGATAACATGAATATTCAAGTCATTGATCCTGAACACGCCGGTCCTGGACACACTAAAACTACTCATGGCATTGGTCATATCTCTTCAAATGCCGGTCCTAGCTCTTCAAATGACGGTCCTAGCTCTTCAAACGCCGGTCATAGCTCTTCAAATACTGGTCCTAGCTCTTCTAATGCCAGTCCTAGCTATTCTAATGTCAGTCCTAGCTCTTCTAATGCCGGTCCTATCTCTTTAAATGTCGGTCCTGACATCACATATCCACCTTCTACCGGTCCTAATCGCTAAGATAATAAATCTACTAACAAAGCTATGAGCCACCAGTCGAATCAAAAGAACCAAAGCATAGATGTTGATTTGGAATCAGACGATAGCACTGACTATGATGAAACAATAATATGCGACCTCGAATATTATAAGTCAATGAAGAAGATATCGGCAACAAAGATCAAACCAAAAGCAAAGAGGCATAATTCTTCCAAAACAAGTGCTGAAATTGAAAAGATCGATCAAGAAACCGGATCGAATAATTCTAAAACAGCTAAGAAGGGTAAGAATGGATCGAAAATCAAAGAAAGGAAAAACATGAAGGCAAATAACTCAAGTTCTAAGAAGAATGCTGAAGTAAATCCCAAGGAAACTGTGACACCCGAGGCTAACCCTAAGATATTGAACCTGGGTGCGTTTTCTCCACTCGTTAATCTGGATCCTGAAACTCCAATTGATAGCATTCAAAAGAGGAAAACTGATACACAAGAGAAGAACACTAAAGGGGATATTCTAAAGAAGATCGGAACAATTGAAGGCAACGGTTTTGTGGGAAATATAAGGGTTAGATGGGCCGAAAAGAACAAACAAGTCAGGAAAGATAGCATCCCTGAAATAGTCATCTCCTCAGCTCCTCATACTGCTGCAATTCATGGCAAAGAAAATACTCAGGCTGATAACAAGGATCCTACTGCTGGTCCAACGTGGTCAATGAGGAAAAACGAAATAGCAAATTTGGCAGGACTGAGAAACCAGATGAAGAATCTATTTTTCCAAATTAATAAACAAGAGATTATGATGCCCCAAGAAAGAAATGATCAGTTGAATGCTCAGTTCAACAGTCACTATCTTAAAATTTCAACAACTTCTCTCCAACCAAATAGTCCACCAAATAATAATTGGGATTATAACCCAAATATGTAGGTAGAGTCGGTCCTAGGATAAACCTGACAAACTCCCGGGTTAGGGCAACCCACTTGTTAAAATATTAAGGTATTTAGTTAAGTTTATTGTAATTTTATACATAAAATGGTGTAGCTTAGTGTTTCAAGATAAAACTTAGGATTTTTATATGGTTATGGGTTAAAATCTCACCAAAAATATTTTTTTTTATCAATTTTCTAAACTAGACCTATGGCAACAAAAATATATCGACTTTTTTTTCTAGCGGGGTTGGGGTAGCCCAAAACTCGGGGTCGGCTCTATATGTAGGTCTGGCATTTCATTCGCATCAATCCAAACTTCTCAACAACTACTTAAGAACTCGGGCATCACTCAATGAATCCCAATAATACTCCACAAAAGGCTCCGAATACTAGTCACCCCTCGACAATGCAAAAGTAAGTGAATTGTCGATTCAACCTCTTCTTGACACATAAGACTAGCCATAATTAGAGTCGTCAATTTGGGTTAGGCCCGTTGGGTTGGTCCTCCCGAGTTGAGTTGAAATATTAGCAACCTATTTGGAAGTGGGCCTACATGGGCCAGCCCGCTAGGGTCGCGGGCCTAAGTGGGTCGGTCTTGGGGAAAAAATGTAATCTGATTTATAGCCTTATATGCATGCATGTGTCGCATAACTCTAGTTTTTTTTCTGATATAAACATTGAAGAGAAAGGCGATGAAGGAGAAGGATTTGACATTGATTATATTTCGATTAATGATATTTAAAGATTTTTTTTTACTTATGTCCTTTTATTTATATATTTTTATAATTGTATCAATATTAATTAATCAATACTAAAACAAAAATATAAATACAATTTTATATAGTTGATAATAAAATTGTCCATAAAATCCTAAAAACCATAGTTTCAATTTTAAAAATAAAATATTATAATTAAATGAATAAAAAAATTAGCTTTTTAAATTAAAAAAAAAGACTAAACATTCTCAAGTAATTAATTTTTTTATCTAATATAAAATTTGAATAACTACTAAATCAATATGTAATTAACCTAAATCCTTCCTAATCAAATCATCAATATCTGAGATAACATCTTTTATTTATATATATATATATATATATATATATATATATATATATATATATATATATATATATATATATATATATATATATATATATATATATATATATATATATATATATATATATAAACTCTTTAAATTAATATGGAAAAGTAATTAATTTAAAAATTTATTAATTTATTGATTAATTAATAATTATTAATTTAAAAAATTTTTAACCGATTCAACGTATGATTCATATATCCGTGTAAAATAAAGGAATTATACTACCAAACAAAAAGATAAATTAGTCTCTCTTAGAATTACGTTGCATCGAACATTGAGACTCCAAACTTAGCACTATTAATGACTTTTGAAATATTAAATGACTTTTGAAGTAATACTGTAAAGGAAGTAAAGGAAAATAGACAACTATTGAATCATATTTAAGTAAAGCATAATATATATGTTTTCAATTCTTATGAATTATGAATTTATGACTTTCTTGGTACCGAATATTATATAGGAATTTTTCGAAAAAATTATCTTATTATTTTATCGAGTTTTCAATTTTTTACATTAGCCTAAGTCTGAATCGACAAATTTATTATTTTAAAGAGTTTATTAATTTACCAAATATTAATTTAAAGAGTTTTTTGTGTTCGAATATAAATAAAAAATGATTTATATTACAAAATAAATATCTTTATTTTAATTATATAATTTATTATGTTTTCATCACTAAAGTTGATTTATAAATTTTAATTTAATTCACAAAAGTAAATAAATAAAATAATTTATTAATTAATTACTTATCATTTTAAAATTTATTATATTAATTTTAATTTAATTATTTCGTTTTTAAATATTTAAATTTATTATATTATACTATTATTATTAAAAATAATTAATCTTATATAAAAATATATAATATAATTAGTTTTTTATTAATTATTTATCCTTTTAAAATTTATTATATTAATTTCAATTTAAATATTTTTCTTTTAATAATTAAAATGACATATTTAAAAACACTTTATATCTTTTTCATTCACTATTAAATAATATGTCAAAAAGTTAATCTAAATAATATTTTATTTGTTTAAACTATATATATTATTTATACCTTAAAAGTTATATAAAAACAATATTTATTAGAATTTTAAGTGAGATTATGTGAATATATATAATTTAATATTTTACTCTATTATAATATTTTAAATATTTCAACTAATAATAAATAGATGTGATATAATTTATAATTATATTAATACTTTATTATTTTTATAAAACTAAAATACAAAATATTGAATAAATTAAAGTTATCTTAAATAATTGTGATTGATATATTAATTTTAGTTTGAATAGTTATATATTAATATTTAAAATTATATTCTAAAATATATTTAATTATTTTTTATGTATAATAAATAATCCATAGTATACTTTGTGTTTGTGATCTTTTTCAAGTAATATTATTTTTTTCTAGTTAATAATATTTAGGTAAGAATTAAACTCGTGAACTTTAATTTATTAAACACGAACTATAATTATACATTTAATTAATGATTAAATTGATCACCTTCCACATTATGTTCGTGCAAATTTAAATAAATTATATATAATTTTATAATAAAAAAAATATATTTTTAATATTTATTACGCTACAAATCATATATACATTCAAAAAATATATAAATAAAGTTCATCAATCACAAATGATCTAATGATTAAAGTGATCACTTTCCACTTTCGAGACTAAAGTTCGAATCTTTACAATTATAAATTATGTTTTTGGGGATAGTGTGATGGTGATACATGTGGGTGTAAGTTTGAATGAATTATATTTGTTTGAAAGGATATTGTGATTGTGGTATATGTGAATGAACTATATATGTTTGAGGGGATAGTATGATGGTGATAGATGTAAGTGTTAATTTGAATGAACTATATATGTTTGAGGGGATATAGTGATGATGATATATGTAGGGTGTAAATTTGATTTGATGGTGTTATTTGAGATATTATAAATGATTTATTAAATTGGTAGTGATGTTGGTGCAAATTTGAATGAATTATACATTATTTTATTAAAAAAAATCAAATTCAAAATATGAATTAATCATATGTGTTTGAGTAATGTTTTCATTTGCTTTGAATATATTATATGTGTTAAGATGACAGTTAGTGATATACGTGGGTGTAAATTTGAATGAATTATATGTGTTTAAGGGGATAATGTAATGATAGTATTATACGTGAGTGAACTGTATATGTTTGAGGGATAGTGTTATGATAGTAATACATGTGAGTACAAATTTGAATGAATTATATGTGTTTGATAGGATAATTTAATGATGATATATATATGTTAGTGTAAATTTGAATGAACTATATGTGTTTTAGAGGATAATGTAATGGTTTTATATGTGAGTGCAAATTTAAATGAATCATACATGTTTAAGTAATGTTTTCATTTGATTAATATGTATTTTTACTCAAGTTTTCAATATTATATAAGATGTCATTGATAAGATTGTTAGATGCGATAGAAAAGTATATATTGTTATAAGTTGATTAAGTTAGTCGAGCATTTGAAGTACTATTGATCTTGGAGGAGGTATATCATTCCATATTTAAAAACACTTCTATTTAACATTTTGTAATAGTTTAAAAAATATATATATATTTTATTTTCTAAGATATTTATGTGAAGAAGTTTTATATAAAATCTAAATCTTTTGTATTTATTTATTTTTATAAATTGAAACTTTTGATTTGAAAAATAAAATAGTGAAAATAAATGATAACAATATTTATAGGTTATGAATTTTATATATATATATATATATATATATATATATATATATATATATATATATATAATATTTTTACTTAAAATTTAAATTCAGGATGAATGAGCTAATGATGTGATTTTAAATAGATGTACAATTTAAGAATGTTTTTATAAAGTATTAGTTACAGATTAAGTTAAAATTCAAAATATCATTAATTTGTTGAATTAAAAATCCATGTTTTGATTGTATCATAATTTAATTTTAAAATGTTTTAAAGATATTTTAGAATATTTATTTAAAGAGGAAATGGTATGATTATGATAAGAGTTAAATTTGTCACAAAAATTGAAGAAATAAAGGATAAAATGATTTATATATCTTAAAAAAGAAAGAAGATATATCTTTTTATATATCTTTAATAAATTAATATGTTGGTATGTTATATTTTAGGTTAGTTTTGTGTATTATTTAAACATTATTATGTTGAACAAAATTAATTTATCTCTATTGTAACTATTAGACAACATACCAGATACTATAACAAAATAAACATAATTTATAATTGAGTGATAAATAAACAACTTAAAAATGAAAGATTAATATATATATATATATATATATATATATATATATAATACTAAAAGTAGTAAACTCTATTCATCAAATAACTTTGTATGAAGTAAGAATAAAAATGAAGTACAAACATTAATGTTCACCCATACAACTCTAGCCAAAATAGTTTTGATCAAAAGGAATACCCTCTAACATTTGAATCAAAATATAGGTTATATTTCAATAAATTTTGATTTCATGTAGTATAAAGGATTTTAATAATATTATATTAATTACTTATAACATTTTTAATAATTTCATCATTATTTTAAGGAATGATAATAATAATAAGATATATGATTATACAAGATTAAATATATTTATTTAAGACTGAATTATTTTTATATTTAAAACTGCGTTATTTTATTCTAACAACAAATACTTAAGTAACTAACTAGGATAGTTCAAAGATTAATAATCGAGTTTAAGAGAACAAATGTTACGGATCGATTCCATTAAAAATGTTATAAATTGATGTCTATTAGAATTATAAGAATTGTGTTAATTTTTAAATTTAAAAAGAAAATTATATGGTTTGTGGAATATTCTTGTGAATTTTTATTGTTTTAAATTTTATACAACTATTCACAGTTAAGATAATTTTATAGAGTTTATTTTTATTTATGTCTTTATTTTTGTTTTATAATAAATTTAAATTAAATACTTTTAAGCAATATATTTTTTAAAAATAATTAGATTATTAAAAATATATATATATATAAATAATTAATATAATTTAATTATTAAAACAATATTTTATTTTATTTATAAATCTAAATGATTAATCTTATTAAATGATTTAAACTCCAACTAAACAACATAGTTAGCAATAATATTTTTTTAAAATGACTAAATGTTTATTATAAAGTCTTAAATTGAACAGAATAGAAGTTTGTAAATTTTTGTCCTTTCAACTTAAAAAAAAATAGTAATAATATAGAATACAATATTTTGATATAATAATTTTATAAACCACATAATTTGATAACATATAATACATTGGGTAAAAATATTTTATTTGAATTTTTTAAGAATTATAAATAAATAAATTATATATATATATATATAATGATAAATATTTTTAAAAAATTAAAATTAAATCATAATACATAATACTTTTTAGATATATAATTATGATAATTAAAAATAAATTATTTTGAAATAATAATTTTATTTTGAAAAATTTTAAAATATATATTATAAAATAATGATTATTGTGTAAAAGATTGAGTAAAGTGATTTGGTTATTGTCTCATCAAGTCTGACATATGAATGATATAATATACATAATCTTTTTAGATATATAATTTTGATAATTTAAAATAAAGTATTTTGAAATAATAATTTTATTTTAATTAAGTGAAATATGAAAATGGGTTGAGTGATTTTTAGAAATCAAATATATAAATATATATGAGTATCCACCCATTAATCAAAATTGACTTGTAACATATAATTTACTTCAGCTGTCTATTATCTATTCCATTAAGAACATATCCAACAAATTTATGGTCCAGGAAAAAATATAACCTAAGAATAGAAAAGGGTCAACTAAATTACACTGCTAGCAGCTACAACAGCTCAAAATTGGTTCAAAAGTCACACAAACTCCAGTCAAAGAATCCAGATCCATCATAACTTGTTCTGGCTGGGATTTTAATCGCAACATAATTCATTGCTGAAGAGAAAACAAAACCAAGAAAGGAAAAGAATTAATCAGGGCAGAGATTGAAAAGGAAAAGGCATTATAATTGTTGTGTATTATGACTTTTCATAGATTTTGTATGAAGAGCTCGATTTTCATATCGAATGAAGGTACCTCTCTTTATTATTACTGAACAGATATGCCTGAAGAAATGCAGAGCTTTGAGTCTGCACCGCCACTGACGATGCTATCTTCTCTCCACCAATCCAGGCATAACACCTGAAATTTGAAATAGGCCACCAAATTTGGAGAGTTCTATTTTCAGCTCAAGTGACTATTAGAGAACTTTACAAAAAGAAGCAAAAACATCAATGATACCTTGTCTTTGTGTGATTCAATCATTGCAAGCGGCCACTGCAAGTAAGATGAAATTAAGACGTCAACAAATATTTCTTCATTTATATTGAAGGACTTGGTATAGAATGCAGATATAACTACATTACTATCCAAATTTTAGTGTAATTGTTTTTTTTTGTATATTTGATATAGAGATTTTTTTTCTTGATCATGTTCCGAAATATTTTTGTAGATCTCTCAAACATAACAAATTTAGAATTTTTTTTGCCCATTTGGATACATTTTTGGATCTAGATACGTACCTGGATAAGAAACCATCAATAAATGTTTGAATTTGTGTATAACTAAGTTTTATTTTCAAAGAAGGATCCAGATGAGACACTCATCTGATAGTAAAAGGTAATTTGAAAGAAAATTATATACAGTTTCTCGTCTAGACCCCTATTCAGAGATCAAGAAAGTGTTACCAAATGGACCTCATCATGTTTTCTTATTTATTTTTACACCAAAACAGCCCATGAAGTAACAAAATCATATTCTAAAATGATGGTGATAAATAAAAATATCTTATACCAAATGGAATAAAATCATTTTCAGTTTTTTTTTCAAGAGATCGTGATTGTGACAATATACTAGTTTCCAAAATAGGCACGTTATAGAGAAAGACCACATTACCGCAGTTCTTAAATCCCACAACATAACTTTTCCATCATAAGATGCAGAAGCCAAATGAAACCATGATGTCTTGTGCCACTTGCAAGAAGAGATCCAGGAACTGTGTGATGAAAACTGGAAAATAGGAGCGGTAGTACCTATACATAAATATATGAATCAGATGCATATTATGAACTTGTTGATAAAGTAAGTTACTATCTATAAGAGGTAGGGAAATAGGGAAAATACCTGGCTTCCGAGGATCCCATATACGAAGAATCGGGTCAGAGCTCCCAGTTGCAATGAGAGCAGAGCTTTCTCCTCCAACATCAAGGCAGTTGACAACTTTTCCAGTATACTGATAGAAAACAAGGATATTAAATAAACAAAAAATAAGAAAAGGCGGTTGGTTGACTTTATTGAGTTGGAAATCACGATAATTACATACCCTTTCATCTGTAGCCTCCTCTCTTTCGATATCCCACTTTCTAATGGAATGATCCCATGATCCAGAATAAATGGTGCGATATTCCGGCCAGGAAACAGAAGACACACACTGAGTGTGGCCCACAAGAGTGGAACTAGCTTCACCCTTTTGCGAAAAGAAAATAAAAAATAACAATTAAAGCAAGTTAGATACTTGAAGAATGAAATGACAATGGAAAATATATACTATTCATTCTGTCCCATTTTTGAGTGACAATCCTTTTTCCAGTCCCACTCTAGGTAATAATATAATGCCATACTTGATCACCTTTTCCAGTAAAATCAATACTTCTCACCAAATGACTAGTTTTTTGTTTTACTTTTTTAGTTACTAAAATAGCTTTAGTTTCAAGCTGATTTTTATGTCAAAGCACTATGGACTTGTCTGAAGTTTGATGTGGATCACTTCTTCTATTAAATCATCAACAAAAATACCGAAGTATCCTTGCTTTATTTTTGTAACATTTTAAAATATTAAATTCAAAGGATATTTTAGTCATTTAACCCAAATAATCCATTTTCCATCAAACCAGTTAAAAACTGATTTATAAAAAAAAAAAAATAACTACATTTAACAAGCTCTATATCACTAATAACTTTTAAACTCCATGGAGTAGCCACATTAAAATCGTATGAAAGGAATATTTTCAACAAGAAAATCAGCCTGTTTTAGTAATATTTATATTCCCAAGAATATACTTACCTCTGTTTGAACTTCTACATCATCAACTCCTGTTTTCCTTTTCTTGGTAGACACTTGATCACTTCCAGCATCAAGTTGATCTGTTTGCCACAATTTGATGCTACAATCCCAAGAACCAGAACAAATCTACAAACACATGATAAAAATAGTGTGAAAAGAACTTTTTAATGGTTTCCGGTAACTAACTGTATAAGAGATTAATTGTCTGACCTTATCTCCAGAAGGATCTGCTGCAACACTTTGAATAGATGCATTATGCCCAGATAAAATCTTGTAAGCTCGAATCTTTGTAAATTGTTCAGTGGAATCCTCTACATCAAACTTAACAAAAGAATATATGTTGTTAGAAAGTGGATGCTTTCTAGATTAGCATGAAATCTAGGCTGTGTTTTAAATACCTTCCACAGCCTCACTGTTTTATCTTTTGAAGCAGTAGCAAATGTTGTATTGTTGGAACCTGTCATACCTGCCCAATAGATTGCCCAAAAAGTAAGAATAAAATGAGAACCAAGCCAGAAATACATCAAAGTTGGTTGACTTCAGTTTGAGGAGAACTCTCCCAAAAAGCAAAAAGTAGCCAAACTAGGACAGATCTTTTTTTGGTAAATCCAAAACTTTACCAAATTCAACAATAAGATTTTCAGGTGATGTGGGTTCTAGGTGTATAACTTGGTAACATTGGCCTTTTTTTGGTACAATCAAGACCAGGAAGGATTGAGAGATTCAGGAGGCAACCTAGGAAGAGTCAAATGACCTGAAGCCTGTGTAAAATGCAAATAACAACCATTTTGCATTTTGCCAACATGGCCTCCAAATCAGATTGGTCTTTGAGGCTTATAAGTTTTTGTTGGAAATATGTTAATTGGTACCCTTGTTTTCCAACATCCTTCTGCTATAAAATATGAGAAATGATTCTATATAGTTTTAAATAGATAAAAGAATGTAATAAGTGAACATGGAAAGAGGGTGGAAAATAGAACATTGTACTTGTATTAAACAAATCTACAGATTTTTTTCTACCTTTCTGATTAACAACAGTTATGGAAGTAATTGGGGCTCCATGTCCCTCTAATATATGCGAACACAGACCAGCACCCTTCCACAGCCTAAACAAGGTGATGCAATTAATAGGTTTATTCTTCAAACATAAAATAATTTATGGTAGATTTCCTACATTATAATTTTTAACCTTACCTGCCTAAATTGTCATAGCATCCCGTCATGATGAACCTGTGTGATAGAAGAACAAGGTTTGAAAAACTCAACGCTTGAAGAAATCATAATAACACGTAGCATAAAAACTTGAAGGAAAAGGAGGGAAAAGGGAAAGAAGAATGGGAGAGTGTTGCAAAGACCAATTGAATAACAGTGCAAAATGCAACTTAATTCAACTTCTGAAGTGGCCAGTAATTGAACTTGTGGAAAATCTTATGTTACAATTATTTGTGACAACAGGCTTCTCGAAAATGGTTGATAGAAACTCTACATTTTCAGACCAAACAATTAAGAAAGACAAATGCTTTGAGGATCATCGGAAAATAAAGGAATTCTCAAAAATCCTTTGGAACTAACCAGTAAAGACTTTTATATACAAGTACCGTAGTTCTACATGCACACACACACTAACAAATATACATGAAAGGACTGCAATAGAATTCGCCAGTTATATACTAATGAACTACCTACCCCCTAATCACTTTAATTGAAGTGGGGGTTCGTGGAATGTTGTGCTTGGGATTAAACCCGGGTTAAAATAAAGTACTCTAAAGCCACAAATGCCAGACTTGAATACAACACATTTCAATAGTTTGTGTTGTTGTATGAATGGAAATAACACCAAAAAGAATATAAATTTGCAGAAGTGTAGATGGCATAACAAGCTTACCCAGGATTGGAACCATCAATAGCACTGACCCAATCATCATGTAAAGAAGGTTCTTCCTCTCTCCTTGGGATTGCAGCCTTGACGTATTCAATTTCTAAAACTTTCTCCTGTAAGACAAAAGAGCTTGTTTGAAGAATAGTAGTTGTATAGTTATCAGTGAAAATGACATAAATGAATTACAGCAAATGAAATACAGTACCATTAATGCATATAGCTAAAAATTACTGGAGCACAGTTAGAAAGAAGAATTACCGCAGAGATACCCTTAGCAACTAGAAACTCTTCCAATGACATCCGAATTAACTCTCCCCCGATAAGAAAATCGAAGGGCTCGAGTTGCCAATCATCGTTACCTGGAGAGTTAGAAGAGCAACAATACTTAGTTCATAAGAATAAAGAGGAAAAGTAACCACTTCTTTACAAGGTTGCACCTTTGAGTTCAAAATCACTAGTTCCTGAATAAATTCAAGAACCCATTCCTTTATACTTACCAGCTTCAAGAAGGTTGTTAACGATGGCTGAGAGGCCCATCCGGGTAAGGTTTGATGGAATAGCAATAGAGGTGGTTGGAACTTTGAACGGAGACTTGAGTTTGGTGACAAAACGTACATGAACACGCCTTGACGGCTCATCATCAGCTCCGCTGTTATCCATCTCAGTATAGAAGATGAAACTATAAGAAGAGACGTCTTCAACCGAGTAAATATGAATTGGGGATAAGTCTTTTGGAAAATTTTGATAGGTTTTGAGACAATTCTTCCTTCTGCAAACCAGAGTGTTGAATGGAGAAGACGGCAAAAGCTATATATCTACCGTTTTGCCACTAAACCATTGTCAAAGTCCGTTTTAATTTTAAGCTCCTTTTTTCTCAAAAAAAACAAAACTGTTGCTGATCGCATTTCAGCACTTTGATAAACACCAATGACCTACTTTTATTTTCAGTTGGGCCGGACAGAATTATTGTATTTAGGCCCATTCTGAAGTGAAAACAAATAATGAAAGTAAGTAAAGTGATTTTAATTTAACATATTTTTTTATTTTTACTTTTAAATAATTTACCATATTTGCACAAACAAAATAATAATTCTTTTTCCAATTATTTCTCCTACGGGTAAGCGGTCCAAACCCATTGATGTTGGTTTACTAAATTTTAAATCGTCGGTTTAGTTTAAAGGTAACCGTAATGAATTCGGTTTGATATAACTTACTCCTTAATAGAGCGTTCGAGTTTTGAATTATCCGAGTCTAAAAAAACGTTAAAAAAATTAATAATAATTAGTTTTTTCGTGAGATTAGAACTATAACCAAATAATAATTTTAAGTTTTCATCCATAACCATTAGGCAAGACTTTTTATATTTAAAAAAAATTAATAATATGTTATTTATTTTATTAAATGAGCTGTTAGAAACTTTCTTAACCGGTGGACATGTTGAGCTTACCCTAGGACCATGTCTAACCTTTAATTTCAACGCATAACACAATTTTTTTTATGACATTTAAATCATATTTTAAAATTTAAAATACAAAATTTATATCTATTATAAAAAAAACAAAATATTTCTTTAAATTACATATTTTTTTTAATCACCTAACTAAATTTGAACAAATTAAAATGTGTAAATCTCAAAAATAATATTAAATTTAAAAAAAAAAATACTTACAAAATATCTCAATATTGTTTTCAAATAATTAAAAAATTAAAATAATACAATAAATAAGATTGATAAAAGTTTTGTTTATTTAAGAAAAAAACTCTTAATTGTTAAAATTTTAATAATTCAATACGATATCATTAAAAAGTTGAAACTTATTTAAAAAAACAAAAAAATAATAATAATTTAAACTCGAACCTTAAATACCAATTGATTAGGTGAGGAATAACTTTGCATAATCTTATTAACTGAAAAAATTAAATAATTTCTCTCTTTCTTCCCATTTTTATATTTTCTAACAAATGAAGATGATGCTAAGTCATTCTCTCACCAAATTTATGTGTCACTAAAAATAATTAAAAATTAACTCTTTTAAAACAATTAATAGTACTGATAATTAAAAATTAATCGATTTAACATAAATTTAATTTATAATTCCTTAAAGTAATTATTCAAAAACTCTCTACTCAGGGGTTGGGGTTGTTCTATTCTTCATCTGGTTCTATGGGTTTCGGTTTGGTGAAGAAGGTCGGAGGAGGCTTTAGGAGCTTTTCGGTGCAGGCCGCGAAGGGGGTTTCTTCCCCTAGCCTGAAAATTGATGGTGTCCGAGAGATTATCGCCGTCGCATCCGGTAAAGGAGGCGTGGGCAAGTCCACCACGGCAGGTGAGAGTTTTTCAGCTGCTTCCTCTCCATTCATTCATCGGCCAATAAATGAAAAGAATTTCCTTTATAGTGATACGTTTTGATTATCAATTCTGCGTTTGTGCACTTGGGGAATGAAATTAATTCTGTCATGTCTAAAATCTTTGAATCTGCAGTCAACTTGGCTGTGGCACTTGCTAACAATTGCAAACTCAAGGTCGGATTGCTTGATGCTGATGTTTACGGACCTTCGATTCCCACAATGATGAAACTTAGTGGAAAGCCAGATGTGAGTCAAGGTGAGATGAGGTTTAAGGTTTATAATGTACATGAGAGTTTTGGTTTATTAAGGTGTGCTTTTGTTGTCTATGTTTATGGTAGACAGGAAATTAGTACCCATAGAAAACTATGGAGTGAAGTGTATGTCAATGGGAGTTTTGGTAGAGGGAAAATTTGATGCAATTGTATGGAGAGGCCCTATGGTATGTCTCATTGTATTTTCCTTTGCTTTGAAATGGGTTGTTCTTATTTCTACGATTGTTTTAGTTTAAAAAATGAAAAGTAGTGAAATTTTCAGGTGATGAAAGCCCTTGAACAGATGTCAAGGGGAGTTGAGTGGGGAAATCTTGATATTCTCGTTGTGGATATGCCCCCTGGAACTGGTGATGTTCAGCTATCTATTTCACAGAGACTGCAATTATCAGGTAGTTGAAATATTAGAGAATAATAAACCCTGTTCGAAAAGAAGAATTAGAAATATTAGAGAAAATTGAATCTACAAATAAGTATTGGACTAAGTGTAGTACCCTTGTCTCTCTTTGTTCATACTATCACAAATGGATCTCGCTTTGGACTAAGTCTAGTACCCTTGTCTCTCTTTGTTCATACTATTACAAATGGATCTCGCTTCATTTTACTTTGAGAAAGAAAAGATGAACCATGAAAAATGAACAGAATCAAGTATCTAACTTTTTGCTTGTGATTCCCATTTTTCCTCAAAAAGATGTTTTTGCGTTTTGTGGATTCACAACAGGCGCTGTGATTGTTTCAACTCCTCAAGATGTTGCTTTGATGGATGCTCGAAGAGGAGTCAACATGTTCTCTAAAGTCAAAATTCCTGTATGATTATTATTTCTTATACTCAATTTTACGTCCACATCTATGTTTGGTTGTTTTGAATGCTTTTGTTGTTCTTCAATTTATAGATTATGCCCCATATGGAAACACTTGGATGAAAGGATTAAGACAGAGACAATTCAGAAATTTATTGTTGTTTCTGATCTACATCTGCATCCAGATACAAAA
Source organism: Impatiens glandulifera (assembly GCF_907164915.1). Lineage (NCBI taxonomy): Eukaryota > Viridiplantae > Streptophyta > Magnoliopsida > Ericales > Balsaminaceae > Impatiens > Impatiens glandulifera. The sequence goes on along the minus strand of NC_061864.1, from coordinate 12,622,024 downwards.
AAAAAATTACAAGTGTTTCCGAATGTGGGTATTGTTCGAAACCACCACTCCAATATAAGTTGAGGATTTCTTTCTAATTTATGTTTCATTATACATAATTATTGTATATCTATCAGATACTAGGAATCATCGAGAACATGAGTTTCTTCAAATGTCCACACTGTGGTGAACCTTCACATATCTTCGGGAAAGAAGGTGCTCGTAAGACTGCTGATGAGATGAGTGTGCCATTCCTTGGCGAGGTACACAAAACTACTGTTATTAGCTTTTCGGGTTACCATTAAGGATTCCAAAAACAAAATTCTTAGTTCTAATTTTCCTTAACTTGAGTTGTTCTAGTTGGGAGATGATAAAGATCTCAATTTGATTTGGTTTGTAGCTAATATGAAGTTTTCTTTATAAATTTTCAGATACCGTTAGAAGTTGATATTCGAAGTACCTCAGATGAAGGGAAACCCATAGTGTTGACAAGCCCAAACTCTGCAGCCTCTGTAGCTTACACTGAAATGGCGAATAAATTAGTCAGGCGACTTGAAGAACTCTCTGGACAAACAACAATTAGACCAGAGATAAACCTGTAAAGGTCAAGTTTTGATCCCAAGTAAGTGACAGTATTGAGGATAGAATGCTATTAATAATGACAACCCATCAAGTCTTTGTGATGAAACTTTTGAGAAAAGTTATAACTATACCATGCATGATTGTTCTTATAAAAAAATTCTGCAAGTGTTTTTTAAAATTTTGTATTTCGTAAATCTCTTATTGATATTTGTCAATGGCGAGTCAAACCGTTTTTTCTATAGGCAAACTATTTCTCACTATAATGTATTAATGCAAAAAAGTATGTTCAATAATACATAGAAGACATTACAAACATTCATGTGTGAATATTGATAAAAGTACAATCATTAGTAATTTATTCATTCAATAATACATAGAAGACATTACAAACATTGTATAAAAGGCATAATATACAATAACTTAGCAAAAATCATGCATTATTCTTATTAATATTATTATTATTACATGATAAACTTATTAAAGTTGTAAATATAATTCAAGGCTAATCAACCAACTCACTTCACTTGTCCTGAAAATATTGTTTCCTCAAGTTCATTAGGACCTCATATATCGATTGTGGAGTAGCAAGAGACTTGAAAACACTCTCCCTTTTCATACATCTCTCAGCCCATTCCACAATTTTAGGGCACTCATCCCTAATGTTTAGCCCCGTCTTCTCCAATGAAAGAAACCAGCCGTAAAAAGGAATTAACGTCATATCAACAACTCCGAAGCATTCCCCGCCAAAGTAGGTTTTGTTACCGAGCTCCTCTTCCAACACCTTATAGCACTTCACCAACTCTTTCTTTTTTGCCTCTTGCCTTTCTCCTGAACTCTTAACCACAAATCCACTTGATTTTTCGTATATCTGTTAGAGAAAAATGATCACAGTTTTGCATAAGTGAAAATTATTCAAACTAAATGGACAATAATATCCAATGTATATTATATAATATTTATAAGGGTCTGGTTAGTGGTTACTTACATTTTTGGCTATGTAATCAACCCAAAACCTAGCCTGAGCTCGTAGATGAGGATCAGATGGGAAGATGTGAGAATATCCGGTCCATAGATCATCTATGTACTCTAGAATGATGGAAGAATCGGATATAGGTAGTCCGTTGTGGATAAGAACAGGAACTTGCTTGTAAACGGGGTTCATCGCGTGCAACAATTTGCTTTTGTTACTCAAATCCTCTTCGAAGCTTTCATATTCCACACCTTTCTCAGCTAAGCCAATTCTCACCTTTGCAGCAAATGGACTAGGTAATAGGTCCAACAAAACAACCTATTTTCTGCCATATGGGGATGATCAATGATGACCCTATTGAGTTTTGAGTTAATTCTAATTAGGGAGATAGATCTAGAATGCAATGAGTTGTGAAGAGATGAATCTGAGGTATTTTATAGGTGAGTTTAGCACCATATATATTTTTTGTTTGATCTATTTTGATGACTACATTGCATAAGTCATTCATTATAATAGTAATATAATATTTTCTTATTGGCCAAATTACATGCATATAGATACTTTTCTTTGGAGGCCAGGAGCCTGACCTTCTCAGTGATGTATGTGAGGAAAATCATTGAATTATTTCCAAAACATATTTAGAAAAATTAAGAAATTTAATTTCAAAACAGGAAAATTAAAATTTTATTTAATAATAATTAGCTTTAAAGTATGTACAGGTCTTAAAACTAGGATAGGATGTCCGAACAGGCTAACCCAACTATGAAATTTTAGGGTTTAGGGTTATTTTGGTCACAACTCGATTCTATCTGAATGCGCTCTAGGTTTAAGTCGGGAGTCATAGTGGTGGGATATCATGTTAGTTCTCGTTTAATTTCAAAAAAAAATTTATGAAATTTTCTCATAGGGAGAAGACATATATTTGGGACATATGTAGCGAAGACTAATAGCTCAATGATATAGAATATAAACTCGTGTCCTTATAATCATGGGTTCAAGTTCGGACTGTTTTCAATAAAGTTTCATTTCAACTATATTGTGAAATTGTATTTGATATCAGTTGTAGATCCTAAATAAAAATTGATGTCTTTACGTACATTGTACAAAATAAATAATGGTCTACAATACAACTTTGAGTCTCATAAGACTTAAAATGTCTATTTTCTACTTATGAAAAATGTATCAATTTTTAAAGAATTTTAAGCAGAAAATTTTGGTATTAATAACATTTTTTTTGTTTATGAAAATTTATGTGCTTTGAGAAACCTATTTAAGAAAATTGTATAAAAGTTGACCTAGTTTTTATCTTTTTTATTTTAAAAGATCATAAACAATTTTCGATAATAATTTGATAAAATGAACATATAAAATCGTGTTATATTGTTAAATAATAAAATTACAATTTTTTATTTATAAAAATTTATGTATTTGAAACGTCACAGATTTGCAACAATTTTATAATCTTAACTTTTTATTGGCATATTTTAACATTATAATAGAATAATCTATAATTTGAGATTGACACGGATAAGTTTAGATTGGTCTAAGTAATTTCTTTATTTTTGTTTTAAAATATTTTAAGCGGCTCATGTTAACTTATCCAACAATACCAAGCAAATGTATAATAAAGTAATAATATATGTGAATATTAATAAAAGTACACAATTTATTCATTCCATAATACATAGAAGATATTACAAACATTTAGATAAGGCATAAGCAACCAGCAACAAACAATAACCATTATTCTTATTCATATTATTATTACACAAAAAAACTTATTAAAATTGCAAATATAATTCAAACTTATTGAATATTGATTGGCTAATCAATCAACCCTCTTCACTTGTCCTGAAAATATTGTTTCCTTATGTTCTTTAGGACTTCATATATCAATTGTGGAGGAGCAAGAGACTTGGAAACACTCTCCCTTTTCAGGCACCTTTCAGCCCATTCCACAATCTTAGGGCACTCATCCTTAATGTTTAGTCCCGTCTTCTCATATGAAAGAAACCACCCGGAAAAAGGAATTAAAGCCATATCAACAGCTTCGAAGTTTTCTCCGCCAAAATAGGTTTTGTTCCCGAGTTCCCCTTCCAATACCTTATAACGCTTCACCAGCTCTTTCTTTTCCGCTTCTAGAGTTTCTCCTGTACTCTTAACCACAAAGTCACGCGATATATCGAATATCTGTTCGAGAAAAATAATTAATACAATTTGATATAAGTGAAAATTGCTCAAAATCTAAATAGACAATAATTCCAAGGTATTATATTTTTTATAAGGATTGTTAATAATGAGACTTACATTTTTTGATATGTAATCAACCCAAAACCTAGTGTTGGCTCGTAGATAAGGATCGGATGGGAAGATATGAGAATTTTCTGTCCATACCTCATCGATGTACTCTAGAATGATAGAAGAATCGCAGATAGGTATTCCATTGTGGATAAGAACGGGAATTTGTTTGTAAATGGGGTTCACCGTGAGCAACAATTGACTTTTGTTACTCAAATCCTCTTCGAAGCTCTCGTATTCCACGCCTTTCTCGGCTAAGCCAATTCTCACCTTTGCAGCGAACGGGCTAGGCAATGTGTGCAACAAAACAAGCTTTTCTGCCATTGAGATGATGATCCCTTTTGAGTTTTGAGTTAATTCTAGCTAGATGGAAAGTTCGATCTAGAATACAATGAGTAGTTGTGAAGAGATGAATATCAGGTAATTACTATTTTATAGGTGAGTTTAGCACCATCTTTTTTATTTTGAATTATATTTTTATTTAAGCCAAAATGAAAGTCATTCTCAATCGTAATTTAATATTTTCTTATTGACCAAATTAATTAATTACATGCGTATAAATACTAATTTTTTGGAGGCCATGAGCGTGACCTTTTTTTCAGTGACGTCTGTGAGGAATATTTTAATTTCCAAACTTAGAAACTCTCTAGATGTTCTATATATAATGTTGACTATATAATTGACTATATATAGTTGATAACTATATTTTACCACATTAATTTTTAATCGTAGTTAAAGGTTATGATTTATTTTTAAATAAATAAAAAAACATACAATGAGGGATTAATATTTAATACTATAACAGATTTGAAAAAATCAGTGCTTTTACCATCATAGTAAGGTTAACTATAATAATTTTTACCGTAGTTAAAGGTCATGACGTATATTTTTGTGTACTTTTTCTAAAACAAAATTATTAAAATTTTAACATATAATAGCATTATTTTATGACCGTACGTCAAGAAAAACAGTTTTTTATGTTAAGGTATTAACTAAATTATAATTTACTTAATTCAGCCACCCTTTTATTTGTTATATGATAAAAACAAAAAGAAATACCTTTCAATCAACTACTACAAATTTTCAATGTAAAAAAACTCACTTTCTATATGTAGGCACGTTATATTAAATTCAATCCAAATACAATTATGTTTAATACTAATACTATAAACTAAACCTAACTTCTAAGTACATTATATAGGTAAGGAAATGAGGTGTGTGTTTAGTTTTGTGTAATTTTTTTGGAATTGTTTGTTAGAAAATGCTTTTCTCAAATTCTCTATACAAGTTCATGTAAAGAAAATTGAGTTTATTTTTTTTAATAAAATGGTTTGTTTTACTCTAATGCTAGGCTCTTTCAAGTGATAAGAATCTTATCTAACAAATCAATGGTTACAAATTTAATTTATATTTGAAACGTTTTAAGTTAAAGTTGAAAATTAAACCAATAAATTAAGATGTGTTATGTTTTTCGTACTAATATAATAATAAAACATGGTATAAAAACACTTAAAAAATCTAGTCCTATCGACTTTATTTAATAATAATAATAATTGTGATTGTTATCATACAACTTTAAAAAAGACTCAATTAATCTAACTAGGGTTGTTGCAATTAACTTCATAAAGTAAATACTCTATTGATAATTAGTATGTCTCTTATTCTAAATAAAGAAGTGCAGTTTAAAATTTATGTATCTAATTAGTGAGTCTTAACCGTGCTAACATTTTTTCCAAAATATAAATCATAATTAAAAAAATGTGAGTCAAAGTCTTCTTGTAAGGAAGACCACTAATTATGATTTAGATATGTTTTTCACACATTAAATGTGGCCAAGTCAGTCTTAGTCTTGGACCAAAAGAGACAAATAATTCCCCTTTAGTGAAGTTACAAAAATTAATTTGATCCATTTAAAAAATTACATATATGTGTATAATTTGAAGAAACAAAAGTATATTTGAAGCAAAATATTATGTTTTTTACTTTTTCATTTAGGAAATTAATATAATTTCACTTTAATTTAAAACGTTTTTATTACAACTAACATTAATTAATTATGTGCACGAATAAAAATATAAACAAAATATAATTTAGATATATTTTTCACACATTAAATGTGGCCAAGTCAAGTCTTAGTCTTGGACCAAAAGAGACAAATAATTCCCCTTTAGTGAAGTTACAAAAATTAATTTGATCCATATATATATATATATGTATAATTTGAAGAAACAAAAGCATATTTGAAGCAAAATATTATGTTTTTTACTTTTTCATTTAGGAAGTTAATATAATCTCACCTTAATTTAAAATGTTTTTATTACAACTAGCATTAATTAATTATATGTATGAATAAAAATATAAACAAAATATTATTTATATAAATATTTTAAATAAAGTTAATATTATTTAAATTTAATAAATTTAAAATTAGTTTTAGTTTATAAAAATTAAATTCAATCTAAAATTTAATATTAATATATATTTTAAAATTTGTCAAATAACTAAAGTTAGAAAAAAAAATTATGAGTTTAAAATAATTAAATGAAAAGAGATTTATTCTTACTAAGAATTAAGTTAATTACACAATTTATTTAGTTAGGTAAGACAAATTTATCTAGAGAATTACTTGAAATTATAAATAATACATTTTACTCTTATCTAAAATAATGTTAGATGTATTTACTTCTAATTTTTTACCACATTTTTTTAACACCACTTCGACAAACCAACCACCAATCATATAATCAACATCTCGTATCATGATCTCACACACCTATTATTTCTCTCCAAACCAGCCACCAATCTCAATCGACATCTCATCTCGTGACGTCACATTTTTTCACACACATTTTATCTCCCTCGACAAACTAACCATCAATATCAATCAACCTCTAATATCGTGAGCTCACATATATTCATTTTTACTCTTATCACGACCTCTTTTACCCTCACTTCAACAAAATAATAACCCATCTCAATCAACAACTTCAGTCAATCAACATCTCATTCATATATTCTTAACCACTAATATCTAATTTGTTAACGACCTCTTATATTTATCCATCACTTCGTCAAAACAACCACTAAACCCTCCAATCGACATCCCATCTCGTGACCTTACACACATCTTATCCCATTGTCAAACCAACCACCAACCAAACCCCTTACCCGACATTTTATCCCTAGAGAAAAATCAATCAAAATTCGCATTTGTGAGAATTTGAACTCTAGTTTAAGCATGAAATGTCAACCCTTTAATTAGTAGACCACTTAAGATTATTAAAATAATTTTATAATTTTGTGTGTATATATATATTTTGTAGTTAATCTTTATATTAACCAACAAATAATTAATACTAGAAAAAAGAATATTATATATATAAATATATATATATATATATATAATAAGAGAAAAAATATATAATAAAAAATAAAATGTATTTATATAAAATTAATAATGAAAGATAAATATAACTATATTTATAAAAGTGTTGTTTTTATATATATATATATATATATATATATATATATATATATATATATATATATATGATAAAAGAGAAAAATTAAAAATTAAATTAATTAGAAAATAAAATATAAATTATTATTACTTTAAGATTTTTTAGATTATGATAGTAAAGAGAAATAAAATTATTTGTGATAAAATATATATATATATATATATATATTATTGTTTTATTATATATAAAAATAAATAATTATATAATATTTTATATATAAATATAAAAATAATTAATTAGACAATATACATTTTAAATGATTATTAGATAAATTATATTTATAAAATATTATGATGAAAAATAATATATATATGTATATATAATAAAAGAGAAAAATAATAAAAAAATTCATTAGGAAATATAAAATAATAAATTAATTATTATTATTTTATTTTTTAGTTTATCCGGATGATCGATGGAAGAAAGACCAACCATATCTCAAACTTTTCGCTATCACCGTTTTAGAGTTTGGCATCATGCCTAAACGGTCTTATTTGACTCGGGCAAATTGTGTTAGACTCTTAATCGTGTTGGGTTGTGTTGTGTCTTAATCTTATGTGTGTCGTATCATGTCGTATTGTTTCGTGTTATTCCGACTAGAGTTTCGACCTAATCATATTGTATTGATGCTCGTTTTCATGTGTGTAATGTCGTGTGTCTTGACACATTCATATTAATTAAATATTTATATATATATATATATTAAATTATATTGTTAGTAAAAATATATAATTATTAATTTATTTTAATTTAAAAAACTTAAAATAATTTAATAAGTTAAATGTATTAAATATGATATTTAAAAAATTAATTAAGATGTTAAATAGGTAAGATGGTTATATATAGATTTTATCCTATAATTTCTGAATAATAATTTGAATATCAATTATTTAAAATATATTTTAAAATTTATAAATAATTATCTAAATAAAATTAATTAATAATTTATTAATTGATTAATAATATAAATAGTTTGAGAATATTAATTTAAAAATGGGTAGTTTGAGGAGGTAAACAAGCTAATCCAATCAAGAATCTTCCTCCTCATTATCGTAATCAATGTCAATGATCCTAATGTACTGATAAGTGGTAGGGGTGGACAAACCCACGGATCGGATCCGATCCGGTATTTCAGATCGGATATCCTCATCTATTTTCTCCAAAATTTGCGATCCGTATCCGATCCGGTATCTGACCACTATTCGATCCGAAAATACCGGATCGGATCGGATCGGCCAGCCGGATACCCGCTGATCCCATTTTTTCATATTTTTAATTTTTTTTCATATGCTAGAAAATTGAAATTGTTTGATTAAGAATTTCAGTTATGAATAATGACGATTTGAGAACAGAATCACAAACAGATCTAAAGAGAAATGAGAAGAAAAACAAATGAAAGAGACATATTTTTGTTTGGGTTTGTGGGTTTGTAAAGGAAAATGGGAGAAAATATAAGGAAGAGGGAGATTTTGTATTTTTGTTTGGGTTTGTAAAGAGAAGAAAGGAAGAAATATATTTTTGTTTAGTTTGTAATTGTTTAATAATATTTTTATTTAGGTTTGTAAAGAGAAACGGGAAGGAAAATATAGAAAGAGAGATTTTTGGTTGAGTTTGTATTTATTTAATAATATTTTTGTTTGAGTTTGTTTATTTAATAAATTTTAAAAATCATTGGATCGACTTCGGATATCTGAAATCTTTTTTGTCCGATCCGTATCCGATTCGAAAATCCGGTAAAAATATCGGATCGGATCGATATCCGAATTCGATCCATCGGATACGAATTTTTTCGGATCGGGCGGATCAACGGATCGGATCTTTCGAATCGAATTTTTTGGTCACCCTTAATAAGTGGAGTATAGCTCCGGAGAGATAAGACCCTCGTCTGTAGGGGAGGCATGTCTCCACAAAAGGTGTAGGTTAGCTGCTAGTTTGGAGAAAGAAATTAGAAATGTGAATAGAAATTTAAGGAATTTATAGTTGTCACATTTATAAATATTATATTATCAAAATTAAATTATTATAATGTATTTATTATTTAATGTGTTAAAAATAATTGATATTATAAAATAATTTAAAATTTTAAAAATAAATTAATTAATAAAGTAATATCGGAGAGAATTATTTGGAGACTCACAATTTTATTCATAAAATTTATTTATTTTATATTTATATTCTATTTTAATTTGTATTATTTAAGATAAATTTTCATTTTAATATTTTAATTTTTGTAGGTTTAGTTTTAATTATATATATTATATTTATAAAATTAAATAATTTATTAATTGAATGAGGATGTAAATAGATTTAGAGAAAATGTTAATGTAAAGTTGTATAACTTAGGTAATGTGACTAATTATGTTTATGTCGTTTCGTGTATAAAATTGTGTTCGTGTCGTGTTCGTGTCGACTTGTGATCTTGTTACAATCGTATAAAATCATAATTGTGTCGTCTCGTGTTTGTGTCGTGTACAACCCACGAACCAAGTAAAATAATATTGTATTGTATCGTTCCGTACTAATATCGTGTTATATCGTGTCGGTTCATGTTGATCCAACCAATTGCCCAACTTTAGGCCGATTGATGGAAATATACTGACTAACGGAGTATGAAAGTGAAGAGAAATAAAATTATTTGTGATAAAAAAATAATATGATATATATATATATATATATATATATATATATATATATAATTTATTATTAGTGAATTCATAATTATTATTGTTTTATTATATATAAATAATTATGTAATATTTTATATATAAATATAAAAATATTTAATTAGACAATATACATTTTACATTATTTTCATAAATAATTTGTTTTCTTTCTTATCATATGTTTTCTTTTATATATATATATATGAAGTAAAAAAAAATTAATTAGGAATTGTAGGAGAGAAAGTAACACTAATTCCGAATAAGGAGTTGCCAAATCTTTCTTTTGAGCATATATATTTTTATTTTTTGGTATCAACTTTTTATCACTTTATAAAAAATCAAGAAATATATGTTTCACTAAAATTATCTAAAACTGTTGACAAAAATTATCACATTTATTCTATCAATAAAAAATATATTATATATTATTAATACCAAAATACCCTCATAATTTATTTACTATTTTCTTAATCTATTTTATTTTAAAAACATTATCACTTATTTTGTATTTTATATATAAAATACATTTTATAATTATTGTAAAGTGTATTATTAATTATCTTTTTGTAAAATTATTTAAAATATTTGTTCTATATTAAAAAATATTTGATTTTCTTAATTATATATATTTTTTAATTTCAAATTTTAACATAAAATTTAATTGTTTATAAAATATATTTTAATATTTGTAAATAAATATTATAATGTTAATTGTGAGTGATAAAAATATTTAATAAGACATGTTATTCTTCAAAAAAATAATTATATCAAACAAATTTTTAATATTTACAAAAAAAAAAAAATAAGTAGAGATTATCAACAACATCATATGCCATTCTAATAAAGATGTTCAAACAAAAATAATAATTACCGGATAAATTAAATAATTTTATTAGATAATGTATAATATATATATATATATATATATATATATATATATATATTTGTGAACTTAACAAACCTAAGGTTAGATGGGAGTGGAGATAAAAAAAGAAATGTGTATTTTCAAAATTTTATATTTTATTTGAAACAATACCAAATATGTTTTTTTTATAAAGAAATAAAATAACTTAAAATTTAAAATACAAAAATTAAATAAATATTTTAAATCACTTAAATTTAAACATAAAAGGGTACACATGTCAAAAGTATTATAGGAAACAATCATACCAAATAAAGTTTAATCTAATTAATCACAGCTTACATACCAAACAAAATATTTTTTTTTTATAATTATTAAAAATTATTGTGACAAAATATCAGACTGTAACTACATAGAAAATGAGGTTTTTTTTTATTAAAAAAGTGTAAAAGTTGTAATTGAAAGGGATTTGTTTTTGTTTTATAAAAAAATTAACCAGAACTATAAACTTTTATTGATAAAAAAAATTAAGTAAATTATAAAGTAGTAAATACATTAACAAAAAGAACTCACTTGGTATTAACTACGATCAAATAGTGTCGCTGTTATATGTTTATTTTTCAATATTTTGTTTTTGAACATTTTTCGTTCTTTAACAACGGTAAAAACTACTGTCGTTAAAATTTAAATATGAACAGCAATAAATTAAAACTGTCGTCGTGGATAATAAATAAAAAATAACGTATATTTTTTAATCTGTTAGGGTATTAATGATGGTAAAAGTGCTCTTTATCATTATTTTGTTTCAAAAGAATAAATAAAAATGTCCTCATAATTAATAATTAATATTGAGTTAAATATAACACCAACTACATGGGAAATTAAATCATGACTCATGTTTGACCAAATCAGATCTTACAGAATTAGTTTTTCCTCTCATTCAGTGTTTCGGACCAATGACCAATGACCAATCAGAGAGAAATATCTGAAATTAGTTTATATGCTTCATAATAAATAGTTATATATTTATTTTAAGATCAAACTTTGGGTCAGAATGTATTGAAGAAAAATAAACTGAATATCAAAATTAATTATTTTTAGGTCAATTTCATTCCAAACTAAAATTTGAGGTGAAATTAATCTAAATTTAAGTTAATGGGCTATTTATTAATAAGTTTAAAAATAAAATAAATATTAAAAAAAAAAAAAAAAAAAAGATATAGCCATTTAATCTTATGATTCTTACATAATGCAAACTCACACTTAAAGTTGTATACAGAAACTCACATATTTAAAGTTATTTACAAAATGACCATATTTTAAATCCGTTAGTTAAAGTTTATCTATGAACAAATGAAGTGAATCAATTTAAACGGGTTATGTATATATATATAATGATGCTTAATTTTTAAAGTTTTCGAATTGTCGGGTCGAGATGTGTGGTTAATTTGGATATATATATGTGAGAGTAAATTGATATTTGGGTTGGATTGTGGGTTGATCCACCCATAAACTTAAAACGGTATAAAATCAAATTAAAAATATTATAGGTATGTTTCGAACTCGCAACCTAACAAAACAAGTTCAACTCTTTAACCAACAAGGCTAATAACATTTTATATTATAAATTCAACACCAAATTAGATGAATGTGGGACAATTTAATAATATAAGTTCAACTTTTTAACTAACTAATATATATATATATATATAATGATGCTTAATTTTTAAAGTTTCCGGATTATCGGGGTCGAGAGCTGTGGTTAATTTGAATATATATGTGAGAGTAAATGAATACTTGGGTCGGATTGTGGGTTGACCCACACATAAATTTAAAACGGTTTAAAATAAAATTAAAAATACTATACGTATGTTTCGAACTCGCAACCTAATAAAACAAGTTCAACCCTTTAACTAACTAGGTTAATAACACTTTATATTTTAAATTCAACACCAAATTAGATGAACGCGGGACAATTTAATAATATAAGTTCAGATTTTTAACTAACTAATCTATATATATATAATGATGCTTAATTTTTAAAGTGTCCGAATTGTCAGGTCGAGAGCTGTGGTTAATTTGAATATATATGTGAGAGTAAATGTATATTTGGGTCGGATTGTGGGTTGAACAGACCATAAATTTAAAACGGTTTAAAATAAAATAAAAAAATGCTATGTGTATATTTCGAATTAAAAATGCTATTACATTTTTATCGTATTTTTTTTACGATTTTTTATATCATTATTCGTGCAAATTTATGAGCTACACGCTAGTTTATAAATAAAAATGTTGTCAAAACTAAGTTTGTCTTGCAGTTGGACAAAAACAAGACATGCCATATTAGTTTTAAGTCCTGCCAAAGATAATCAAAGCTTGTGTCAAAGTTCTGAATTCGAATTATTCACCTCTATCATTCATATTAACATTATTTGATGTGTGAAATATATGGTGATAGAAAACCAGATATTATTTTATGGGTGGAAGTAACTCTCATTTCAACATCTTGTGAAATTTGATAATGGTGTGAAGATTTATGTAGTTAGTTGTAGAGCTTAAAAAATCATGTCTATATTTAAATTATGAATTCGAGTATTGATCGCCTCACAATTTTCGCGCAAGAAATTTTATTAATGGTGGACTCTTGCTATATGATATTGTAGGTACTTTTAATAAGGCACCACCCTTGTCTAATGGTGATTTACAAATGAGCAAAGGTAATATTAAATGGTAGTCCACAATACAAATTATCACGGCTGATACACCATAGAGCTTTGATGATCAGTGGTATATATAATAATTAAAATGTTTAAAAAATATATCATTTTTTTCTTTGAAATCTTGATATTTTTTTTAGAATTAAATCTGACAAGTTTAAATTGAAATATTATATTTATAACAGCCCTTCTTTTTGTTTATGAGAATTCATGAGTTTGAGAATGTATTTAAGAAAATTGTATAAGGGTTGACCAAGTTTCTAACTTTTATTTTAAAATATTATAAACGATTCTTTATAAAAATATATAGTCATACAAGTCATTTATAGTACTCTTAAACAATAAAGATTACATTTTTCTATTTATAATAATTCATGTAATTGAAAGTAATTAAGAATCGGTGTCAAATTAGATTAATTTATGGCGTTTTTTTATTCAATAGGCTCTCCTCAATTATTTGATGTTTTATTGCGACAATTTTCATAATATTAATTAACTTTATATTGTCATATTATTGACATATTTTAATATTACAACACTTAATTTTATAAATTGAAATTCTACACAAATACTTTTAGATCGGACAAGTTTCTTTATTTTTATTTTAAAATAGTTTAAGCGATAATTTATTTTGTGTTATAACCGACGCGACAATTTTATATGGTTGGCTTCTTATCATTTGGAATATTATAGTATTAACATATTTTTAATAAAGTCATATTAATTAGTTAAAGTAATAAATGTTGAATACCTAAAACTTAAGCTCACATTCATGTGTGAATATTGATAAAAGTACAACCACTAGTAATTTATTCTTTCATTCATTCAATAATACATGGAAGATATTACAAACATTTAGTATAAGGCATAGCATATATAATAACATAGCAAGAAGCATTATTCTTATTCATATTATTATTACACAATAAACTTATTGATTGGCAAGTCAATCAACCTTCTTCACTTGTCCTGAAAATATTGCTTCCTTACGTTCATTAAGACTTCATATATCAACTGTGGAGGAGCAAGAGACTTGGAAACACTCTCCCTTTTCAGGCACCTTTCAGCCCATTCCACAATCTTAGGGCACTCATCCTTAATGTTTAGTCCCGTCTTCTCATATGAAAGAAACCACCCGGAAAAAGGAATCAACGCCATATCAACAGCTTCGAAACTTTCTCCGCCAAAATAGGTTTTGTTCCCGAGCTCCCCTTCCAACACCTTATAGCGCTTCACCAGCTCTTTCTTTTCCGCTTCTTGAGTTTCTCCTGTACTCTTCACCACAAAGTCACGCGATCTTTCGAATATCTGTTAGAGAAAAATAATCCAATTTGATATATAAGTGAAAAATGCTCAAAAACTAAATAGACAATAATATTCCAAGGTATTATATTTTTTTATAAGGATTTTTAATAATCATATACTTACATTTTTGGAGATGTAATCAACCCAAAACCTAGCGTTGGCTCGTAGATAAGGATCGGATGGGAAGATGTGAGAATTTTCTGTCCATACCTCATCGATGTACTCTAGAATGATAGAAGAATCGGAGATAGGTATTCCATTGTGGATAAGAACGGGAATTTGTTTGTAAATGGGGTTCACCGTGAGCAACAATTGACTTTTGTTACTCAAATCCTCTTCGAAGCTCTCGTATTCCACGCCTTTCTCGGCTAAGCCAATTCTCACCTTTGCAGCGAACGGGCTAGGCAATATGTGCAACAAAACAAGCTTTTCTGCCATTGAGATGATGATCCCTTTTGAGTTTTGAGTTAATTCTAGCTAGATGGAAAGTTCGATCTAGAATGCAATGAGTAGTTGTGAAGAGATGAATATCAGGTAATTACTATTTTATAGATGAGTTTAGCACCATCTTTTTTACGTTGAATTATATTTTTATTCAAGCCAAAATAAAAGTAATTCATATCAGTAATATAATATTTTCATTTTGACCAAATTAATTAATTACATGCATATATATACTATTTTTGGGGGGCGTGATATCTTTTCTGTTTTCAGTGACGTCTGTAAGAAATATTTTAATTTCCAAACCAAGATACTCTCTAGATGTTCTATATTTGTTGACTATATCAATCATTGGGGCTATAATTTTGTTCAGGTGTTCAAAAAAAACTCTATGGTAAAAAATTATTGTGCCTTATGTTTTTTAGTCTGTTATGGTATTAATGATTGTAAAAAATACTGTCTGTTAATTGTTCTTTTTAATTATTTTGTTTCAAAATAATACAGAAAAATGTCTATCATCTTTTAATGATAATTAATAATTAATGTCGTTAAATATATCAACTACATGGGAAATTAAACCATCTTGTGTTTGATATACTGAACATATATCATCTGGAGAGCTTCTTGATTTGAAACAAAATATCTTCCATATTTTCCTTATGTTTTGGAAATTATTCAATGATTGTCCTCGCATACTATTTATTAAAAATTTTAAAATTTCGTTAATTCAAATAATGAGTTATATATCGAAAATTAAATTGCAAATTAAAATTCTAAGAAATGTGGAACAACTTTGTAATTTGAACAAGGTAACTCCAAAAAATTGTAACGATTAGTGATGAAGTAAAGTAAGTCGAACAAAACTAAGCAAACTGTGTTGGAAGAATCTCTACAAAATATTATGAGCGGTAGTAAAAAATTTCCTCCATCGATGGTTGATAAACAATGTCCGAATTTTTTTTACAAAGTGATAACTGATCATATATATATATATAGTCAAAAAAGTGAGAAACCTATAAAAATAATAGGATCTCAAATGAAAGATCTATTTCAGTGACTCTTTATTAGAAGAAAAAAATCATCTCTCTCTTAACTCCATCTCTTCAAGACAATTAGAGGGTATGAGCAACAAATGACCCACCCACTGCTCGGATAATTTTTCGAATTATAAAAATTTATGGTGAAAAATCTGATCCGGCTAAACAAGACGCCGAATCAAACCAAACACAATGTCAACTTAAATTTGAGTGGTAAAAATAATACGAGACACCCTTCTATTTAAAAATAATCATCAAATGGAAAACAAAGAAAAAGACATTATATTTTATATGAGAGAAATGGTTGTTCCTCACATACCATTGAAAAGGTCAGGCTTGTGGACTAAAAATAAAGTATCTATATGCATCATAATGCATGTAATTTGGTCAATAAGTAAATATTATATTACTATTATAAATTAATTAGGTAATTTAGTCATCAAAGTAGACTGTTTTCAATTTAATCAAAATATAATTCAAATTAAAAAAGATGGTGTTAAACTCACCTACCTCCTCTTTATTTAATTAATTCATATTAGGTATATATGTATACTAGTTTAATTATATGTTTCATTTTAAATAATATTATTAAAAATATTAGTCATATATATTTTAAGAAGAAACTTTTGGTCAAAACGGATTGAAGAAAAGTAAATTGAATATTAAAATCAATTAAAAATAATAGTATTTTAGGTCAATTTGATTCCAAACTAAAATTTGAGGTCCAATTAATCTAAAGTCAAGTTAAGGGACTATTTAAAATAAATTAAAAATAATAAAAAAAATTAAAGTGAAATAAAAATACAAAAAAAGAAGTTAAAATGAAATAAATATAAAAAAAAAATATAAAAAAAGTAACAACTAATAATATATAATAGCAATGTAAAGATTTTGTCCATAAAGTTTAAATATGAAAAAAGTTTACAAAACTAATTATTCCTTGCATTTGTAAGTGAGTGACCTAGTTTTTTAATAATGGTTATTTAAAAAAACTAATTAAGACTAAAATTTAATATTATCATGAATTCTTCCATAATCCAAACTCAAATAGCTAAACTTATATAAAGAATTGTCATATTTTAAATACAATAATAATTTATAATATTAAACACTAACTTGACAGATAATATATTTTTATAAAATTTGAATATAAAGATTTTGTATATATAATATTTGTTTTAACTGAATTTAATATCGGTAGCATATAAGAGGTCCACATAAATTTGGATAGTTCTCAACAATAAAGAATTTTTCTCATTTGTAAATCATCGTTAAGACATGGATACCTTATTACAACTTACAATATCATGCACCATGAGTCCAACAATATCAATAATTCACTTTTGAAAAGTATAGAATCATAATGACTCGAATAACATTCTTTTAAAAGAGGATAAATAAATATTAACAATAACAATGCTCGCTCGAAAGAGTGCTTTTCACTAAGGCGCTCCCCTACCTCTTACTAACCTTCCAAAAGAATTAGAGTCTTCCAAAGAGCTAGTCTCTTTTCCATCATATATTGGAAACATTTGATTCAATGTTTTCTTACTTCAAACAGGAACACTCAACTAGATATTGATGACAAGAACCCATTTTTGAAACTCGGATTATTAATACCTCTTCAGTTTTATGGTTGCATTCCAAAGAGAAAGTCTCATGGTTGTCCGTTTTAAGGCCTGTTAAAGATACTCAAAACCTTGTCTTGGTCATGCATATTAAATATTTCAACCCAAACACAATGTTTTATATTAATACTATCAACTAAACTATATTAAATTCAACCCAAACACAATGTTTTATACTAATGTTATCAATTAAACTATATTAAATTCAACCCAAACATGGTTTATACCAATAATATCAACTGGGACGAAGATGATACCTGAACATCTAATATTTCTGAATATTTTTAATGTATATCCTTATTCTCAAATTAATCACGTTTTAATTTTCCTAATTTATAAATTATTTAATTTTATAAATATAATATATATAATTAAATTAAATAATTAAATATATTATATAAATATTAAAATAAATATATTTCATTTAAAATAAAATTTATTAAATAAAATATATTACATAGATAATGACAATTTACATAATCTTAATATATACTTATATATGTTAAAAATAATTACATACAAACTTTATAATTTAACCAAATAAAATAGAGTCAGGAATCTAAATTGGGTAAAGAATCTATATTTAGTTATTATAATAGCACAGATTTTATAAATATTTTCATTTTATAAATTTTATCATATATATATATATATATGATTAATGTTGGTGTCATTTCATAAAATGGTGTTGGTATAACACAATATGGGAATTCAAATTTGTGTCGAGAAGTGTTTGTGTCGCAAAATATGAAAATTCAAATTCGTGTCGTGTTTAATTTTGTTGATGCCTCTATTATATAACTATATTTTAAATTATGATGTTATAAGTAATAAAAGTTTAAATTATTAGTTTTATATAATATTATTTTTATTTTAATATTTATGTAATATATGTTATTTTAATATTTATATGATAGATAATATTTAAGTTAATTTAAGAGATAAAATGATTAATTTAGTAAAAAGGAGTATAATGAAAAAAAATATATATATATGGAATATAACTATAATGAATCCTTAAACATGAATGAGTCAGGGTGAGGCCGGATAAATAGTCCGCCTAATCACCTCTCTTCAAACACACACAATAAATAAAAAAAATATATAAATAAAAATGTATAAGGTATAAGGTATGTGACCATATTAAATATTATCATAATATTTAATCAATTTACTATTTTTATTTTTTATTTATAGTAAAAAATATTATATATTTTCAATTATAACATAAATACAAATTAAGTAAGAAAAAATTACCTACTAACACTAGGTCGGTAGATTGTAGTTTCTAAAATTGGGTATGTCTTTGAAGAAATGAGGTGTATGTTTTAGTTTATAATTGTTTTTGTTGGGAATTGTTATTTTGAAAATTTTATTTTCAATTATTTTATAATAGAGTCTTCTTTAAATAATAAAAAATATTAATTCTTAATAATATCATAAATTAAAATTAAAATATCATTAGAGAGTTTATATTAAAATAAAGCTAAAATCTCATTAAAAAGGATAATTTATTTATTTAATAAAAGGTTGGTCTTCCATAAAAAAAAATAATAATAATAAAACAGCATAACAAAAGGCCCCCTAAACTTCTAGTCAGCAATCAAAGAGTCCCTTAAACATATGCTTAGGGATCAAATAGACCCATAAATGCAGATTACAGAATCAACGGATGTGGAACTGAAAGTCATCAACTTTAGCCTAAAACCCAAACCCCATATCCATTTCCATGATTCATCTGGTATTGTGCTTCCATTTCGTTACTCTCAATTTCTGACTTTCTCTCACACGGACTATTCTTTGCAGCTGAGGTTTTAGTTCTAAGTAGCTGCTCACTGGAGTCTGGATGCATCATCAAGCGGCAGCACTCGAATCCCCAATTTCATTACATGGGTTGTCTTCTAGATCAACCCTCCTCCAAAACCCTATACTAATTCCTTCCATTCTCCCCGTTTCTTCACAAAAGAGAGGTTACCCTCTGTCTTATTCTTCTTCCACTCTTCGCTGTAATGGACTCGAAGTTTCCGTTCCAAGGCGCCGGACTCTCACGCCCGAATTCTTCAATTGTTCCGACGATAGGGAGAGGTTGAGAAGTGGTGGAGCCAAGGTAACTGATGTGGCCGCCTTCGGGAATCTCTGCGTTGATATTGTGCTCAATGTGCCGGAGTTGCCGCCTGGTTCGAAAGAAGACCGTCAGGCTTACATGAATAAATTGGCTGAGTCTCCTCCTGATAAGGTCAGTTTCTCTATGTCTACGCCTGCGAATGTTGTTTGTATTTAGATGGATAAACTTTCATGGTTATTTTTCTAGTCGATGGACCGTCTTTGGTTTGAATGTAGAAATACTGGGAAGCTGGTGGGAACAGCAATATGGCAATAGCAGCTGCAAGACTAGGACTTAGCTGTATAGCAATTGGACACGTTGGTGATGAAATTTATGGTAAGTTCTTCGTGGAAGTGCTTCGTGAAGAAGGAATAGGTATGGTTGAGATGAGCACTGATAGTGATGAAATGAACAAGAAGAGTTCTAGTTCTTCTTCATATGAAACACTTCTTTGTTGGGTATTAGTTGACCCATTGCAAAGACACGGTTTTTGCAGGTAAAAACAAGCATTAAAATGAATTTATCACATTGCCTGGTCTACATTGTAATCTTCTCATATCTTTTGTTCTGCAATAGTCGAGCTGATTTTAGTGAGGAACCTGCATTCAAATGGATGAGCAATTTGACAAACGATGTAAAATTGGCCATAAGAAGTTCGAAGACATTATTCTGTAATGGTTACTGCTTTGATGAGCTTGCTCCTGGACTGATTGTTTCGGCTTTAGAGTATGCTACAGAAGTTGGAACTGCTGTCTTTTTTGATCCTGGTCCAAAGGGGAAAAGCCTATCAAGAGGAACATCTGAAGAACAAAGAGCACTAAGGGAAATTTTGAGAATGAGTGATGTGATTCTTCTAACTTCTGAAGAGGCTGAATCATTAACTTACATAAAGGACCCGGTCTTAGCTGGGAAGGAATTGCTTAAAAACAGTTTACGCACAAAATGGGTGATTATCAAATTGGGGGCAAAAGGTTCCATCTTAATCACCATGTCAAGCATATCTTGTGCACCTGGTTTCAAGGTATCATCTTATAAATCAAGTGTTTCTCCCTTCTTCAGGTTTCAAGTTACTTATTACTATTGCTATTTTCTTTATTTGATGATTGATGTTAAATTTCCTTAAACATGCATTTGATTGACAGTAAAGACTGTTCAACTAAGAATTGCTTTCACTCTTCTGGTTTCATTTGGAAACATTTTTTAATTCTGATTTCTCACATGTATCTAGATTCAGATGAAATCTTATTTGAAAATTGAACTTAGAGTCTTAGTTAGACACTACATATTGAGATTTATTGGCGGATTCTCATCCAGATCCACTTACAGAAACATAAAGTTTTTCCATCCTTCAATCAGTGCATTTTTATCTTTTCTCATGCACAAAGTTATGACTAGTTTATGTTTCTCTAGGGTTAGACTTTAGAAACTGAAATTTTGTCACAATTTTATTACGTAGAAAGTAAAGTCATGTAGTATTACAAGTGTGATTGAATTACATAGAAACTTCATTTGGTGTAAAAGATTTGGGCTATTTTCTGATCCGCTTTTTAGGATTTTTACCAGTTTACCCTTACTGCATATATATATTGATTATTGGGTTGGAGGTTCTACCTCTTTTCATAACCATTACCTTTATGACATTTCACCCGAGACTAGATTCGAAACTAGAGAAGTTCGAAGGTGCTATGATATCAATTTCTTGTTAATTTTTACTTAAAAGAACATTTGGAACACTTGACCAATTTCTGGATTGTGATCCAAAAAAAAATTCTAGATCAAGTGTTTATGTCTCTATTTTCCTTTTGGGTAATCCAAGAAGCTGTTGTTGGAGTAAAAATAGAGCTGGTCAATTCCAAATTTTGGAAAAGAAGAACAATTTGTCCATATTTCTTTTCATGCTTTAAAAAAGTTGATTATTTCAGGAGTTCTATTTTGCTGATTCAGTTTTACATGTTACCTATTGTTGACATACTTGTATTTGGCACTATCTTCTTTTTTTCTTTTTCTTTTTTGGGAGAAAAACAGCTTAGCACCAACAAACCCTAGCTTTGATTATAAGATGGAAAACAAACGACCCTAGAATTTCTGAATCAAACAACAGGACAAACAAATATTACAATTAGGTCTTTATGTATTACTATTCATAGACTCTTATCAATGCTTTGAAAATCAGTCTTTGCTGTTGTGGATTTGTTACTCTTTTCAGGAATGCTTAGATTTCTATGATTTATTTTTCTTCTATAATAAACAGGTTAATGTTGTTGACACTGTTGGATGCGGAGATAGTTTTGTAGCCGCCATTGCGTTTGGTTTAATTAATGATATGCCCATGATTCATACCTTAACAATCGGAAATGCTATTGGTGCTGCAACCGCCACGGGGTCTGGTGCAGGCAGAAATGTCGCGACCAACAAACGAGTCCTAGAGATCTTGAGAGATGCGAATCTAAACGAGGATGAAGTATTTTGGAACAAATTACTTTCTGACCACTTGAATGGAGAAGAGGAAATCACACTCCTCTCTAAATCGACAATGCTGAGCAACACTATCAGTAATAAGCTGAAACAAATTCCACTTAATAAGGTCACTACTGATATTTTGCCCTTGCTTGAAAGGGCTGATGTTACAAATGTTGTGCCATTATGAGAGTTGTGTTGGCGCAAGTATACCACACATATTATTCATTTGCAGACTATTTTTCGCAATTCAATTTTAAAGTGTATTATCCACATTATTAGAGGATTATTGTTGTATGGGTAATATACATGAATTTTATTATTGCCTCAAGGCTCTTGTCATTGACATTGTTGTATATTGAGTTGGTAGGTTATTTTCTTTTATTTAATTAGGGTATGTTTTGATGAATGTAATTGGAATTGAAATTTTAATTCTATAAGAATTTGACATTAAATTATAATTTTTATGGTTAAAAAAATTAATTCAAATTCTATATTTAAAAAAATTTATATAAAAAAATTATTTTAATATATATATTATTTATTTTATTAAAATATTAATTTTACTCAACTAATATAAGATTTTTAATTTTTACCTAAAAAATCTCAATTTTACCTATTAACTTCGTAAATTCAAAAATAAAATAATTTCTACATTTTAACTATTTAAATAAAAATATATATTAGTTCAAAATTTTAATTTAATAAATTTAAAATAAAAAAAATTAACATTCTAAATTAAAAAAAAATATAAATTAAAATTTTAATGATAAAATAATAAATTATTTTGTTTAAAAAAATTAATTTTAAAATTACAATTCCGAACTAAAAATAGTGAAATAAATAATTATAAAATTATATTATAATGAATTAAAATTTTAATTCTAAATATAAAAGAGTACCAAATTTAAAAATTAAAATTTGACCTCTTAATTCCAATATCAATTATAGAACACTGATTTCTTATGTTTAAAGAAAATGTCACAAATTAAATAATTTGCTTTCTATAATGGTTATGATTCAAATCAGTTCACCTAACATTTTATTTTTATTTTTATAAAGGTCAACATTTTATTAAAATAGATGGTGGAATGCAATAAACGTTTCTAAACAGTTTGCGGAAAAAATTAAAATAAACGCACACATAAGCAAAGTGTAGTTGAACATTGTATGGCACTGCTAGTGGTGACAAAATCCCACTTACCATTTATCGCAAGTTGCGGGCGGGGACCCAAAAACATGTCTATTGAGTCAAATGTATATTTTGAAAACCTCCCACATTAGAGAAAGAAACAAAAGAGAGTGCCAACACTTTTTTTCATACTAAAAATGTTGGGTACCTGATACATACATGAGCTAGCTTAACTAGTACCCATAGTGGGTTCCATAACTGTAATCTGGAGGAGGAGCTGCATTATCGTAGCTGGGATAATTGGGGTAAGCTTGACCAGTTGGAGCCGCTGCTGCTGGAATCTGCGGGGCTGCAGCAGTAGAAACATCCGCAATCACATTCTGCATCACATTAATAACTACAGTGATGAGTACATCCATACATATCCATATAGCTAGAAATAGAAAAGAAAGATATAAGAATGTTTTTTGTTTCTGTATCTCGAATATGGATTCGATTCCAGATAGTAAAACATAAACAATTTCTTTTCTCTTGACTAAATTTAGTATATGAGTGTTTCCAAATGGACTAATCTAATTAGGGCACTTCTATCACATGGATCCTATTGTTCATCCCATACATGTAACTCACTACTCACCTGTATCAACTGTTGAGCAGCCTGCACTTGGGATGCTGAACCATTTATTTCGACAGTCATCTCACCCACTCCACCGCCCATCTCCTGTATGGCTATTGTTGCTCCACTAGCACGCCGAATGTAACTAATCGTTGCACCTGAGGTCCCAATTACAGCATCTGCATATGATAAAGAAATTTGCATGGTCTGTCCAACCTGGATGAAGCAAAAATGGAACTCATTAATGCAAATTTGGCATTAGTCTGTCTGTTTACGAGAAGAATTGAAATTGGAACAAGGGGGGAAATTCCTTCTTCTTGCTAGGATTTTTCTTTCAAAAAAATATACATCATTAAAATTCTACAGCTGCATAAATGAAGCTTTTAATTTTTTTTATTACTCATGTAATCAATCAATCATGTTCTCTAGTTTTTTTTGTGACCCGGGTTTAGTCCCGGAGTGGCTAGCATGAACCGTCATGAGCACCTTTTAATTCAGAGCAATCTTAGTGAGAATCAAGATTGAGACATTTGGTCTCTTAGTTATTTAATAATGCTAATTATTGTAAATAAATCAATAATATAATAAACCTTAGAAATGAATGCTTCGATAAGAACCAAATGTCAAATAATATCTAGAGAAAGAAGGATCACAAAGACAACCTTAGAAATAAAGGATTGTTGAGGTTGTGCACTAGGCGTACTAACTCCCATAAGACCATCTCTTCCATAAGACAATGGACCCTGTCGAGGATGATTGTCTGGGGGAGGCATATCGGCTAGAGGATAGTAATTGTCATATTTACGTGGAGGTGGTCTGTATGGAGGATCGCTATGCATATAGCCAGGTCCAGCACCAGCATTATTCAGAAAACCTTGAGGTGATGCCCCCCAAGATGGAGGCATGTTCTGGGCTGCTCGAGCATTTGGCATTTGCATCTGCATTAGAGAACAAAAGTTAATAGGAAGTGTTCCCATATGCCCACAGGATTCAGGTTATTAAGAGAAAAAAGGCAATTTGGTACGCCCATTATGTTGAGCCAGATCGAACTAACCAAACCAGCACAAATCAGTAGGCAAAAACATGAAAAAGGAGTCGAAAAGAGCTTACTTGCGTTTCGAAAACCTGAACAATGCTCCGGTCAACCAAAAACTTTCTGAGATGGGTTATAATCAGTTCAACTGCTTTATGCACATTTTGGGGCTCTCCTTGTATGTCAACAACACTGTCATCTGACAAAGCAAAAGTTGGCAGGTTCTCTGCAGCAAGAAAGTGGTGATCAAGTTCAGGGAAAATCAGCCCCACCAAAGGGCCCAAAGAACAAAAATACTGCAGGATGATTCTCAATTAACAGAAAATTTGACAGTTTCATTCAAGAAATACCATAAAAATATTTTAAATCAAGGACAGAATAAACAACCTCCTGAAAGAACACGAATTGTGCAATCAGATTCATCCTGGATAGAATTTACGGTGGCTCCCTGCTTTCCAATCAAGATTCCGGCTTGGATAGATGCCACTAGAAGCCTTGTGGAAACTTTCCCTGGTTGAGGCTGATCACTGTTTAGATCAACAATGTGCGCATGAACCGCTAACAAACCTTCCATAGCAGGAGATAGAGTGAGACTCGGCTCTTCCTTTGCAGAAACCAATACCTAACAAAAGGACCAGAATGTTCAACATTACAATCAAAAGATTTTAACCACATAGTTTCACATTTATCAAAATGTTGGCTAGACTTATAACCCTTAATACTTAAGCATACATATCCTTTTTGCAACTATTGTTTCGCCATCTAAGGAGTACAAATCTAAGTTATGCTTCCATGCAAAAGATAGCAAGATAAAGCTGCACAGAAGGCACTACCTGGGTTTTCATCCTGCAAATCCCAAGCCTCATAATTTTTTAGGTCATGTTCAAACCCATAATTCTCTAACTTTGGTACCCTGAATTCCTTAAAGAATAATTAATTTAGATTTTCAAATTCTTGAGAGGGAATCAAAAGCTAAGCTTCAATTCATTCAAAAGATTCTGGAACTCAAGTGAGAAGTGCACAAATGTACAGCACCAGCATGAATAAATGGAGAGTAGACAAGACCGGTTTCAAATCATTTACTCATTTTTCATTATAGTTCTTGATTGATGCAGCACACATTTCTACTTGTTCTTTTAGTCATATGTTGGGAAAACACATTTCTGAGGAAAACTAAGCAAAACCTCACACCTTCAGTAGTCACCACAATCCTATCTAATGATTCTTGTTTACTACCAACTTTCTCCAACACCTCACGTTTTTTTGTGCCCATTTGCATCAAAACAATTCTGACTTAAAATTTGGGCTTTGTCCATGAAACATATTTGAGGCGTCCTAAGATTTCAATAGAGTTTTATGCAAAGAGACAATTTCTAGGTTTTATCCCCACGAACCTGAATAATATAAGAACTAGGTGAAATATATGGCTACTCCTAGTGTGAGAAGATATTAGGAGTAGAAAGTTAATAGTCATTCCGAACATTTGGATCCAATAACATCAGATTATATATCTCATTTGTTTTTTCAAGTATCTTAGTATTTCATTCATGTAACACATTCAGAATATCTTATTTCTACTAAACTAAACAAATGCTTTTGTTCTTGCATAACATTTTTTCCAATGTGGCAAGACACCAAACAACCAAGTTTTGATGTTACCATATCCAACAGGAAGCTTCCAAGTACCAATGTCCACCCATGATATTTCTGAAAGTTTAGTCAGATGAACTTTTCAGCACTTGTAAAGCTCATGCTGAGTCCTGCAATCTGTATCTTTGTTCTTGTAATGGATAACCTGCAAACATTTAGGTTTGTTATTGGGGTGCACACACTTCTCTCCTATCTAACCGGTTGTTATTTGATGTTGACATTTCCATTCCAGTTTATTCCTGATTAGTTCACTATTTGACTTCCTTTGATTAGCATGTCAATAAATGAAGTCCATGGCTTCTGATTGATATATTTTCTTATTGTTATTAAACTCAGATTAACAGTTCCATCAGAAGTATTATATCGCCTCAAACAGCGTTAACTGAGAAACGGAAGCTTAAAGCAGCTTAGCAACATGAAGACAGTACCAACATCTAATAGTGAAGTATCCATTGACAATGAAAGCATCCAAGTTCTCAGGCACTATATTGTAACCATAAAACACCTAATTACCTGACTGTAACTTTTGACATCATAGTTAATTAATATAGAAAAGTAAAATGAAAACTGAGTATTCTGGAAACTAAGATCATAATCATCAGAAACTCAAGAGTCATTTAACTGAAAGCCTATTGCATAGAATTTCTATAAGGACAAGGTGAGAAACATCTTAGCCGAGACTCAATAAGTGACCGTTAATCAAATGTATGAGATACATATACTAGGAAACTTACAGCTCTTTCCATATTGCATGATGGGCCGTCAAGTATCTTGATACGAGCCTTTGTCTCCTCGGACATTTTCTTTATGAACTCACCCTTCCGACCAATTAAACTACCAACCTTGGACGTGGGAACCAACATCCTGAAAATATTTTCTCCAGGCCATCCAGGCCATCTCTGTACTTCAACTGCTAAATCTTTTTCAGAATCTTGAGTTTCAGGTGAGATTGTCTCCTCGGGAATTCCATCCGTCTCAAGGGGATTTGGGTCCTCGGGCATTTCACTTGTAACTTGTTCATCAAAATTCTCCTCATCCGTCTCAAGGGGATTTGGGTCCTCGGGTATTTCACTTGTAACTTGTTCATCAAAATTCTCCTCATCCGTCTCAAGGGGATTTGGGTACTCGGGTATTTCACGTGTAACTTGTTCATCAAAATTCTCCTCATCCGTCTCAAGGGGATCTGGGTCCTCAGGCATTTCACTTGTAACTTGTTCCTCAAAATTCTCCTCATCCATTTACTACATGCAAATGCTTTAATAAATAATTACCTTAAAGAGTAAATTGCAAAACAAAATCCATTGCTTTAGAGAGTAAATGCTAATAAATTGAAAACCAACTAACATTTTCTTGTTTTGAATTTATTAGTAAATCAGCCATTTTGGGATGAAACCCAGAAACCCTAGAAACCCAGAAACCCTAGAAACCCTAGAAGCATAACCAAAGCATGAGGCAGCCGAGGAAAAAGGGAATCACGGAGAATTGAAAGCAAGACTTGCTAGGCAACTAATAAGAGTTAAAGAAGATAGAAGAAGGCAACATTTCGTGTGCGTCTTCAGATTCTTCCAATTATATGACAAACAACACAGTGATGAAGTCCTTGCATGAAGAGTAGGAGAGTTAAAAGAGAAAAAGAAAAACAAGAAAATGGCCTAGCCCTAGGTTGCTAAGCATTTCGATTCATAAACAGATCTTGCAAAGAAAGAAAGAAAAGAAGATATCAAGAATGAACTTACAGAAACTGTGAGAGGGTTACGACGCAAGCAAGAACAGAGAAGAGGTGCACCGATTAAGCGGGAAAAGGGCAGGAGAAAAATGAGGGATTGGAATTGGAGATATTGTTGTACGAGAAAATAAAACGGGTTTTATATTTTCGATAATTCGGTTCCGGTTCGGTCCCACGACTTTCTTAATAAGTTAATAGTCAAATACTTCGTATGAAATAAATAATTAATTAATTATTTAGCAAAATAAAATTTGTAGCTCAATTAAAAAAATCACAAATTTTACGCTTAAAAAGAGTGGGAAATTTGACGAAATGATCCTCATAATAGTATAAATGAGTGGGTGATCAGCACATAATTTTAAATGCGTTGGTGACCACTTCATATTTTTTTTTGACGAACGTACCACTGCGAGACGCAACCGAATATCATGTGAAAAGTTCACAATTGTGAGACGCAAATTTACTTTTTTTTTCTTTTTTTTTTTTTGACTTTTCAAAAATAAATATCGTCTCGCGATTGTGGATTTTTCACAGGGTATCCACATTAAAATTTCGTCAAAAAAAAAATATAAAGTGGTCATCGACGCATTTAAAATTATGCGCTATTCATCGGCTCATTTCGTTAAATTTTCCAAAAGAAAAGGTTAATAAGATGCAACTAAAACTATTTTTATTTTTTAATTTAATTATTTTCAAAAAAATATATTTTATTTTAGTTAAGGAGAACTAGAATAACACATCATCATCTGTACCCCCACCTAATTCAAACCGTTCGTATCCACCTGACTCAAAGAGTTTTAATATGTTTTTTCTTAATAATTGTTAATGTGATTTTAACAAAGAGAAATAATAGAAAGCGGAAAAGTATTTACATGAATATATAGAAAAATATTGTGTCATCCTTTCATTGAAATGAATGAAATGAAAATGTAATATGAGAGAATTTTCAATTCAATCCAATTGAGAGTTGATGCATTATTTTTCTACATATTTGTGTCAATAATTTAAAGCTTTCTATTATTTCCCCTTAATAAAATACCCCTCAATAAAAAAAAATCACAAATTTGATATGATTTTTCTCTCTCAGGTGAAGGGCTTGTTTGAGGGAGTCATTAATAGGTTTTGTTTGAGTTTTTTTCCAAAAATCTTGTTGGATTAAAACTAAGAAAAAACTAGTTTGTAATTTTTACCAAATTACTTTTTCTTTCTTTATAATTTTATTTAATAATTAATTAATATTAAAAAATTAAAAAATAATAATATTTTAATTAATAAAATAATTAATTGAATAGTTGATATTAAATTTTTGAATAAAATAATTTATTTTATCCAAATAATCAAATATCACACTAATGCCTTATTGATTGTACTGTAATATTAATATTTTATCACAATAAATGTCTTATTGATTGGATTCGTGTGTGTAACTATCCTACAAATCAATGTCTGTACCTTCAAAGTTTTAACTATATTTAATAAAAATATAATTAATGGATGATACGAACCACGACAATAATAAACATGATATATAATTATATGAACATTTAAAAAATTAAAATACTGTGAAATTCTTGTTTTTTTTTAAAGCAATGGTGAGAAACATTAAATAATGAGAGATGATTTTGAGGGAGTAATAATTATTTTTTGTAAAAATATTTAAAATGTATTAATATATATAAATAAAATAAATAATAATAATTTAAAATAAAATATATTTTAATATTTTGATTAATAAAACGAGTGATATAATTGGTAAAAAAATTAATTTTATAAAGATTAAAATAAAAATCATACTTGTGTAATTTTTATTTTCTTTGATTAAGTTATTAAGTTTGTATACAATTATTTTTAACTAGTCAAAATAATATGAAGTGGTCATCAGCTCATTTCGTTAAATTTTTCAAAAGAAAAGATTAATAAGATGCAACTAAAACTATTTTTATTTTGTTTGATTAAGTTATTAAGTTTGTATACAATTATTTTTAACATAAATATACAGTACTATATTAGGAAGATCCAAATTGTCATTTTTATTTTATTTTTATTTTTAATTTGTATTTAATGTATTTTATTATAATGTTTTTTATTTTAATGAATATTTAAGTTTATTTTATTTTAATTATTTTATTTATTATGTTTAATTTTAATTATATATATTATATTTATAAAATTAAATAATTTATAAACTAAAAAAAGATGAATAATTTGAAAATAAAAATAAAAAAGTGGGTAGAATTAGAGAGTGAACCAAAATATTGAATGGGTTCTTTACAAACAATACTCATAGTTTAAATCATTTTCTAGACATGAGATTTATTTTTATTGATATTGACTTAAATATGAATATCATCCTTAAATGTAAGTATACACTCATTTCTACTTATTTTGAACTCTCTAATCCTATTTAGATTGAGGTGATAAGTGATAGTATGAGGTGGGATCATTCATATGTTACCAAAAAAGAAAAATTTTGAGAAAAATAGAGAAATTCTTTTAATTTTTTAACCAATTAGGTTGCGCCAACTGAACTAGCCAACGTTTAGTTCAGTCTTATTTTCTCCCCAAATTTCATTCTATTCATTTCTCATTTATTAATCATTAATGGAATAGGACAAAAGTGAGTCCTAGTGATCTGAGGTCTATAAATAGAAATTTTAAATTATGGATGAATTGTGGTTGTATCCATACATGTTTAAGTATTTTTTCATAATTTGTATACTTTATATATATTTGTTTTTATACCTGTTTTTAAAAAAATTTAAACTTTTATTTATTATCCCTAAAAAACTTTAAAGTTTTATTTATTATCCCGGGTGACTAGGAATGCTTATCGATATTCATTTTTAATGAATCTTTTGTTAGAAGTTATACATACTTTCTAAAAGGCAACTCGAAGAAATAAGAGGACATTAACCCTTATCGCTATATGGGAGAAGATAGCCCCTATATAATTGGGCAACCGCTTTCAATTGACACGTAACAAAAATTAGAAAATTCAAATATATGTAAACTTACCGGGCTAAATTTTGAGAATTTATGATGTTTGTAAATTTCAGCCACTAATGTTGTCGAAAATGGCTTAATTGTGTTGCAAACTTTTAAGTAGATAAATTTATTTATGATAAGTTTAAAAATAAATTAACTAACTCATTTTACTTCATAATGATCCTGATTTGATAGGACCTAATTATAAGCTTGGGAGTGAAGCTTGGCATCATTGTATATGCATTAGATCTACATATTTTGTGGTTGGTTAAGGTTCTTCACTCTTTATCAATTTCTCCCTAATGGGAAACAAAAAGAGATATCCTTTACTTGAAGGTAGGGGAACGACACTTAATTTGGAGTCAAATATCCTCTGAAGTGCCTCAAAACACTCATTTACATTACTTTCCTAATTTGAATTCTAGACTTGTTTTGATGGATTTGTTAATGTCTATTTAATTTATAACAATTATGCAATAAATTACAATAAATTGTTTTTTATGGGTTTTATTATTTGATTAATTATCGTGAATAAATGAAAAAGTATTTGATCATTTCAAAAAAATAAAACAGTACTTGATTATTGCAATTTATATGAACTCAAATTTGTCATTTTCAACTTCATTGTTTCCCTTTTTTACTACTCAAATTTAAGTTGGTTGGGTGTTTTCTTATTCAAATTTAAGTTGATTGAGTTTTGTTCGATACGACGTGATGTTTAGTTTGATTGAATTTGTTCTTAATAAATTTTTTTATTCGAATATCTCTTTCAATGGTGAGTCATTTGTTGTTCATACTTTCTCAATGTTTGTGATTCTATTTCGAGCTTGTAGTGGTTTTCTTCTTAGTCGCAAAGAGTTGTTTTTCAATCGTCCATCGAAGAAATAAATATATAAATTTGAAAATATAAGAGCATTTTATTTTCGACTTGTACTAGTCCAATATTCATAGAAATAATGAGTGGATTATAGGTTTTAAATTACTCGAAATCGTGTTTTTCTTTCTTAATTAAATAAAATATTTTATTTTCAGTTTATTAAATGTGTTTCCTTTATTACCAAGCTTATATTAATAGTTCACTCTTGAAAGTTTGAAAGAAAAAAAAAATAACTATAGATTTTATTTTATGTGTTTAAATGAATTTATTTTTAGGAGGTTATTATAACATAGTTGCAACCGGTTCAATTTAAGATGTTTTTAAGTAAAAATAAAAAAAATAAGACATTTGAATCATGAGATAATTATCTTCTTCTTGACTTAAGTTACTTAGTGTGTTAGATTATTAATTATATATATTCATTAATTTAAAAAAAATATTGGATTGATTGATATGAGATTAATTAAGGTTGGGAGTTGTGGCAAAGCTATCATTAAGAAGTATGACCAGGGCCATTGGAGAATATATACCAGCACAGCACGCAAAGCATCCTTTTCTTCTTCATTTTAAAATTAAAGTGAGCACTCAATTAATTAACATAGAAGAGGAATTAAATAACAAAAAGTACTATATTGCTAAATCAATGTTTTATAACTATTGGGGAACCGGGAATCGGGAATCCAACTTATACCTTTCCACTCCTTACATACTTTTAATATTCTACTAATTTTAAATAAAACAACCGAATCGGAGTTAATGATGCAAAAAATTCCGTAATTAGACATCAAATAGATTGTCGAGAAGCGGTTTAATTAAAGTTGTTTTAAAATAAGCGGTTTAATTAAAGTTGTTTTAAAATAATAGTAAAATACTTTACTGATCTGTATTTATTTGTGTAAACATAAAATTACAAAATTAATATATACACTTCCGTTAAAATGTCCAAATATTTCAATAATACGACAACAACTATACTTTAACTATAAAATTGTAACTTGCACATGCAATGTGTCACGGGCTCAGTCTTTTCACTGACGATCCGTGCGGCACTAGTTACGATCTTCGCAAGAACGAGTAACTAGTCAGCCTTACTCGACGCAACACTCGGCGTTTAATATAATTGACACAAGAATTCTAGAGAGAGAGAGTAACTCTTACAAAGAATAGTATATTACTCGAATACTTGGTGATTTACAATGCAATACTTCTCAGGTATTTATAGGACTAATTCTAGCTATTACATTAATTGTGCACTAATTTAGGGATTCTTTATAATTATCAATCAAGGACATTCCTAATTAAGGACATTCCTTTTATACGTCAATTAGTGATGCACTAATCAAGGAATTCCTTTTAACTCTCAATTAGGTGCGCTAATCAAGGACCTTCCTTCCAGCTTCCTTCCAGTCTAGAATCTTCCTTGGGTTGGGCTTAAGAGGGCTCAAGCCTCCTCCTCTTCTTGGGCCAGGAGGATTGGGCCGTGACATTCTCCTTAAGCCTCCTCTTCCTGGGCCAGGAAGATTGGGCTGTGACATTCTCCCCCACTCAATCTGGCGACGTCCTCGTCGCTTCCTCCTTGTAGGCTTGGATGATGTCTCCACATGAGATAAAAGTTTTGAGCGACGTGCTGGCTTTCTAACCCGTTTCTTCTCTAAGAAAGGGCCTTCGTATTGCCTCACAAGCCCCTTATGAATTTTGGAAAATTGTCTCTCTTGATGGAGGAGAAGTTTTATTATCACTCGGTTTCCTCCGAACTCCAAGTGTCTTCTCTTCTTTTCCTCCCATTTCTTCATTCTTTTGGCGGTCTTGGCTATTTCGCACTTCTCTTTCTTGAATGGAAACTCCTCTAGTTGCCTCTTCAATTCCTCCAATTTGGAAGGTTTAATGCGATAAAGAACCGTCGCCGATGGTTTAGTACATTTGACTAACTTTTCTCTATGATCCACCTCTCTCTTATGGTGGAATTTCTCTGATAATCCAATGGATATTACATCAGGACCTTTCTCTAGGACAGTTGTAACTTCTAGATGTATCTTCTCTTTAGACACAGTTTTCTCATCTTCTTTCACAGTGACAAAAGATGATGGGTAGGTGCCCTCCGCACCTTTTGAGAGTTGCATGGCAGATATGTGCCTAGTTTCTCTCTTGCCCTCTCTTGTTAAAGGTATTGTGCGAGTATTACCTTGCTCTAGAATGTACATCATATTGGCAGAAGGGAGTAGGATGGCATTTACCTTGTCTAGGAACTCTATGCCGAGAACCATTTTGTAGTCATCCATGTCGATAATGGAGGAATCCAAAAGGCCGGTCCACTCCCCCAAGTTGATCTTTACATTACGAGCAACTCCATAAGTCGCACTAGGTGCCGAGTTGACTGCTTTAAGCCACCCTTTCTCTTTAATGTACTTAATCCTCAGTCTTCTCGCCTCCTTTACCTTTAGAAAATTGTTGTTGGCTCCCGTATCTAACAAAGCTTTAACCATGTGGTTTCTTACTCTAGTTTCCACAAATAGTCGTCCTTTCTTCGCGGACTTTGACTTATCAAACTTTGCTGTAACGGCACTAAGTAGGTTTAACGACCCCAATCGAGCTTCATCGTGAATGCGTTCTTGCTCCTCCATCAATGCTGATAGTTTATTCTTCATAGGGCACTCTCTTGCTTTGTGCGGTCCTTCACAAAAGAAACACTTTATCCGGGGTCTCTCTACATGTTTCTCCTCCCGATCTTCTCTACCATTGGGTTTGGTAGACTTAATTGGGTCTTCATTGTTGTAGATATGGTTTCCACCATTTTCCCCCTTGTCAATCCTCTCATAGATCGACTTTGGTTTCTCTTGCCTTCTCATTTCGAAAAGGGATTCAGCCACGGCAATAGCGGTGCTTAGATCTTGGACCCCACGTCGTTCCAACTCCAGCTTCGCCCACATTTGTAGACCATCAGTGAAGGCGAACAAGGCTTCGTCGTCTGAGTAGTTAGGGATTTCAAGGAGAGTAGCGATGAACTCCTTGACATACTCCTTAATACTCCCTCTGTGTGAGAGTCGCCGCAACTTGGCCCTTGCTTCTCGAATGGCGTTTTCAGGATAGAACTGTCTCTTAATTTCCTCCTTGAATTCACCCCAGGTGTTGATAGAACACGTACCTCTTTCAATGTCGCTACTCCTTCGCCTCCACCACAGCATTGCGGTGTCTTCCAGGTATGTCGTGGCAGTATCTATCTTCCTCGCCTCTTCTACTAGGCCGAGTGCTTTGAAATACTGGTCCAGACTCCATAAGAAGTTGTCGATCTCTTTCGCATTCCTCTCGCCTAAATACGCTTTAGGCCTTGGAACATCTATCCTTATCGGATTGTGGACTACTACAGGCGCACGTTCGCACTCTTGCGCAACCGCCTTCTTGAGTAACGCCACATCCTCTTCAGTGGCTTGTAATTTAGATGACATTACCTCGAGTTTCTCGGTCAAGGTAATGATTTTACCAAGGAGGGTCTGCTCCACGATCTGAGCTTGCTCTTGACACTTGGACAAGCCTTCATTCAGGGCACCTTGCATTCCTCCTCGGAGCTCGTCTCTTTCCTTCTCAAGCTCGGCAATGCATTCCTCTAGGTCCCCGTCATTATCTTGTCCGTACGCCACGGTGAGTTCTACCTTCTCCAACCTGGCGATAATGTCAACGATAGCATCTCTTGATCTTTCTCTTTCTTTGGTAGCTTTGGTTCCTCCCGCCTGAACTTTGCGAGAGTTCCTACCATCTTCTCCGGTCCCGTGGGGAAGATTCTCTACTTCGTCCACGACCTTTGAAGTTTCTTCCGATCTTTTCGTCATTTCAGCTCTGATACCAATTGTCACGGGCTCAGTCTTTTCACTGACGATCCGTGCGGCACTAGTTACGATCTTCGCAAGAACGAGTAACTAGTCAGCCTTACTCGACGCAACACTCGGCGTTTAATATAATTGACACAAGAATTCTAGAGAGAGAGAGTAACTCTTACAAAGAATAGTATATTACTCGAATACTTGGTGATTTACAATGCAATACTTCTCAGGTATTTATAGGACTAATTCTAGCTATTACATTAATTGTGCACTAATTTAGGGATTCCTTATAATTATCAATCAAGGACATTCCTAATTAAGGACATTCCTTTTATACGTCAATTAGTGATGCACTAATCAAGGAATTCCTTTTAACTCTCAATTAGGTGCGCTAATCAAGGACCTTCCTTCCAGCTTCCTTCCAGTCTAAAATCTTCCTTGGGTTGGGCTTAAGAGGGCTCAAGCCTCCTCCTCTTCTTGGGCCAGGAGGATTGGGCCGTGACATTCTCCTTAAGCCTCCTCTTCCTGGGCCAGGAAGATTGGGCTGTGACAAATGACATCGAACAACAACTCTGGTTGTAGAACCCATTATTTTTTTTGGAAAAAGGCAACAAAATCAATAAAATATGACAAAAATCTAAATAAGGAGTCTAGCTAAAACAAAACATAGCCAAAGGACATCGATATCATGCTCTAAAATCCCTCAAGAAGACGTTAGAGATTTAAAACTTTAATGAAATAGGGAATTATTATTCATTTACAATTGAGTTAAGGTGAATGAGCAATGTGGAAAACACATAAGAGTTTTTTCAGGGTCTGCAACTCTAGTTAAATACGATCTGGTCCAAACCCCAGCCAACGTAATTAATTAAACGGAGCTTAGGGTGCATGCATCCATAGATCTTTTTCTCGCAACAATTCGAATGATGTTCAACATTGTATGTGTTTTTATTTTATTTTATTAAAAATGGATATTAAAAATAGACCTTATATAGAATCCCATGCATATTTTCGAATGAGAGTAGTATATTATATAGAATAGGAAAAAGGGTAATAATGGTAGCTAGCTTATTTCATACAAAAGAACATATACATGTGTACAAAATCTTGAAGGATGCTCTCTGCAAGAGAACAAGATTATTGTTCCATTTCCATATGTGAGGAAAAGGGAAAGAACAGAAAAGCATGCATTATAATTATGAGCTAGTGACAAAGAGAGAAAAAGTGGAGTCTCATTCATGTGAACAAATTAAAGCAATAATCTCTTTCCATAATTTATATTCATTCATACATATATACCCACCACCGAGCATGCATAAGATCGATCTAGCTCTTCATTTCTACCATTTTCAATGGTGGAGAGGAATGTTGTTTGGTTCGAGGTCATTCACTCGTATGGTTTAATTTTATTTGGATGATTTCGGACCAGGCTTCATTCCCCTCAACCGGAGAGAATTAGTTCAACCAATGAAAGATAGTTTGGTTCTTACAAAAGGTTAGTTATCCTTTTACGTACTCGGTCTTTATTTCTTCTCTTGATAACCCCGACCGATTATTTGTCGTAATATGTAGAATCAAACCTTGACTTAATCAAATGGATCATTAATGATCATGCTGCATCCCAAGAACGTACTCTTTTTACGGTCGTTAAAGGATAGTAAAAAAGTTGTGTGTCCTTTGACGACGGTTCATATACCGTCGTTGAAGTTACTTCGAACATCCGTCGGTAAAAATCTCCAGTTGGTGTCAAGAACATCAATGCCGGGTTACGGCAGTAAATTTACCATCTAAAGTTTTTTATTGACTAACTTTTTGAGTTGTAAATCAAGAATAATATATATTACAATTACTATTCATAGAAATTGGTTGCAGTTTATTAGTATAATTGACTATGATAGATATTTAAATAGAAAACAACTTGAAAAACTTATTTATAATTGGTTTTCATTTGATTGTGTCTCAAATTTGTGTTTTCATATCTCATTTTTGAATCATTTCAATTAAATTAAGAAAACAAAATATTTCCACTTCTTTTATCTAATATTTTGTATTCAATCTAATATTTTGTATTCAATTGTTTTTTCTGTACTTGTTTTTGATCATATAGTTTGTTCTTATTTTCATTATTAATATTTTAATTTGGTACATAGCTTAAATCCAAAAACTATTACATATTTATCTTATTTAATTCTTTGTTAAAAATATTTCTATCTCAATTCTGACCAACCAAAATTAACAACAAAACCAAACTTATTAAACCATCCTCCTCCTCAAAAACACCAAAAAATTTCACAACAATTAAACTAAACTCATTAATTTATCCTTCAGGACGCAGACAAAAATCAAACCAAATTCAATTTCATATTGTTAACAACAACCAAAATCAATCAAACCAAGTTTCACAAACATAGGGAAACGCAAACCAAATTCAACTCATTATTCTCAACAACAACAACCAAAATCAATCAATTAAAGACCAATCAAATCAAGCTTCAAAAATTCACTTTCGATTTCCTCTCCTCCAAGACTAATAATAAAACTAACCATCTTCTAAACCATCTAATTCAACCAAATCAACATTCGTTATGTCCAAGTTACCCTCCTCACTCAAGAACAAAAACAACCAAACTCATTTCCACCAAGCTACCAAAATCCTCAATCCAACTAGACGAAAACAAATCCACTCAAACGAAATCTAAAACTTCCGATAAGTTGGTTAAGACCACCGACAAAAAAATATTAATAATAAATAATTAGAGCCTTTCATCAATGGTAACAATTGATGGAGGCAGCGAAAGATTATCACTTGATTGAATCAATAACGATAACAATGTTCTGATACTATGTTGGAATGAAGAAAGAAAGATTGTATTGAATTGTTATGAATGGTTGAAGCTAATATAATATTATAATATAATATTAATATTATCACATTTTATAATATTGTGATAATATCTTAAAAATATATTATTTTATATTCTAACATTTCTCTCTCAAACTCACGATGCAACAACAATAATCATTGAGAGTTTGTCAGTCAGAAAACGAAAATGCGAAAAACAAGAAGGTACTCATCGTTCTTAATCTTCATCTCTTCCTTCTCTTTTACACAATCTATTGACCATCCATCCAAAAAGCAACTCTTCTTCGATTCAGACCAACCAAAATTAAAAACCAAACCAAACTCATTAAACCATCATCCTCTTAAAAAACAACAAACAATTTCACAACAACAAAACTAAACTCATTAAATCATCCTTCAGAAACACAGGAAAAAATTAAACCAAATTCAACTTCTTATTCTCAACAACAACTAAAACCAAAACCAATCAAACCAAGTTTCACAAACATAGAGAAACCCAAACCAAATTCAACTCCCTATTCTTAACAACAATAACCAAAATCAATCAAACCAAGACCAATAAAACCAAGACCAATCAAACAAATCTTCAAAAACTCACTTCCGATTTCCTCTCCTCCAAAACTAATAATAGAACCAACATTCTTCTAAATCATCTAATTCAACCAAATCAGCATTCGATCTGTTCAAGTTACCCTCCTCACTCAAGAACTAAAACAACCAAACTCATTTCCACCAAGCTACCAAAATCTCCAATCCAACTAGACGAAAATAAATCAACTCAAATGAAATCTAAAACCTCAGATAAGTTATTTAAGATCACCGACAAAAACTAATATTAATAATAAATTATTAGAGTCATTCATCAATGGTTAAGGTTATCATTGATGGAGGCAGCAAAAGACTATCATTTGATTGACTCAATAACAAAAAAAAGGCTATGATACCATGTTAGAATGAAGAGAGAAATATTGTATTGAATTTTTATGAATGGTTACATAGGTTATATCTATTTTATAGACATTATAATTAACAAATAAGAAAACTAATATAATATTAATATTATCACAATTTATAATATTGTGATAATATCTTACAAATATATTATTTTATATTCTAACATTCCCTTTTAAACTCACGATGCAACAATAATAAACAATGAGAGTTTGTTAGTCTAAAAACGAAAGTGCGAACAACAAAAGGTACTCATCATTCTTAATCATTCTCTTCCTTCTCTTCTACCCAATTCATTAATTATTCACCCAAAAAACAGCTCTTCTTTGATTCGACCAACCAAAATTATCAACCAAACCAAACTTATTAAACCATCATCCTCCTCAAAAAATCAAACAATTTCACAACAACCATACTAAACTCATTAAATCATCCTTGAGAAATACAGGGAAAACCAAACCAAATTCAACTCCCTATTCTCAACAACAACCAAAACCAATCAAATCAAGTTTCTCAAACATAGGGAAACTCAAACCAAATTCAACTCCATATTCTCAACAACAATAATCAAAACCA
Source organism: Impatiens glandulifera (assembly GCF_907164915.1). NCBI lineage: Eukaryota > Viridiplantae > Streptophyta > Magnoliopsida > Ericales > Balsaminaceae > Impatiens > Impatiens glandulifera. The sequence goes on along the minus strand of NC_061864.1, from coordinate 12,581,236 downwards.
ATCAAACCAAGACCAATCAACATTCGATATGCCCAAGTTACCATCCTCACTCAAGAACAAAAACATTCGATCTGTCCAAGTTACCCTCCTCGTTCAAGAACAAAAACAACCAAACTCATTTCCACCAAGCTATCAAAATCCCTAATCAAACTAGACAAAAATAAATTCACTCAAACAAAATCTAAAACTTCAGATAAGTTGTTTAAAACCACCGACAAAAAATAATATTAATAATAAATGATTAGAGCCCTTCATCAATGGATAAGGTAATCATTGATGGAGACAGCGGAAAACTATCACTTGATTGACTCAAGAACGATAATAAGGCTTTGATACCATGTTAGAATAAGAGAGAAAGATTGTGTTGAATGTTATGAATAGTTACATATGTTATGTCTATTATAATAATATAATATTAATATTATCGTAATTTATAATATTATGATAATATCTTACCGATATATTATTTTATATTCAAACAATTACATTATCTCCGGGTTTTTTCTAACCAGATAGTCAACTATAAAATTATAGGGACATAGATACATCTTGTAAATCTCGTTATTTTAGCTGTCTCAATCCATGTCTCCCAATAGTCAACGACAACTTCCATGTCCCCCAATAGTCAACGATAGTTTTTGGAATAATCAATTGGATTCATGTCAAATTTTACAAAAGGCTTCAAATATTTATCATAACGTAACAATGTAAAAGAATATGAGAAATCATCTTTAGTTTTCACCTCCTTATAACACATATGACTCATAATAATCATGTTATTCTTTATATATCTATCATTAGTGAAAATTTCATCGTTAATAACACTCCAACGAAAAAAAATTTGATAGACATCTTAGATTTCCACAAATTTTTCCAGCAAAACTCAATTTAGTTGACTTTATTAATAAATGTAATAATGTTCATATTGAAATTATTCAGATCCCATCACCGCATAAAATCTCATTAAAACAAGTGTAATAAGTGAAAACTCGACTAACTAAAAGAAAAACCTATCATGTTTGTAGAGAAGGTGATCTAAGTTATTGTAATTGTGATTGTGGGAGTTTGATCCCACAAAATACCTCTGTTTTCAAATAAGCTTAACATAAAAATGTTTTTCTGATATGAGCTGAAAAATGAGCAGCACTTCATCTCTATAGGAAGAATTAAGTCCAAACTAAAGGCATTTGTTGACCTATGAAACATTAGGGAGGATCTGTTGTGCCTCACACTGTTAAAAACGATGTCGTATATAAGATACTGAAGTGACTTTTTTTTAATGGTGGCACAGGTTGAGGCACAATAGATCCTGCCCCCAAAACATTAGGTCCAACTCTTGTTCTAATGATTACATGAGTTTCCAACACACATATAACTGATATTCTAACATTTCTCTCTAATAATATTCTACAATTCTTTTCAATCACTCCTGTCTAGGCAGCCATAGACAATAGAGATATGACAAAAAAAAACAATTTTACATTTCACCTATCCACCCGCCCAAAATTTAAAAAAAAAAAAAATGCATTAGAGTGGAACATTTGTCCTCTTTCATATGGGATGTGAAAGAACTCAACTGTCAAATGATGATTGATGGAGGCCAGAATCTTATCAAAAGCTGGATGCTATCTAAACAAAAAAAAATTGAAGTTTTTTTATCCATGTTTTATTTTAATTATAATTTTTTTTAGTAGAAGGGTCTTGTTTAAAGATCAAAAAAACACTATAAATTGAATTGGAATATCATTTAAACCATTGGTATCATAACATAACATGTGTGGAAACAAGAGATAGAAGATCTTTTTTATGTCAAAAATCATTATTTATATGTGTTCGTTAGTGAAAAAACAAGTAGATAAAACTGATAAGAAATGCATTTGAGTTATCATCAGGAGTGTGGGAGTTATATTAGGCATTGGGTGGATGATAATGTTCTCAACAATGTCACTGAAGAAATAAATATTAAGGGTTTATGGAGAAAGTTTGAAAAGTTAAATGCTCGGAAAACCATGTCCGGTAACTTGAATATATTGCAGAGAATCATTAATCAATTGTTTAATATGAATATCAAGTTTGATGATAAAGTGTAAGGATTATTGTTTCTTGGTACACTATCAACCTCATAGTAGACCTTCAAAATGTTATTATCCATTTCAGCCCTAAATGATATTTGTACTATGGAGACAATAAAGAATAGTGTCATCAATATAAATATAAGAAATTGCTGAAATACTAATAGTATAGACCTGGATGAGAAAATTAGAAGCAAAAACAGATTGAATAACAATGCTAACAATGACTAATATTATTGTGGCAAAAAGGAGTATATCAAGAAATTTTATTAAACGTTTCTAAGAGATAACAAAAATACAAATAATAAATAAAGGAAAATCAATGAAAGTGATAAACATGAGAAAGTTATTGTGGCCACCAATGATTTCTTTATTTTATATAACAGTGATGTTAATCTCGCTGGTAAAAAAACAAGTTTGGTGATTAACAACTGTGCTTCAATACATGCCACATCGCGGATGTATTTATTTACATTTTACACTTCCAATGATTCTAGAAGTGTTAAAATGAGTAACAATGGCATTGCTAAAAAATTATTAAATTTTGAAATGTGCATATAACTTGAAAATGACAACACATTAATTCTGAAAAATGTGAAGCATACATCTCCGACATCCGTATGAATTTGATCTCCACCGGTAAACTCAATATTGACAAGTTTTGTGACGATAATTAAAAGTTATTAAAGACTCCTTGATATTAGCAAAGGGAGAAATGTGTTTCTCATTCTATATGATATGGGCAACTATTACAAATTATAGTCATTGTTTAGCTCAACAATGATGTTGGTAATTGATGAGGAAGAAAAGTGTAGAATTTTAGCATAACAGACTTAGTCATATTAACGAGAAGGGTTTGATAATGGTGGCTAAGAAAAATCTTTTTTCTAGAGTGAAAAATAGTTATTTGAAGTGTGATCATTGTTTAGTAGGAAAGAAGATTAGAGTTGCCTTAAAAAAAAATTCAAAACTCACGAAATCTTGTATATTTGATTTAGTATATTCTGATTTGTGTGGTCCTATGAAAACAATAACACTTTGTGGTGTTTTATATTTTGTGACTTTTATTGATAATCATTTAAGAAAGAATTAGATGTATACTTTAAAGTCCAAATATCAGGTGTTAGATGTTTTCAAACGATTTCATGTTTTTTGGAAATGTAAAACTTAAATGTATTCGGACGGATAATAGTGGTGAGTAATGTGGTTCTTTTGATGACTATTGCAAAAAAACATAAAATTAGACATAAAAAAACACCTTCTTGGTTTAGTTAGATGTTCAAGTTGAAATGACGAGATCTTTGTTTTCTAATCACAATTTACGAGTTCTTTTGGGGTGAAATTTTGCATACAGTGGTACATGTTTTGAATCTCATTTCAGTCCAAGTCGAAGAATATTGTTAGGTCCTACAAAAATGCGTGTTTGTTGACTGTTTGTATGAAAATTGAAATCGGTTGGAACTAAAAAATCCAGATTATTTGATGAGTAAAACAAAGGCAAGAGGTTCAATATTGAGTAGTATCTTTCAAAGCTGCAACTGGAAAAGAGAAGCCAACACTTTAAAATCGGTCTTTTGTGCAAAGAGTGGGGAATTGAACCATCAATGGTGCTGAATAGAAACTTCCTTAATTGTCTGGATTAGAAATGAATTGAGAGAATGTTCTCCCTCATTTAACACCGGTTGAATTCTGCATTTTAATTATTGGAAATCTAGTACCTTGTTTTGTTTCATTTTATTCTGATATTCCTTTCATTAGTAAGTCCCTCATACAAGAATCTAAGTTTCAAGATAAACTAATTTATCATATATAGGCAATATAGATTAGAAATTGTCATGATATCTCCATTCCAATATGACATTGTTCCTATGTTATATCAATACTTCTTGTGGAGCAATAATAATGCGGGATAGTGTATGTCGAGTAAAGTGGTGGCTTTCTAGGAGATATATATGGGTCCAAAAAGATAGTGCTAACTTGATGAAATAACTAGAAGCTACAATGAAACGAATCAGTAACTTGATGAAATAACAATGAAACAAATCTAGACTAACATCACCGAAATTACAATTTAGTAGATTCGCTATTTGGGTCAATTTCAGGTTAACGGGTTGAACGATACTAACCTGAATCTGGCATGTTTAGTAATTCGGGTCAAAATCTCTAACATCACCTATTTATTTGTGATTGGCCTGAACTTGACTCGTTTGACCTATTTTATTTAACTCAACTCGAATCAAATCCGATTAATTATTTCACATCTCTTTATTTTAAATTAAAATAATATTAACACAAAACAAAAATAAACTTAAATCGTAATTCGTTTATAGAAATGTAAAAATAAATTAAGTGAGTGAATAGAAAATAATCACACAAAACTCAAAAAAAAAAAAAATTAAAAACTTATGAATGGTTTCAAGTCAACCCGATTTTGATATAAACAAATCAACCTAAAAATACATTACCCTAACCTAAATTTTTTTGTCGGATCCAAAATTATCGGCCCAACAATTTAAAGATTAATAATAAACTTTCTACATAATTACTTAATTATTACTAATTCATTTACTATAGTAAATAGTTCAATTACTTTCAGTTTAAATCACTAATTGTTAAAAGAAAAAACATCTAAGAAAGAAAAAAGAAAAAACATCTAAGAAAAAAAAAAGAAAAAACATCTAAGAAAAAAACATCCAAGAAAAAAAAAAAGAATAAAACCAGGTGATTGAAGTTCTAGAACTGATTCTTCTCCTCCACTAAAATGGTCCAAAAAGACAAATGAAAAATACCCCCAAGTTACAGAGACCCCAAAAGATAAGAAAAAAAATTAAAAATAAAAAAAACTATACTAACAGAACCAAACTATATAGTAAAAACCCTTTTTCCATGGGTAAAAGACCCACAAAGTTCGACAAATTTACAGGACTACCCCTGCAGACAACAGCCCCCAATTTGCGGCTTCCTCTTCATTTCTTCTTCCCCTTACCACCTGCCGCTGCTTTCTTCGCCGGCGACTTCACCGCCTTCCCCTTCACCGCCTTAGCCGGAGCCGCCGCCTTCTTCACCGGAGTCTTCTTCGGCGCCGGTTTCGGAGCCGCAGCTCTCTTTCCAGGAGATGTCCTTGTAGAAGTCCTAGCCACTTTAGCTGGCTTCGCAGCTACCTTCGGCTTCACAGTTTCCTTTGCCTTGGGTGCCACAGCAGCAGCAGCAGCCTTCGGCTTAGCTGCGGGTTTCGCTTTCGCAGCTGGCTTAGCAGCTTTGGCAGCAACTACAGGCTTCGCCTTAGCCTTGGCCTTAGGTTTAGCAGCAGCTGGCTTCGCTTTTGAAACAGGTTTGGCCGTCTTCGCCTTCGCGGCTGGCTTAGGTTTAGCTGCTGCTGGCTTAGGTTTAGCTGCGGCGGCGGCCTTAGGCTTGGCTGGCGCCTTCTTCTTCTCAGCCGGTTTCACAGTCTTCTTAGCCTTCGCCGGTGCCGGTGCCGGTTTCTTCTTGGCAGGAGCAGCGGCGGCAGACTTCGCCACCTTCGACTGAGCAGGAAGCTTGAAAGAAGCTTTCACTTTCACCAATTTGGAAGTCGAAACAAGTTTCTTCAGCTGAACCAACAACAATTTCTTGAAATTAGGAGGAAGCTGTTTCTGCTTCTCCTCAATGAACTTCGTGATCGCGTACTGACTCGATCCATTCTTCTCCTTAAGCGATACAATCGCTTCGGTAATCATCTGAATCATACAGATCAAACACCATTGATCAGATCTAAGAAGGATTCAAATTCAAAACCTAAACAAATCACAAAACGAAACTAAACCCTAGATTATTATATCATTATATATATATATATATATGCTAACCTCAAGATAAGGAGGATGAGTAGGAGGGTTTCTGGCCTTCCTAGGTTTAGGCTCCTTAACCGTCTTGACCTTTCCTGCATTCTCCGCCGGTTGAACAACCGCCGCCGGCTCAGCTTCCACGACGGCCGGAGGTGCCTCAACTACCGCTACAGCTTCTTCGGTGGCCATATCAGAAAGAGAGAGAAAAGGGTATTTGATAAAAATCGGATCTGAGATCAAAAAGAGATATTGCAGATGTGAGACGATGAAGAAATATAGGGGACTTTAAATAGTAAGAGGACGACAAGCTATATCCATAAGCTGAAACCTGATTGGCTTAGACCCTACGCACGCGGATAGCTGTTTTGTTAAATTTTGAATATTATCCGTCAGATTACATCCCATCTAACGGTAATAACAACAAAAGGATGAAGCTTGGGATGTAGCTTCAACAAAAGTTTGGTTATTTACAATACTTTATTTGTGTTTTTAGCCTCAATTGTTTTACAAATAACTTTACCTATACTTAATGGATTTTAATGAAATCTTTATGGATTTCTAGCAAATTACATTAGCTTTCTAATGAATATTCATAATAGACCTAATCTTTTTTCATTCATTAGATATTTTGAGTCAAACAACTAAGTGTCATTACATGGTTTAACTTTGATCATGTTGAGGTTTTCATGAGTTTATGTAAAATGCTTAAAACCGAAAATCAATTTTAACATTACCTATGGTAGAAGCCTTGTAGAGGAATCTATCACAACGAGAATCGTTGAATTTGGAACACGTTTGGGTATTTGAAATTTAATTTGATTGCTACTGAAGATGAACATTTTATCGAGTGAGTTAATTATAAGATAATTTTATGATGTAAAATTACTTTTAAATCATGTATATCTTTATGCATGGCATGTAATTTGATTACATATCTTTTATGAGCATTTATGATAACTAAATTTATCAAATCAATTTAAGATTTTAATATATAGGTATGAAGTGTGAACAATGTTCGGAAAAGTTGTCGTATACTATCATTTGCCCTATATGAAAGTTGTCGTATACTATCATTTTAATACATAGGTATGAAGTTAAGTATCTTCCTTATCGAGAAAACCATACTCAAAATTTTTGTCGGATACTGGCATGACACGTGATACTTAAAAAAATTTCAAACGCATTAATCAAAGCGTTTCTTCCAAATCAATGACACGCGAATCATTAATTAATGAATTATGCTTTCATCTACCATACTAAATATAAATGTAACATGATTATCTCCAAATCACTTGATTTCAATCTCGACATAAAGGAATACAATATGTACATCATCCCAACCTCCTATGAGTACCGAAATAGTATTTTAACGTATAGATTATACTTTTCAACATAAAAGAAATTGTTTTAACCGGTATGATATTAGTTCATTGCTTCCAAATGATTTTGGCTGAATATGTTTCCATTTAAGAACACATACACAAGAAAATCTAACTTAGTAAATGACAATTTATGGGTACTGAGAAATTGAGGCAGGAATTTTTATGTAACTTTACTCTGTTTTAACTTGGTGGAGTAAAAGTATAAACTAAGATTTCACATAGTGACATATTGCATGAACCTGCATATATTAATGTAACTTTGGGTGATGTAAAAGCAATTTCAGACTTTCAGTCAAGAGTAAATACATATAATCCTTGTATGTTATGGTGTAGATATTATTATTGGCTTAAGTGATAACTTAGGAATCATTTACCACTGGTAATTTTTTCCAATAATTATCATTCATCCACAAACAGCAACAGCATACTAGTCCATTAACCTGTTTCGTGTAAGAACAAAACATGATCATAAGAGTTGAACTTCATGAACTACAAAATAAGCATTAAGAAACAAAGAGGTTATTGTAGGATTGTAAAGAATTTACCTAAGATTCGAGTCGAACCAAATGATGACCAAATCGGGAGTCACTTCTTCTAGATCATATGATACTCATTCACAAATGTGCTCAAGTCTCCCAAAAAACATCAATTATTAAAGGTTCCAATTTGAGCTCACATGTGGACAAGGAATAATAGGTGAGAATTTGTCTCTTTGAAACCCCAAGCACATATGCTATCTGCTAGCCGAAATGAACACTGGAGTCTCTTATTAGTCAAAATGTCAACACTCCCATGATCCCATCTCACATTCATCAAGTCTTCTGCAAAATTTGATATTGGCCCCAAAATCCATCTTATTGATCAAACATATGTTTCATTGTCTTCTAACAAACAATCATTTCAACAAGTGTCAATGTATCATACCAAAAACTAATAGACTGGTCATCCCCCATCTTGAACTTCACATTGTATCTGAAAAAACTTCCATTTGAAACTGACCCTCTTTCTAAAAGGAGTCTTCCAACACCATTTCGAGAGAAGAGTCCTATCAAATAAAAAATTGTTATGTCTCGAATTTTGCTAATGAAATTCGATCATTGTTCAAAAAGGTTAGTTGGAAAAAATACAATCAAAATTTGTTGCTAATAGAGGGGTGACATAAGGAAGAATGTTTTGAGAAGTGACATCTCCAACAAAGAATCCTATTGCAAGATATAAAGAGATGTTTCAAGAATTTTGTCACTTTGTGGATATTGCACATTACAACAATGACTCAAAAATATAAGTTAAAACAAGTCACATTAATTCTCTGACATGGGATTTGAGGAAAGTATCATGTAAGGACAATATAGAAATTTGAGAAATGTGTATTCTGGATATGCAATGTAGTATAATGATTGTCAATTTTAAGCCTAAAAATAAGTATTCAATCTATTTATGTTTTGTACTTCTAACACTTTTTACTTACTATTTTTTGTATGTGTACCTTAAGAGAAGAGAAATTGATACATTTTTGTTATTTAATTTGGAATACTAAACTATTACAATGAAAGTACAACTTATAAAATAAAAGAGACCAGTTAAATAAATAACAAGTTTCAAAATATGTATAAATGAATATTTTGTTGGGAATACCTCAGCCTTGCTTTCAACACTTAAGTTAATGTCTTTGAAAAGACAAATTAATTAATGATATTTCACATTATACACCACTTTAATTATCCTCTTAGATGCTAATTTGTGCCAATGTTTTCACAGAACTAATAAAGTTCTTGTTGATAATCAATTCAATTGAAAACATCAAGGGTCTTGAATGAATAACCTACTTGTATTAATGAGGAATGATTTTCTCTGTTGTATAGCTTTGGACATATTTCACAGCTAGAAATGACATGAAAAGTAGATTGTGACAAAAGTAGATTAAGGGAGAATGTGATACAATGTTTAAGACTTTTAACTATTTTTCAAAGAAAACTGGTTTTCTTCTACACTTATGGGAAAAGCCAATATTTCCACAATTTGATGGATGAATAATGAAATTCTGAAATGGAGAAGTTCTTCGAAAAAGAAGACATGGAGATGGCAAAAAAGAGTATGTAAAAGATGCTCGCAACTTTAACCTGGATTGAATTAAAAGACGTGATTAATAGTCATAGTGAAGGTTCTCATGGTAACATTTATAGACCAGAAACAAGAAAGCAACTATCAAGAAGCTGAAAGAAATGATAAATTGGACTAGAGATCTGAAAGTAATTGAAAGACAATCAGACCAATTAGACAAAATGCTGAAAAACACATTGCAAATAAATAAAGAACCTCAAAAATGAACATTTTGCTCATTTTTTACAAGAAGAAAAAAATGTTGCACCAACTGAAACCTTAGAGCATGTTGAGATTCAAAACAATAAGAAGAAAAATAGTAGCATATCTCATGTGAAGATTTGAATATATTGGAACTAACTGTAATTCAAGAAGAGGTACTTTCATATTTATATTAGTGAAAAACAATAATTCTGAACCATAGATGTAGTATCATGCTTAAAGATTATTTTCTGATAGACTATTTGGTTGAAAAAAATCGTAGAACGTTCAGTAATCGCTATTGCCCAACTCGTTTACTCCACAGCTCTATTATTATGACGATTGGAGAGATCTCTTCTGAAAACTGGTAGAGGCGGTCAATGAACTCATTGATTTTCTTGAAAATCTACGAACTTATTAAAATTTGATTTTATGTTATGTTTATTTGTTGGTGAACATTTTGGCTTATGTTTCCTTTATTGCAATTACAAATCCTCATTTTTCAGATTGAAGCGGACATTTGTAACATGAAACTTTTGAGACGATCATACTCATAACTTTCCCTTCAAAACCTATTTTATTTCTTTATTTCAATATCATTCACCACATGATGAGGGAAATTGGTTTTCAGTCGTCTGTAATGTTGTTGCTAGAACTACATTCAATCAATTTGACCCAGAAGTCAGCGACATTTGTTGGTGTATTCCATTGAAAATGAAGGAGGTTATGTAGAAGAGTCTACATGCTTGACAAAGTCGCAATGAAAAAGAATATGATCAATGATTTCTTCACTCTTCAAACCAATGTTGCATATGTTAGTCAAATAAATATCTTCTTTTTCATTTTGTTAGATGTCAAAACTCCTTCATTGATAGTTTCCGAACAAAAAAAATGAAATTTTTGATTGAATTTTTTATTTTCACACCTCTTTTCAAGTAAACCGGGATGGAGTATTTAGAGGGTCACATAATAAATTTAGCTAGTTTTGAAATCGGACGAGTTAGTTAGAGAAAATTTGTCGTCGGTCTCTTTGTCAATCGAAACATGGGTAAGAGAATCCATGAGAGCCCGTCTCCCCTCATTTTCAATGAAAAATCTTCTATTTAAAGAAATTCTCTAAACAATTTAATTAGAGACGAAAATAGTATGACACCTGAGCCTTTTTTTATTAGAGATCTCAAAAAAGTTCCTAGAAAGAGTTTGACAATTTTTCTTTGGATGGATCATTTTAGAAATCGGTTTTCTTACCATTGTTCACCGTAAAAATAAGAAGGGGTGAAGCTTTTCCCAAGTTTTAGTGATACGACCAAAGATGCTCCTACCCATAAATTTTCTCTCAAAGAGAGACATTCTTTCGTTATCTAGAAGTCCGTACATGGCGATGATTGATTTCTTCTAGAGGCTTGCACTGTCATTGAGAAATCTCCACCATCATTTATATAGGAGTGAAGTGTTGAAAAGGGAGAATTATTTGATTCTGAGTCGGTCGACAACAACGTCAAGTTTTGTTGTGTTCCATCTCACTAAATGAATGAGATTTTAGAAGAGTTGAAGTTGCTCCAAAGGAAAATCCTAATTATTGTGTCCATTCTTGTGGCCACCAAATTGAGAATATGAAAGAATGACATATTGAATGTTGGGATTGTGGCGATAAAGTTCTTGATGAGGACCAACCATGTTGCATTTAGAGAGAATTTTGATCTTCCAAATATTCAACATGCTTCCCATTTTATCGATGATAGGATTTTAAATCTTCTTGCAACTGAATTAAGCACAGAGGGAAAGTTGATATACTTTGATGGGAGAGAACTGATTATAAACCCCAAAATACTTATCAATGACTGAGTGTTATGAGTGTTATGAATGTTACCGATTAAATAAAGTTTAGAATTTTCTTTATTAATCTTCAACCCTAAGTACACCTCAAAAAAATAATAAGCTTCCTAAGAGAATAAAAGTTTTCCGTTATAGTTTCAGTAAGACAAAGAATGTCATCAACAAAAAATAAGTGAGATATGCAGTTGGATTTTCTCATCATTATCTTATTAACCACCACCACCCCCCCCCCCTTAAAAAGACTAACATTGATTGTTCTATCAAATAGTTTTGATAAACCTTCGTAACCACCGTGAAAATGAGACATGGTAAAGAATCCCCTTGTCTAAGCCCTCTCGAACTCTTGAAAAACCCAAACACTGTGTTGTTGATAAAAATTGAGAATTTAAGTTTAATAACACAAGTTTTGATCAACCTCCTCCATTTAACAAAAAAAATCATCTTTTCAAGAGAGATAAGAGAAATTATAAACTAACGTGATTGAAAAAAAATTAGTATCAAGTTTATAAAGACATTCTGTCCCATCTATCTAATAATAGAGTCAATGCACTCATTTGCAAAGAGAGAAGTGTCAATGGTTTGTCTATCTTATATGAATGCCATATGATTAGGAGAAATGAGTTCTAAAAAAAAACTGAGTTTTTTTTTGAAAAAATGACTTAACGTCATTTCATTAAAAAAAACTTTTAAAGGAAAAAATCTATATAAGTTCATGAATTGGAGTAAAACAAACATTTGCTCTAATTTTAAAGAAAAACGACATACAAGCAAAATGAATAAAACCACATTAACAAGCTTACAAACAATCAACAAATTAACTAACAAACTTGAGTAATCTATCGCGTCTTAAACATTGAAATTTTTGCGACTTCTTCAAAGTTGACGGATCAATTTTGACATAGCTCCTAATTTTCTGGATTCGTGTGTATTCTCCTCTACGTATGAATAAATGCATGACCATCAATGACGATTTCCTTCTAACTTCAATCTTCATTTTTTCTTGTTCTTGAAAACACCCTTGAATTTCTTTTCGTCCACACTAACATTAACATTGAACGAATTGCCTTTGGCGTTTCCAAGCACCACTTCTTTGTGAATTCAATCAAAAGAAATATTATGCAATCTCAAGTTTTTAGGAAAATTCCCCCACAATGCACTAGTAAAACGACATTCTCCAAGAATATGGGCAATAGTATCTTCCTCATTCGAACATAGAACACAACAAATACTAGGAACAATCATGTACTTATTGTATAGCCCCCCATGAAATGCAAGCCAAAGAACAACTTGATGCCGAAGGATAATCTTGAAAGACCAAACCAAATGATCCCAATCAATACGATCGTGAATACTAATTTGATTCATCACTTCAAATATTATGACCCCTTTTAGAATTCACCTCTGAAGTGTGTTCCAATCGCCATCATTGATTTCTCACACCTTAGCCCTTTGACAGACTCTTCTAATTTGAACTCTCTTAAAATCAGCTTTAGAAACAATAAGACTACCATCAATCCAATGATCATGCCAAAATAGAGTGCCCTTACCATCACTAATCCGGAATTCCATAATTTTTCGCACTTTGTTTTAGTTTGAGAATCTTTTTCAACGACCAACCCATGTCACTCTTGATCTTGCAAGTCCAAATACTAGTTTCCATTTTCATGAACCCTGAATGTATCCACTTAACCTAAAGAGAGTATTATTTCTTCTAAATCGCCCAAAAGTGTCTATACATAAGAGCAACATTTCATTCAATACAATTTCTAATTTCAAGGCCCTTTCCTCCTTTGGCTTACACACATCCTCCCATTTGACTTTTTCTCACCTCTTTCTTGACCACCCCAAATAAAATCTCGCATGAGCTGATCAAGGTCCTTCATTACCTTCTTTGAGATTGCGCCTAGTAACCAATTATGTCCATGAATATCCTTTGAACAAGCTCAATTATGCCCGCATACGAAAGTCTTTTTGTCGCCCATCCTCTAATTGTATTCTTAACTTTATCAATAAGCGTGAAATCTGTAGCTGCTTAGCAGATAATGGAATGCCCAGATAACGAACTGGTAAAGTGACTTATTTGATCCCCATAATGTTAAAAATGCTCTCATTTGTTTCCTCCTTCACACCACCATAAACGCTAAACTTTTATCCTGTTAATATTGAGACCCGTAACACTAGAAAAGATTGTTAATATTTCCTTTATAGTTTTGATGAATTCAACATTAGCATGAGCCACAATAAACAAATCGTCCGCAAAACACATATGAGTGATATTCTCTTCTCTACAATATGGATGGTGAGTAAATTATCGATTCTTTCGGAACATTTTAAAGATGCTCTCAAAGATCTCCATTATGAGGACAAATATGTATGAAGAGAGATGATCTCCTTGTCTTACCCCATTTTTATCCTTGAAAAACTCATCATTAATACCATTAACGCTAACAATAAAATGAGAAATCGAAACACTCTGCATAATTCACTCAATAAAGATGCAAAGAAATCCAAAGATAATTAAAAACTCATGAATAACATTACATCTAATTGAGTCAAAAGATTTTTGAATATCAACCTTAAAAGCCACATAAGGTGAGATTGATTTTTTGTCATATCATTTTAATAATCCCTGCATAAACAATATATTATAAGAAACAGATCTACCATGAATAAAAGCTGGAGAAATAATTTTTGGAAATGATTTTGTAAATTACATTACAACATGAAATTAGACGGAAATTTGAATCCTTTCGGGTGTGAAATTTTCCAGAATGAGGTTCAAAACTGTAACATTTCATTGTTTGATCATCATTCGATTCCAAAAGAACTCCATGACCCCTCCACTAACACTTTGCCCAACAATTTCCCAATATTCCTTGAAAAAAGTAGCATTGTAACAATCTGGACCCAGGCTTTTGTCACATTTCATGCAAAACAATGCTTGTTTTATCTCTTCAATGAAACAATCTCAATGAGTTTCCTGCTATCATTCTCCGAATTTGAGTTAATTAGCTATAATTTTGAGTTTATTAGCTATAATCTTTGCCAATATTTTATAAAAGTTCGTCACGAGGCTAAATAGGTCTGAAGTTTTGAGTTCCTTATCCCTTGAATTTTTCTAACAAGGAAAATAAAGCTATAATTTCAACATTTCTCAAAAGAACCCGTAGCATAGAATTTGAACGAACTCAAATAATCAATCTTAATAAATTTTCAAGATTATTTAAAAAAGATTGTGTATCTATTCGGACTAACTGCTTTGTCTGTATCACTTTTAATAGGATTTCCAATTCCCTGTTAAAACAAAATATTAAATGACACATGAGAGATAATGAAATAGATTTTTGTAAACTTTATATTTTTGAAGACATGGACTTGAGTTTGTTCACCTTGAATTCATATATTTTGTAATTAGAGAAACATTACAGCAGAATGAGATTATTCAAAGAATCAATAGAGAACTCTACTGGAAAGAAAGAGTATGATGCATGCAACTTTCAAAGGCTAAACTTTCAATGTTATCTTACAATTAGATTTACATCATTAGAATTCACAATACAAACTCTTCATAAGATCAAGAATATATACAAGATGGAGTGTGCTCCATATACTAATTTACAACAGTAAGTAACCGAACAAATATAAAGACAGCAAGATACAAGATGAAGCAGTTGAAGAACAGCTGTCAAATATGTTTTTTAATATTACAGTTTGTATTCTTGATTATAATAAGAAGAAAAACTTAGCATATGATTGACAATAAACCTATCCCTAAATCTACCCCTGTACACCTACCAGATGGTTCCATCAAATATGTCTAATATAATGGAAAAATTAATGAAGGGGATTGGCTTTCGTGTTCAGTGTACCAGATACAAGAAAGAAAGTAAAAGCACAGAATTAGGCGAGAAAGATTATCATTCATAACAGAATGAAGCTTAACTAAACATGTTTTGTTCATACCTCATTTTAGATATAATATATATTCATTATCCCCAAATCAATGCTTTATACCAAGACCTTCAGACTAAAGCTATCATTGGAAGATAAAAAATAGCTAGAAATTTGTATGTTAGATGTTTCATGTTTTTAGCAAAATGTGTCTAATGTTACAGGAATAGAATAAAATTGTTGATCGTTGTGAGTCTTGACATACAAAATTGGGTCATTCATCAATTAAGGTTTTAAAACATATTTCATACATAAACCATCCTTAGACATATCTGTTACCTTATAAAAGCCAGCCCACAGGGTTATAGCGGTGAAAAACTGTTGTGTTAGTCGCCTAAAAAAAACTCAGTATGAAACCTAAGGAAAAATAACGGAATCTGATAATGGGATTGAGTTAACAGGCCAATTGTGTCAATCACTTATTGATTCACATAACATACTTCATTGCAAATTGCTCAATCTTCTATTTATTTCTTGTCGGGAGCTAACTCTAATCTCTAAACACATGGTCCTATTAATATATAGTATGAAGCTATAGAAAGTGTTCCATTGCTGCTGGTTCTGTATAGGCATTAAAATTGTAGTTCTATTTGTGGAAGGTTATAACGACAGTTTTTAGCTCCCGTTGTTATTTTAACGACGGTAAACTGTGCTCGTCGTTATAAGATTGGCGATGGTCTAACAACATATACCGACTCTTAATACCGTCGTTAAAAGCATTGAACGACGGACTTCACACCTATAGCGACGGGTTGCAAAAGTGACGATGGAATCCAATCCAATAACCACGGGAATATATACCAACATCATTAGGAGGGTTTTTTCTTGGACTAAGATTAAGTTGTGAACTTTATAAGTGGTGATTATTCTTAGAAGTACCTCTTTATTTTTTATCTATTATCTCAAATCTATCTTACTGTTTTCGGGACTTCCGAAAAACAACTGATGTTACCAATGATAGTTTACATTGCCTTAAGAAATTTATGCAAATTTTATTAATGCTAAAAAAAAATAAAATAGAAACAGTTCCCCATTATAAAATTGAAGCATAAGTCAGCCTCATAATATTCCAAAGAAAATAAATATTAATCCACTCAAAGAAAATCTTTTACAAACAAAATTGTAACCTAGTCTCCAACGGTAAAAACACAAGTCCTAATTTTTTTTATTGTTTTCTTCCCCTTCCCTTTTTAGCAGGCTGTGTTTCTGTGGGCTCCTTTCCAGTAACATCCGAAATATCGGCTGCAAAAGCACATAACGAACAAAATCAATGATCATTACCAGAATTCAGAAAAAGCAAACAGAAATGCATACTCGAGTGTCTTTTTCGATTGAGACATTATAGGAAATTAGGAATAGATTCAATTTCTTAGGCCACAGACTCAGCAATTTCAGAGAAGAGATGGATATGGTTCTGTATCAGATTTCAAAGGAAGAGATGTGGAATTTACCATCAGGGCCACGAGCCATCAAAGTGAAAAAGATGTTATTCAGTTTCTCCATCTTCTTCGCATCTTGAGCTTGGTCTGTCTTAAACTTGAGACACTGAAAACAAAAAAAGAACACCACCTTAAATGAAGTAGCAAGTAGCAATTCAAACCTAAACAAACACTTTCATTCTGTTGCACTATGTCTTTGCAACATTAGAAGATCATATTTGGATATTAAAATTATGTTGCAATATAAAACATCATGTTTCAGACAAACTATCGGGAACAAAACCCAACTGATTCTTCTCGACTATGCTACAACAAACATTAAAACATCTTAAAAAACTGAAAGATAGAATGGTTTTCGGGCTAGGGCTAGGGCTGATGAAATAGGGATATACCAGCCCATATACATAAGACAGGGTTAACTATTTCATCTTGTAGCTGCTAAAAACTTACTATCAGATACAAATCTTGGCCTAAACCTGCTCTTGGAAACTGTTAAACAGGAAAAATGTACAAAAGACTTAGCCTTTTATGTTTTGAGGGTAAAATGCAGTAGCAGATGATCAACATTCTGCAATTTGACAATATTGTGAATCTAAATATAATCACTTCCCATCTGAATCATCACTATCACATTGAATTCAGCAGAAAAAGTAAAATTAGATAATTGATTGAATCCCACAATAATGCCTTTCAAGAAAATAGTAATTCTAAAAAGCGTAAAAGAGAAAGAGTTCATGGATGTAGAAATAAAAACGAAACCCCATTAGCATGAATTGAAAATTAATCAAAAGGAAGGATAAATCTGAAGAAGCATACCTCATGATCATCAGTAACTTTGAGAACCAATTTTCCATCACAATGTCTGTACTTCATGACATAACGCGTCTAAACTCGTAGCGATTGATTTAAAAAAGAAGGAAAAGTTAGTATACATAAAAAGAGGGGAATTGATTGATTGATTGATCTAATAACGAAAGATCAAAAGGGGTAAGAAGAGGTGTACCGATTCAGGGGTTGCTCGATACAACTGCACTGATCTCTCCACGAACTCGTCCCAGGAGGTAATATACACCATCTTCACCTTCTAAAGCAGAGAGAGAAAGAGAACTGGGGTAGCTTCACAGCGTAGAAGAAGAAGATGAATGGTTTTTCGGCGACTACGTTTCTTCAAATTGAATTGTCCCTTAAAGGCCCTGTTTGTTTGTTTGTTTGTTTGATGTGGGCTATTTTAGATTAATTCCAAATAATCATCAATATTTTACTCATCAATTTAACAATATGGGTTATACAATTTTTAAATACCCACTTTTTCTCCTCAAATTCACTACTTACTTCCTTTTATAAATATAATTATAATTAATTAAATAATTAAAATAAAATATATATTATATATTATATTAATATTAAAATAAAATAAAATAAAATATATAAATATAATTATAATTAATATATTTGATGTGAACTGTTTTGGATTAATTCCAAATAATCATGTATCAATATTTTACTCATCAAATTTAACAATGGGTTATACAATTTTTCACATTATACCTACATCTTTTTTATTTTATTTTTAAATACCCACTTTTCCTATTTTATTTTACGAGGTAAACTCTTGTTGTTTCATTTTATAAATATAAAATATATATAATTAAAATTAATAATACTTAATTAAAGAATTAAAATAAAATATAAATATTATATATTATATATTAAAATAAAATATATCACATAAATATTAAAATATAATATATTAAATAAATATTAAAATAACACAAATATTTTATATGTATCAAATTGTAAAAATATAATATATATAATTAATATTAAACTTACTAAATTAAATAATTAAAACAAATATTATAAACTAAATTAAAATATTATAAAAGAAAATAAAATACATTAAATAAAAATTATATATATATATATATATATATATATATATATATATATATATATATATATATATCCTTATTCGCATCTCCACAAACTCACTCTATGACTCATCCCATTATTTTTTTCTTTTTCAATTTGCCTAATCTTTTTGATAATCTTGTCATTCTTAGAATTGTTATACTTAAATAAATAAATAAAAACTAATTTTTCATATAATACATACCATTTTAAAAAGACTTTTCATAATAAAATTATAGTTAAAGGATTCAATATTTAGTACAAACCGAAAATCTAACGAAATTCGAATAAATTGAATTAAAATTTTATTTTCGGTTTTCAAATCGTATTTTAAATCAAATACGATTTTCAAATTGGTTTTAACTTGAAAATCAAACAAAAAAACGAATTAATTTTTAATTATTTATTTTAATTAAATATTTGATTATATATTATATAATTTGATACATATAATTAAATAATTATATATATTATTATATAATATATTTTAAAAAATGTTTAATTCAAATTGTCCTATTCGAACTGGAAATCAAATTTAATTTAATTTCTGTTCAATTTTATTTGATTTTATTTGAATTTATTTAAATTCGGTTCTTAAATTAGCTAAAAAAAAATTTAAAATTTTTTTTACAAAAATTAATAAAAAAATCAATGAACCTAAACCGAGGAACGCAAAAACCAACCAATTAACCCTAGTTGTGGTTAGAAATGTGATTAAAAATAAAATAAATAATATATATATATATATATATATATATATATATATATATATATATATATATATATATATATATATATATATATATATATATATATATATATATATAGTAAACCTAATGGTATTATGGTAAACCTAATAATTGAAGCATCTGGTTATCTAAGTTACATATGGCATAGATTCAAACAATGCACATAATTTGTATTAGGTCAATTGTATATTTCCCCTATATTACTAACTACCTAATAAAGAAATTGATATTCCTAGATAAAATGGTTAAAGAGTCTCCTGTAAACAGAAAAATAAAAGGAAATTTATAAAACAATTTTTTGATCATCAGTAGCAACCATTCAACTTAATGTGCAATCAATCAAATTAACAAAAAAGAAAGATCCATATGTAATGATAAAGGTAAAAAAAATGTTGAGAATTGTTTCTCTCTAAGGATGATGAACTTTGCGGGCATAAGTTAAGACCATGACGAATTCCTTGGCCGACGAACCAATCAATGCTGTTACCTTTTGGGACGACATCGAGGTGCTTTGAAGCCATAAATCCACTAAATGATTCAGCTGTAATGTCGGAATCACCCTCTCACCCATACATTTGATCTCAATCTGCATAAGAAAAATGTGCAAATGTTTTCTCACCACCATCAATGGATTAAACCATAAATTTCCAGAAACTACAATTTTTTGTTTCATTTTATTAATCTTTTTTGTCGATGGGTGTCACTTACAGAATTGCCCACCAAGGACAGCCAAACAAAGTTGGGTCATTAGTAATGAAGGGTAAAATGGTAATTGCAAGTGTTAGCCAACGATATGAACCCTCTTAAAATTGAAAATTTTCCCAAAACAAACAATATTTCATAGGAAGAACTGCTAACCAATGATGCAAAATGCATACTTTTTTCTACTCAAATGAATTGTTCTTATACTGATTTACTTACCTCATCTTCACTAGTCAGATTCAGCTTTGTTACGAGATACTTCTGGATAAAAGAAACGGGCATTGACCCATCCCTGTTGAACAAAGAAATACACATGTCATTCAAGTTCAAATCTTTCTATTTCCTCATCCAACCAACTAGCCCAGGCAGCAGATTTATCATATTCATATGAACTGTGTCCCACATCTCTAAAAATAATGAAGCAATTATTCCATTAACAACAAAAATTGCCAGTTATTTGTTTCTGATTCTTATAAAGAATAAGTGAAAAGCAAGTTTGTAATGAAAAACTGAAATTAAACAAGAAGGCAGCTTTGCATTCTTGTTAAAATCTGTGAGATCATGCCCACCCAATTCATCATGGCTTGAAGCATGAATTGTTCAATCAAACAACTATAAAGTCTCCTTTGTGACAACTATACTAACACAAACTCTAACATTTCACAAAAACCTTTCAGAAGTTGCCCAATTGGCTAGGAAACATGGAAAATGGAAGCTACAAAGGTGAAACTAGTTTTGTTGTAAGACAATGAATTCTCATGTATGGAACAAACAACAATGCCCAACATTACACATTTATAAAAAGTAAATAAATTACAAAACACTAGTACAGGAGAGCCAAAAAGATCACATTCATGAGAAATAATTGATTTCCAAAAAGGACAAATATATCAATGTGAATAGAACACCAATTAGACATAAAATTATTAGCAAAATCCTGAAAAAATGGAACTATATAAAGGCAATATGGGTAAAATTAGCATGTAAGACCATATTAGCTCTGCATCTAATATTGATTATGTTCTTGATTTAGTATTAAACTCTAATACATATTAAAGTCAAGGCTCAGTCTAACTTCCACATCTAATCCCCACTTTCAAGGCCTTGCTTAATGGAGGGTTATTTGGATTAATAATCACTTATCCCATCATTAATCACTTCATCAATTAAATCATTAAAATCATAAACCAAAATACTAAATTACTCTTACTTGATTTTTTACAACATTTTAAATATTAAATACAAAAGATATTTTAACCATTTAACCCATATAATCCACCTATGTATCAAACAAGGTTTTTTTCCTTCTCCAAAAAATCAGTTTATTTAAAATAAAATAAAAAACATCAACCAAAGCTCCAAACTTTCAGCAACATGCAAGAAAAAAAGTAAAAAAAGAGAGTATAGTTTGGGAAAATTTCATATATCAAAATGAGAGATACCTTGAGAGATGATCCAAGACTACTAAACACACAAAAATCTTGTTAATTGGAACTCACCTGATTCTTAAGAAGGAGGCAGGTATCTGTGGCAATTGTGCAATGCCTTGCCTGAATCATAAGAATAAACAACAAATTTAGAAAATGGAAGAGAAATCATAACAAGATATCAAAACCAGAGTTAAAAGGAAATAGATATTTACTGGTGTTCAGCAGCCACCAAAGAGAACCATATTGGATCAGTTCTTCTTTCAGCTCTTGCACTAGTAGCATCTAAAACCTCTTGTGGAGAAATGAACCGCTCCCCAGAACTACCAACAGCAACAGCAGTCGCCTTTTTGAGGCGAGTCTTCCTCATTTTTTTAGGTTGTACCAATTCCGAAGCCACATGATCTATACTATTACTTACACTAGCCTTGCCTTTAGCTTTCCAAGATTGTCCATCACTGTTATTATTATTATTATTATCAGTAGACCCTTGTGAGATATATTTTGTGGATTTACTCCTGTTTGCAGCTTCTACCAAACAATTCAAAGGCTTCCAAAGATCTTTTCCTTCCTTCGATTCAGAACCGCCTTCTCTTTCTTTTCTCACTGGTCTTATCTCAGGAGAGCTACTGCTCTCATCATTTTCATCTGTAGAGTCCTCCTCTTTCTTAACATGATCTTTGTCATGAGTTAAGAAAGTTGCCTTTCTACCAACAGCTTTGGAACGTTTTCCTGTCAATGGGCTTTGTGATGATGGTGATACTCTAGGGGTACTAACCACTAGAGATGATAGCGATCTTTCTTTTCTTTTCGCAGGTAATGAAACCGAAGGTATAACTTCGGGTGCCTTCACCTTTCTTCTTTTGAAAGGGAATATGCTGGCTCTCACATCTTGCAGACTGTGGTCCGGCCTAATAACAGAAGAAGAAAAAAGAATTTAGAGTGGACTAAATAAACAAATTGAAGAGGAATAAACCGACTAAATCCAACCTCAGCTTTTCCAGTGGAGCACAACCCAAATCTATATCGCATATAGGACAGCATTCTAGGTCCTCATCATCAAGCTTCTTATATATGCATTTCCTGCAAACTATACAGAAGTGGAATATCTTGGTTTAAACTTTAAAGCTTGTGATTTTGATTATATTAAGGCTATGATTTTTGGAACAAAGAGAAAGCAGCTAAATAAATAAATAAAATGGAGGTTAAATTCAAGCTTCCATAGAAAAAATGAAGCTTTTCATAGCCACACACTACATATACTGTTCTAAATTCCTTCACCAGAAGAGGAACCCAATAATGAGCTTCATCGAATTCTGAAACATACCAAAAATGGCACAAATACGATAGCCAGACCAAATAAGAAGAAAGAATTCAGTATGAAAACAGGACAAATGGTAATGCTCACAAGTATGTAGACATTCGATAATGGTGGTCGCGTCCCTAAAGAGCTTATTGCAGAGTGGGCAGGTCATGCATGAAGCAATCGTCTCCGTCTTTACTCTCGCCGCCGCCGCACGATTAGACATCTTGCGTTCCTCCTAAATATCCTCTCTTCTTCTAATCAATCTAAAACTCTAAGCACGTATACAGTAGGGTGCATGCTAGTACGGAAGCATTCGTTTCGCTACACGTTGAATTCACGTCCCACTCCCACCTGTATATGCAATCAGCAATAAACACGCAGTGAAATATGCAACAACCCATTAAAGAACGAAGACGAATAACATGTAATCTGCTGTTTACAGACATATTACGCGTTTAGAGAGTTGGGAAAGATAAAAGAGACAGATTTGAACCTGCAAAGATTGGATTTTGAAGTGAGATTACACAGATAGTTAGCAATGATCTCGAGAGACCCGGCTCGGGTTGAAGATAGATTTGGAGAAGGCGCCGCGGGAGATCCAAATCGATATAGAGAGAGAGAGGGGTATGAACCCAAGCAGTTCTCTCTCCCTTATAAGTACTGTATTTGTTTTCAAATCAACGAATGGGTGAAGCTTTTGATAAAATGCGCAGGGGATGAGCGTACGATAAGAAGCTGCGCACCATTTGCTTTGCCCTTTCTAGTTATATATTGCTATGACAGGCGCATGTTAGCCCAAACTCAAACCTGCAAGTCACATTAAAAGCTACTAGTTTGATTGAGGATAATAAAATTTTGTTTAAAAAAATATAAATTATTTGGATTAAATTCATAAATATTTTTTTTTTATATTTAAATTTTATACAAAAATAAAAATAATAATAATACAAAATGAGTAATTTTATGATTTAAAAACAATCGATGATAGATAAGATGTTATTTTAAAAGATCTATATAACTCCCACTTCAAATGAGTCAAAATAAATTAATAAAATAAATGTTATTCACTTTTCTTTTCTTTTAGTGTTTAATAAAAAACAATATTTTTTAAAAAATATCATTTTATTAGAAGTAGTTAAATAAAGATTTGGTTTTAAAATTTAATATGGCAAGATACACTTTCTTTTGGCAAAATTTTATGAGATGACAGCCTTTTTTTTTTTTTTTTTTTTTTTTTTTTTTTTAATACACAACTATGTATGTAATCTCATTGGAAAGTTGCAAAGAAGTTAAGATTTCATTTTTTGTTTTTTTTTTAAAAGAGATTTCATATATTTGATGACTAATGAAACTTCGAAATACATCGGGCTTTGTTTGGATTGAGATTATTATGAATATTGATTAGTAATGATTTTGAAGAGCTGAGAATATTTTTTTTAAAATTATTTAATATGTATTGATATATAATAATAAAATAATAAATAATAATTTAAAATATAAGGTATTTTAGTATTTTTGGTAATGAATTGAGTGATATGATTGATGAGAAAAAAAGTGAAATGATGTTTGAGTGAGTTAAGTTATTTAAATAACTCAAACCAAGGCCTAACCCCTAAACCCCTACTCTAAAATTTGATTTATGCTATAAATATTAATGAAATTTGAAAAGTGTGTGATAAATTCTCAACTACTCAAAAAAATGTGTGAATTAGTAAAGCAGTGAAAATTTATGTAATTAATAGAAAATATTTCAATGCATTAATTCATACTTTGTCTAGTTTACTTTGGTAAACTAATGACTAAGTTAACAAATTCAAGCTTGTTGAAAATGAAACATGTTTATTATGTCTAAAAGAAAAATAAATGTTTGGACATATATTTTTTTCAATGTTCTTGTATTGTGCTAATCTGATTCAATAATCAAATATTTGTTTTTAATTATGATTGAATCAATGTAAAAAAAAAAAGATGTGTATGAATAAAAAAAAATATAATTTGTTTTTAAATTTGTAAATATATTCATTTATAATATTTTAAGTGGTAATCAAATTCGTAATATTTAATTTCTTAAAAATTAATTTTGTCCTTTAAACTACCTTAATATAGTTATTCATTTATAGCTTGGGCCTTGTTCTCTTTAGGTTATTTAAAAAAGGTTAAAAAACCCAAACCAAATCACTTTTCCAATCAATCACTTCTCAACAATCACATCACTCATTTCATTAATTAAAATATTAAAATACCCTCTAATTTAAATTATTATTTTATATTTTATTTATATATATCAATACTCTTTAAGTCTTTTTACCAAAAATAATCATTATCTCCTCAAAATCATTACCCATCAATCAATTTTTCTCTTTCTTAGTTTTTTAAAAACCCTTAACCGAACAAGACCTTTTATTTGAAATTTTAGTTTTTGGTTTCCAACATAAATTTGAAAATAAGATTTAAAACGTGTTATTATTCCAAATTGAATTTGAAACAAATTAGTCAACCCAACTCATAATACATTACTTTGTACATAATGAAAAATGCATAATTTTAATAATTAATTAGTTGATTTGTTACATGAAATTTGAATAAAAGTCTGTTAGCATGATCCTTTATAATTTTTATTTCATAGTTGAAGTCAAATCCGTCATATTTTGGTCTCATAGGATTCCTTCTAGTTTGTTTTTATTTATTCAAAAGATGTAATTAGTAATAATTTTTAATTTCATATGCTTATATCATTTAATTATTTTTTCTTTTTCTTATATTAATAAAATATTACTATTTAAAAATTAATAATAAACATTACAATATTGAATAACAAAGTCAAAATAGAATAAAAAATAAAAGGATAAAATAAATCACAAGAGAGACAAAAGATTGAAAACTATTTAAATGTCCAAATTTATTGTCGAACGTCATTTCATTCCTCTCTTATCTATCATGCCATTCAATTCAATTTGTTAACCAAAATACTTTATATTTAAAATTATTATTTTTATATTTTATTTATATATAATAATATTTTTATTATCAAAAATAATAATTACCTTCTTTAAATATCATGCCTCATTAATTTTTTCTTCCTTCCTTCGTACTATTAAAATAACCCCAACAAGCTCTAAGAGAATGAGATGCAAAAGATCTCTTGAGAAGTGACTTTTCTTATATATATTATGTCATAGGATTCTTTGATATATATTCTCATTTATTATTGTAGTTGATTTATGTTTTCTTTCTCATTATCTTAAAATGAGTTTCATATGTATTTAAGTTTGAGTTTAAGTTAGAATAAAACTTTTTGTACGTACCAAAGATTAAGAGAAAAAAAATCTTAACTCATTATTTCTTCAATTTTTTGTTCACAATAAAACGACATGAAATCAGATTGGGAGCAAATGGTTAAAATCTATCCATTTTATCATATTGATTCTAAATATAAATTATATTTATCCAACTCATAATCCAAACATGTTGATTAATACATATTGTATTTGGTTTTCTCTATCTCATTGCTTAATATATTTCCTTTTTCTAATTAATACTTTTCTCACTTTCTTTATAATTTTTATGAACCATTTGATTCCACAACAAAATAATTGTTATTAAATTATTTTTTTTAATAATACATTTTTGTTATATTTAAATTTTTTATATTTATAATAATGATAAAATAATGTAGTCAATAAATATAATTTTTATTGTCTAATAATAAATATAAATTTATTTTTTCTAAAAGTGATATAGTTGAAATATTTTTTATTAAACAAAAAATTTGTATGGTGTGTTGTTACTTATGCAAAAACTTTCTATTTTAGTTTATATATTTTAGTGAGTAGAATCTAATAAAAAAATTAAAAATTTTATTTTGTTGGTATAATTTGAATAATTCTATTCTAATTCGAACTCAACCTAATCTAATTAGAACAATTCAAATGGAAATAAATTTATTTTAAATTTGGATATTACATATTAATCAAAATTATTATTTTTTTCTTCACTCAATCCGACCACCGCCCAAAGTGTGGGCTGAATAAAATAGTTTGCTTATTTAATATTTGAAAATATAAATAAGAATTTAATAATATATTTGAATTAATCATTTGTAGGTCCTTAGATGTGGGAATAATAAAATATGATACAAATCAATGAATGAATCAAGCGGCCTAGATCTTGACACAAATCCCAATGTATAAAACCTCGTTAACTGACTCTGCAAAAAACGAACCAACAATGGCACCATTTTCTCCATCTTCTTCACCCTAAAACCCTCTCGAATCAGGAGAAATCTCAAGTTCCAATTCCTCAAAGGAACGAATCTCGATCTTCCTTTCTTACAAGAAATGCTCCGAATCCCTATCTCTGCTTCCACCGAAGAAGATATACATGATGAATTTGATACGTCAAACTACGAGGATATTGATCCTCTCTCTCCTTTTTGTTTCCGTATTTGTTCCAATCTTTCTTCTCTCCGGCACCGTCAAGAATTTCAACGCAGGAGGTAGTTAGCTCATCAATCATTTTATATCAACTTAATATTACTTCTCATAATACTCATCATTACTTCATTTCTTTTCTCTTGCAGACTCGGATGCTTTCATTGAAGACTTATCCAGTATTGTACGATTTATCTTATTAGTTTACACATCCACCAACTTATATTAATGATTCTCATGTTTTTTGTTGCAGAAATATAGAACAGACGTACTTCAAGCTAATAATGTTATTGAGAAGGTATTTCAGATTCATCCTTTTTTCTTGTCTAGTAAAATAGGATGATATTAGCAAGGTGTCTATGCTTTAATGTAGGAAGGAGGTGAAAGCTTGAAAGAACCACCGGTGATTGTATATAGAGATGGAGATCTAAGTTCCATTGTTAGCTATAATTCATCTGAAAGCAATCATACATCTAATGTATCTTTGAATGCTGAAAGCAGCTCTGACATTTTAGATAGAAAAGGTAAAAAGGTCTAGGAATCTTTTAGAGTTACTAAAATCTTTGTATAGCTTAATGACTTGATCTACTGTGGTTCTAGTTCTACTTTCAGACACTAAGCAGGGAACAGAGCAGCAGCAGAATCTGCAAAATCAGACGGATGTATTATCACATGCATCTGGAAGAAAGGTGTGCAATTTGGATCTTTTTTCTTGTTTAGGAGGCTTTCAGATGTTTAGTTATGTACATGAAAATATATTGTTTGAAAATAGAGAAACTTTTTATTTATCAAGAGTCAATGCTGAAATCGCATCAAATGTGAGAAAAACATTTGAAAAACCAAACAAAATCCAACAAGTCATTACATGATTTACTAACCCACCTTCAATGAAAGTGTAGAATATTGCAAATAATGAAAATATGGAAGGTGTTGGTGAGATTCCCTAAATTGGGATGATTTAGTTTGAATGCTATAATATGATTATATCTTATACTCACTCATGTTGCATATAAGAAGATGCTCTATTGTATTCATTATTACAAAAAATCTCAAGATCTTTTTTTTTTTGAGAAAAAAAGTTGGTTGCACCTATATATACCAATAAGAAATCTGATTTCTCTCAATTAGGATCTGTGAAGTGATCTGATATTTCTACAGGTACTCCACTGTCTCCACAACCCTGTTTGTATGTTCCTTCAAGTAGGTCTCTTTATGTTCAAGTGCTTGAGAAAATATAAAGAACTGAATAGGTATGGTTGTATGAATGATTTTAGTAGAATTCTGTAGTCAAGAACAGTAAAATTTTAACAATGTCAATGTGAAAAAGTGTGCAACATCGGTCATTAGACTCTATTTACCAATTTACATGTTTCAACTAAAACGTGTGGAATCCATTCACCAAAAGTGGTTTCAATTGGTTGTAGCATTTTCTGAGTTTATTTAATTTGCATCTGTAACTTGCTGCAATTGTGAGAAATATTGTCAAGTAGGTTATTTTTATTTGCATGGCAGGATCTTTTAAAACATGCAATTCTCAATTCCAATCAAAGTGAACATTCAAGTTCTATGAGACTGGTGGATGAGAAAGTTAAACAAATGAAAGACCAAGTAATTATGGCCAAAACATATTTGGCATTTGAATCACCTAAAAGCACCTCGAGTTTAGTGAGGGAGCTGAAGCAGAGAATCAACGATGTAGAACATGCTATGGGTGATTCAACCAAGGACTCTGATTTGCATAGGAGGTGGTTAAATTGTTCCGTCTTCTCTTTCACTTCTCCCATGATGAGTTCTGCTAAGTACTTGGTATTTTATTATCTTTGAAATGGATTTGGATCCCAATTGACTAATAGCTATAAATCTCAGTGCTACACTAAAGATGAGATCAATGGAGGCCACCTTATCAAAAGCAAACCGTTTTTTTGGTGACTGCGACTCCATGAGTACCAAACTCCGTGCTATGACATATAAGGCTGAAGGAAAAGTTCGAGCACATAAGAATCAAGCTTCGTTTCTTTTGAGGCTTGCAGGAAGGACAAGTCCTAAAGGACTTCACTGCCTCTCCATGCAGTTGACTGTCAATTACTTCACCCTGCCACCTGAGGAACGGAGCTTTCCTAACCAACATAGGCTGCATGATCCTGACTTTTTTCACTTTGCTGTCTTCTCTGACAACATTTTAGCTTGCTCTGTGGTTATCAGCTCAACTGTTGCTGCTTCCGAGGTAAAGTGGATTCTCAACTCAAGTAGAATTGATCTTTGTTATTTGTTGTTCAAGGTAGCTTCAACACACGGACTCCATAAGACTGTGTTTGGTTCGGTCGGAATTGGAATTTTAATTCCAATGAAATTGAATATATATAATTTTAAAGTGTCAATTCCATCTTTCCCACTTTGGAATTGCGATTCTATGAATTTTTCTGAACATAATTAAATTGTAATTCAATTCTTATTCTAATTATACACATCCAAACAAGCTCTAAGGTTGTGTGGATGAGGAGAATTGGAGTTAGAATTCTAATTAACATTGGATTACTCCTGTTTGAAAAAAAAATAGTATTGTAATCTTAAGAAATTTGTTTCTTCTTTTTTCACTTAATTTAAGTGGAATTCAAACTAAAAGTATATACTTGTTATAAGAAAGGGTACTGACACTAGACAAATTAACAACTGGTAAATTAAAGGGAGGACCATTCCATAAGAATTCAAATTCTAAATCCAAATCCTTATTTTAAGTTCTTAAATCAAACAACATAAGAAATTGCCCCCTCCAATTCCTATGCCAATGTCAATACATCTCTAACTAAGCACACCTTAAGTGTTCTTCCATTCTCTTGTGAGTCTTCCTATCAAATCCGATTCCTACTAATAACACATTGATTGAAGTGGGGGTTGGGGTTGTCATGGCGGTGGAATACAGTGAGTGTTAGCCTCCTCGAAGGGGAAAAAATGATCAGTGTATAAGTACATCTTCCTTGAGATATTTTACCTTCCCAGCCCCTTTTTTTACTCATATTTACTTTTTTTTCTTCTTGAATTTACAAACTTTTGTAGTCTAAGTTCTGTAACTGATTTTCCGAATTTACATTTTCTTTATCTGTATTCACTATTAACATCCTAAACAGTTGTTTGGCGAGGCGAAGCTCTTTGAATAGAATTTGTTAACTTATTATTATATTCCGCACTAGCTTTTTTCTCAACTGTGTCCGGTTAGCAATTTGCAGGCACCAGAGAAGTTGGTTTTTCACGTAGTGACTGATTCCCTCAACCTTCCAGCAATGTCAATGTGGTTCTTATTAAATCCTCCTGCAAACTCCACTATCTATATAGAGAGTATAGAATCTTTTCCATGGTTGTCTTCGAACAAAAGGGTTGCACTGCAAAAGAAAGGTGGTTCCATTGATCCAAGATATACTTCTGCTCTGAACCACCTTCGTTTCTATTTGCCAGATGTTTTCCCTATGCTAAACAAGATTGTTCTGTTGGACCATGACGTGGTTGTTCAAAAGGACCTAACGAAACTTTGGAGTGTCAACATGAAGGGAAAGGTGAATGGAGCTGTGGAAACTTGTCGAAAAGAGGAACCTTCATTTCTCAAGATGGATATGTTCATCAATGTTTCAGATCCATTCGTGGCTGAAAGAATTGATCCAGAAGCATGCACATGGGCTTTTGGAATGAACATATTTGATCTGATAGAGTGGAGACGACAAGATTTAATTGGGGTTTATCACAAGTATTTGCACTTGGTATGGTTCAGTTATGTTAATCGAATTGAAGAAACTTTTATTTTTTATTTTTCTGAAACTTATGGTTGTGTTTACTACTATGGGGGTTGATGCAGGGGGAGAAGAGGGCAATTTGGAAGGATGGAAGTTTGGCATTGGGTTGGCTTACTTTCTATAACAACACGATTGGTTTGGACAGGAGTTGGCATGTACTGGGATTAGGTTATGAATCGGGTGTTTCGAAAAAGGATATAGAAAAGGCGGCGGTTATACACTATGATGGGATTATGAAGCCATGGTTGGATATTGGATTGGAGAAGTACAAAGGTTATTGGAGGAGACATGTAAAATATGAACATGCTTTTCTCCAGCAGTGCTATATTCACCAGTAATTGATTTTTTTTCAGATGATATAATGGTGGTAACTTGTATTTTTGCTTGAAGAGGAGGAGAAAAATAGAGAATTTGAAGTGTATGATTTGAATAGAAAAAAGTTAGGTAGGTATAAGAGGAAAGAATTATTATTGGATTGTACTATGTTTATTATGTTGTACATAATTAATTAATTATATATATAGTTATTAAATACAAATGGCTGACCATTTTTATTGTTTTTGTCTATAGAGGTAAGAAAGAATTATTGTATCCAAGAAAGTAATATTTTTTAATGCATTGGCTTGTATTAAACCACACTTACCAAGTATAACTGAGCAAAAAATATAGGAAAAACTATTTAAAATCATGTCTAAATTTGTAATACTAGTTTATTTTAAATCATAAAAACTTATTATAAAAGAATATTATTATTATTTATATAATTAATTTAAGAACAATAATAAAAACAAATTAGACTTAAAAAATATAATAGTTAATCAATTGATAACTTTTTTTTATTTATTGGTCGGACCGGCAAACCCGGTGAATCGTTTATCAAACCGGGTTGGGTAGATGAAAAAATCGGAAATGAAATTAATCCAGTTAAACCCGGTCAATTCGCCGGTTGAACCAGAAATTTAGCAGTCCGGGTTAACCCAGCGGGTTTATACTATTTAAAAAAAAAACTTCTTTTCTTTCTCACTTATCACTCTATCAGTTTCATCTCCTTGTTTTTTTGTTCTCATTAATTTACATATTTCTAGTTTCATGTGGATAGAATACTATTTTTAGTTCTAAATTTTTCCATTCACCTCAAACTCCACCTTATATTTGAACTAGTTAATTCCGTTTTTATTAAACTAAAAAAACTATTTAAAGTGGAATGGTAAGTTATAATTTAAACCTAGTTTATTTTTCAGATAAAGCGGAATAATAGTGATTTATAAAATTAGTGTTTATTTAAATTTTTATTTATGTATTAAAAAAATTAATATTAACATATCTATAATTTTTTTAATATTTATTTTATTATATTTTAAATTTTAATTTTCATTTAAAAAAAATATTATATATATAGAGAAAGAGGAGGGCATAATTGAAAAAAAAACAAAAAAACAAAAACTTGTTTTTTTACTAAATTCATCAAACAAGGGTTATTTGAAAAAACCCAAACTTTATCTAAATAATTCATTCATCAAGCAAGCACTAAGTAAGATATTCATAGTTTATTTTCTACCTTGTAGCTTGCGTCCTACAACTGGCTTATTTTCATTGCTACCTTCTTCTTCCCGGTTTCTTCCTTCTCCTCTACTACTTTCTCCATTTTTATCATCAGCAACCCCGATCAATTATCCCTTGTTTGTTTAAGGAAGTCCATTAATTCGGCAATCTGTATTCCGATAGTATTGATCTTTGCGAAGATCTCTCTGTTGTAATTGCCGAGGGAATTGCTCAATACGTGCTTAACCTGCTCATTGATTCATTGATTATTGATAACTCAATATTATTCTTCGTGACCTGGCCAAGGATTTTGTCCTGGGCCGATGCTATCTAGGCAGAGGCAGAAGCAGAGACAGTCAAGAGATTTCATCTTTCATAAGATAGTGTCAATGCCCTGTTGCAAGGGAGCAATGCAGTCCTGGATAAGGCCACGTATATCTACCTTTCCTTGAGATGACTTCTTTGCTGAATGAGGAGTTGATTGTTCGGCAGCTGACCTAGATTCTCTTGGAGATGGAGAGGATTGTGGAGAGGGCAGCTGATTCAATGCTGAAGATGTAAATTTGAATTGCTCAGTATCTGTATCGATTTTTGTAAATATTTCAGTTGTTGGTGTAGACGGACTGGATGCAATGGATGCAACCAGGGAAGTTGGCTGCTCTGTTGGGGAGGGTTGCTGCTCGACAGGTGAGAGTTGCTGCTCGGCAGCTGGGCTGATCGGTATTGAATTGACTGGAGTTGACTCGGGTGAAGAAGTTGAGTCGGCACTTTCGTCGAGTGAGAGGTTGCATGCATTCAAGCCTGACTCGAAGGGCAATGCAACCAATGCAATTGCACAGGCCCCAAAGTTTTCTAAATTTTTAGTATATAATATTAGAAAAATGATAGAGAGCGCGACTTGAGACAGCGACTGGGAGCGCGATGCCTACGTGGTGTGCCTACGTGGGTGACAGGTAGAATATTCTCTCTCCTTTTATTAATTATTTTCTCTTTCATATTATTAATAATTAGTTACTGGAGAGAAAATAATTAATCGTGAAAATAGAAATATTAGATAAACATTTATTTATAAGTAATAAAACTAAAAAAATATTAATAAGTCAATATAAAAAAAAATAATAAAAAAAAGAAAAAAGAGGCCATAAAAAATATTTGATAAATAAAGGATTTGAAAAGTCATAAAAATAAAATAAAAATAAAAGAGATAAATTCATAATTCAACTGATCATTGATATTAATTAGGGTTTAGGGTTTAGAATTTAATATTTAGGTTTTAGAGTTTAGGATTTAGAGGTTAGGGTTTAAGGTTTAGGGTTTAGAATTTATTTAAACATATTATTAAAATATTTAATGTGAGAATTTGTTATAAATTATTGATTTATTTTAACCGTTAAACTAAACGAGAGATAATAAATATCAAATAAATGAGTAAAATAATAATCGTGAGAATATGGATAAATGAGATAAATTAATTTGTAGAGATAGAGAGAGAAATTATTTAATAAGAGGAGAGAGAAATTAATTAATAAAAAGAGAGATAAAATAATTAATAAAAAGAGAATATTTTACCTGTCAACCCACGTAGGCATCGCTGTCAACCCACGTAGGCATCGCGCTCACAGTCGCTGTCTCAAAGTCGCGCTCTCTATCATTCCTCATAATATTATTATATTTATTATTAATTATATATTATAAAATATCTATTTTATCACATAATATCATATTCCTTTATATTTATTTATTCTTTTTATATTTATTTCCTTATAATATGTTAATATATATTTTTCTCTCTCCATATCATATAATAATATATATTACTTATTTCTGCTCTGTTATATATAATATAATAATTTTATATATTACTTATTTTTCTTTATTATATATAATATAATAATATAATAATTTTTTCTCCCTCCATATTATATCTAATATAGTAATATATTATTTTTTTTCTCTCGTAAATGTTTTATTATTTTTTATCGTTTAATATTAGTTTAATATTATACTCATTTTTTATTTATTCTTATTGTATTGATCACTTTTATATCACTAACCGTAATTATATTATTTATATTTTAGCCGCTTTCCATCCTTAATAATTTATATTTTTTTTTATCATAAATCCAACCTTAATTGTGAAAATCATATTTGAGGTTACATTTTAATGCTTTTAAATTATTTTTTTTATTTGTTCTTATTTTTATGTTTATCTTCATAATCTCTTCTCATTTTAAAATATCTATTATATTTTTTTTCATTATAGAGACATTATACACAATATATCACGAATGAATTAGTTATGATATCAACTGAAAAATAGTGTTTATAGTATAATGATTTAATTAAAAATTTTGCATCAAAAAATACAAGGAGTATTTTTGTGAATAAAATACTAGTTAATTAATAAATTATTCGTTTATAACTTATTATATTAATATTTTTGATATATATTTTAAAATATTTTTTTACTTTAGTTAATATTATTATTATTATTATTATTATTATTATTATTATTATTATTATACCCTTAGTGAAATATACGAGTATTGACGAAAGCATCTGAGCCATTCCACGAGTGCATCTAGGTCATCCAACACCTACGAGTGCATCTGAGTCATTTGAACATTGACGAATGTCTCTGGACTATTTAAGATTGATAAATGCATCTGGGACATCCGGTACCGGCGAAAACATCTAGGTCATCCAACACTAGCGAGTGCATTTGAGTCATCTGACATTGACGAATGTATTTGGGTTATCTAACATCGACGAATGTATTTGAGAGATCTGGGCATTGATTAATGCACCTGGGACATCAGAAAGAATTCAAGTCAATGTGGAGATTTGTTGAATAAGATTTGAATAATTGAGCTTTCTTAATGGGTCAGCCCAATTCTCTATTTGTTAGGGTTTCTGTATTAGGGTTTTAGGGGCCGAGTGTTATATAAACTCGTGTTATAACCCAAGTTTACATATATCATTTGTCAACAATTTTCTCAATAATAATCTCTCTTCTATGTGGACGTAGTCAAGTTCTATCTTAGTAAAGCACGTTAAATCTTTGTCTATTTATTGTTTACGTCATTCTCACGCATTCTGTTATAACAAACATGTTGTAAATCTTTGAGATAAATCTTGTTCTGATAGAGAATGGAACATTTCTGGTATTCCATGTAAACATGCCTTGAGAGCAATTGATGACTCTAGGAAGAGAATTGAAGATTTTGTATCTTATGGGTATAAGAAAAAACATGTATTTGAAATCATATGCCAACACCATGGAACAAATTCATTGGGAGAGAACGTGGTCTTCGTCGAATCTTCCAATTATTCATCCATCTATCTTTAAGAGACTGGCAAGTCGGCCAAAAAAGAATACAAGTAAATATATGAATGAACCTCCAATGAACTTTGAAAAGTTTGGAAAGCTGTCAAGAAAGGGGAGAATCATGCATTGTAGTGTTTGTGGTTCAAATACTCATAATAAAAGAGGTGCAAACAAGAAGGTTAAACATCATTGACAAATAATATTGTAAGTTAAATTCAATATTTTTAGTTGGTTAACATAATTTACATAAGTTTAACATATATGTATTTAAAATAAGTTTTGTGTTGTTAAGAATTTGAGAAGAACTAGAGAATTTGAAAGCATTGGAGTTTACCAAACCAATGATGGGGTCACAATTGAAAATCTAAGTTCAATTTAAATTATTATATTTTTATTATAATTTACAAATGTGTACTCTATTTTATAGCCTCAAAGATGAAGAAAACAAATGATTACCACAGTTGACGGTCAAACATCGCAATCCTTACCAACACAAGAGTGTTAGTTGATATTGTGAGATAATTGAGATTTGACATCACATAACATAAGTGTTATTTGATAGTGTATGAGAGTTTAGATTTAATAACTTGTTTGTATTTGAGATCTTTTAGATGTACAATATTTGAGAAATTATTTTTTTTAGGTTTATGAAGGTTTTTTTTATATTGTAACATGCTTTCTATTTTTGTGAAAAAATATTTAACAATTTTATTATTATTATTATTATTTTTCTTCTACTGTAATGTTTTAAAAAGAATTTGTTTAATTTTGTAATAGGTCTTTTAATTTTTTAAAAAGACTTAACGATTTGATTTTGATTTTTTTTCTTAATATAAAAAAAAAATGAAATTAATAATTTTTATATTTAATCTTTAATTTATGATTTATAATTTTTAATAGAATTAAAAATTAAATTATTTTATACATAATATTATGTTATATAAAAAGAAACAAAATAGTAAAAAAAATATATAAAAAAAATACTCAAATAACAAAAAAAAATAATAAAAAGAGATTAATTAATTAATTAAATAAAAATATAGAAAAAAATAAATATTTAATTAATAAATATTAAAAAATTAAAAAAAGTTAACAGAATTAGTTACTCACCAAGACTAAATTAACTAATTTTTAATAAACATTTAGAAGTTTTATATCTTGAACTGGTTATACAATTACATAATTCTAAGACAAGTTTTTTTCCATATAAATGTACCAATAAAGTAAGTAAAATATCTTCAAAAGCTTTCGTCTTCGCTGCTTTCGCCCCCGAAAAGTTTTTCCAATAATTTACTTCTTGTTTGAGGACTCAGTCTTTCCAATAAACTCTGATTGCAGCCTTCCCTTCCCCCTTGACTGTTACCTTCCCCATTTTTAACAGTATTATCAGCAGAATCTGCAAGACGTTTTGCTGTTCTACTAGCATCCGCGATACGTTTTGATGCTGCTGTCTCAAGGGATTTGGATATTTCGAGAAACTGAAAACCGAAAGATTCCAATGTTTTTTTTTATTTTTTTTAGAACGTTGGGTTCTGCTGCTCCTATAGAGTGCGACTAATCCCCGCGGGTTAAGCACATAGCCCGCAAACACACTTAACCATTTAACCAGGCGCAGTATTTGACGCCCGACGGGCTCGAACCCAAGACCTCATGGAGGCATAAGGGATATCCACCTCTTGTTTCCGCTAGGCTAGAAGAGAGGATAAGATTCCAATGTTGTAGTTGTCTCTTTGTGGAGATCGAAGGAATTCTTGAGCAGAGTAGACTGCATCCTGGTCATCTGATTCCGGATAATCGACAATTCAATAGAAGTCCTCCATACATCCTTAATGGCATTTGTCTGCGCCGAGGCTACGTCGGCTATTGCCTTCGAGATCGAAGCAGAATGCTCCGTCAGAGACTCCAACCTACTAAAGATTGTTTCGATACTCTGCTGCATAGGTGCAAGAGCATCGATGATGAATTGTCGGATATCTACTGTTCCCCGAGATGACTCCTCCGCTGCTGAATGAAGAGTCGATTGTTCAGCAGCTGATGGAGAGGGCTGCTGATTCAGCGCTGGAGATGTAAATTCAAACTGCTCAGTCTCTACATCTACATCGATGTCTGTGAATATTTCAGTTGTTGCTGCAGATGGACTGAATGCAGCCGGGGAAGTTCGCTGCTCTGTTGGGGAGGGTTGCTGTTCGTCAACTGGGCTGATCGGTATTGAATTGACTGGAGTTGACTCGGGTGGAGTAGTTGAGACGGGCACTTCTGTCGAGTGGGAGGTCAGAGGACTGGCCCTGGATGCATTGAGTGGTATCTGTGGCAATTGTGCAATGCCTTGCCTGAATCATAAGAGTAAACAACAAATTTAGAAAATGGAAGAGAAATCATAACAAGACATCAAAACCAGAGTAAAAAGGAAATAGATATTTACTGGTGTTCAGCAGCCACCAAAGAGAACCATATTGGACCAGTACTTCTTTCAGCTCTTGCACTAGTAGCATCTAAGACCTCTTGTGGAGAAATGAACCGCTCCCCAGAACTACCAGCAGCAACAGCAGACGCCTTTTTGAGGCGAGTCTTCCTCGTTTTTTTAGGTTGTTGTACCAATTCCGAAGCCACAGGATCTATACTATTACATACACTAGCCTTGCCTTTAGCTTTCCAAGATTGTCCATCACTGTTATTATTATTATCAGTAGACCCTTGTGAGATATATTTTGTGGATTTACTCCTGTCTGCAGCTTCTACCAAACAATTCAAAGGCTTCCAAAGGTCTTTACCTTCCTTCGATTCAGAGCCACCTTCTCTTTCTTTTATCACTAGTCTTGTCTCAGGAGAGCAACTACTCTCTTCATTTTCATCTGTAGAGTCCTCTTTATTAACATGATCTTTGTCGTGAGCTAAGAAAGATGCCTTTCTACCAACAGCTTTGGAACGTTTTCCTGTCAATGGGCTTTGTGATGATGGTGATACTCTAGGGGTACTAACAACTAGAGATTATAGCGATCTTTCCTTTCTTTTCGCAAGTAGTGAAACCGAAGGTATAACTTCTTCGGATGCCTTCACCTTTCTTCTTTTGAAAGGGAATATGTTGGCTCTCACATCTTGCTGGCTGTGGTCTGGCCTAATAACAGAAGGGAAAAAACAATTTAGAGTGAATTAAGAAACAAATTGAAGAGGAATAAACCG
The DNA here is from genome assembly GCF_907164915.1 of Impatiens glandulifera. Taxonomy (NCBI): domain Eukaryota; kingdom Viridiplantae; phylum Streptophyta; class Magnoliopsida; order Ericales; family Balsaminaceae; genus Impatiens; species Impatiens glandulifera. The sequence goes on along the minus strand of NC_061864.1, from coordinate 12,542,074 downwards.
ACTAAATCCAACCTCAGCTTTTCCAATGGCGCACAACCCAAATCTATATCGCATATAGGACAGCATTTTAGGTCCTCATCATCAAGCTTCTTATATATGCATTTCCTGCAAACTATACAGAAGTGGAATGTCTTGGTTTAAAGTAGCTAAATAAAAAAAATTAAATAATGGGGGTTAAATTCAAGCTTCCATAGAAAAAATGAAGCTTTTCATAGCCACAACTACATATACTGTTCTAAATTCCTTCACCAGAAGAAGAACCCAATAATGAACTTCATCGAATTCTGAAATATACAAAAAATGACACAAATACGATAGCCAGACCAAATATGAAGAAAGAATTCAGTATGAAAACAGGACAAATGGTAATGCTCACAAGTATGTAGACATTCGATAATGGCGGTCGCGTCCCTAAAGAGCTTATTGCAGAGTGGGCAGGTCATGCATGAAGCAATCGTCTCCGTCTTTACTCTCGCCGCCGCAGCCCGATTAGACATCTTGCGCTCCTCCTAAATATCCTCCCTTTTTCTAATCAATCTAAAACTCTAAGCACGTATACAGTAGGGTGCATGCTAGTACGGAAGCATTCGTTTCACTACACGTCCCACTCCCACCTGTATATTCAATCAGCAATAAACACGCAGTGAAAGATGCAACAACCCATTAAAGAACTAAGACGAATAACATGTAATCTGCTGTTTACAGACATATTACGCGTTTAGAGAGTTGGGAAAGATAAAAGAGGCAGATTTGAACCTGCAAAGATTGGATTTTGAAGTGAGATTACACAGATAGTTAGCAATGATCTCGAGAGACCCGGCTCGGGTTGAAGATAGATTTGGACAAAGCGCCGTAGAGAGAGAGGGGTATGAACCCGAGCAGTTCTCTCCCTTATAAGTACTGTATTTGTTTTCAAATCAACGAATGGGGTGAAGCTTTTGATAAATTGCGCAGGAGATGAGCGTACTGTAAGAATTTGCGCACCATTTTTCTATCTATTTGTGTTTGCCTTTTCTAGTTACACATATAGGGATTTGCCTTTTCTCGTTACACATATAGTGATGGGATGGCAATAATAGTATCAAAACTTAAATTTATAAGTGAGTATATTAATATTAATATATATTGACAGAGAGAGGGAATTTGGTTAGGAAATTCAGTGAGAGAATGATTTAGTATCACCTTCGGAAAATGTAAAAGTGGGAGAAAAGAGTAAGAAGATAGAAATTATTTGATTTTTTCAACGAATAAGATTATGACAAGTCATTCCCTCATCAAATTCTTTCACCAAATTTCCTCATCTAATCATTTCTCATATATATTTTATTAAAATTTAAATAACTTTTCAAATTCTACTTCTTAACTATCATTATTTTAACCATCATTATAAGAAATATAGAATTTATTTTTTCTTTACCCAAAACCATAATTCATGTCAACATTAACATCATTTTAATAAGTGTTTTCCTTATATCATGACTCTTCATTCTTTATTTTTTATTTTTCATTTCTTTTAACTCTATTTATATCTTCAACCTTCTCTTTCTCTCTACATTTTGTTCAAATTTCAAGTCTTCAATAATAATAATAAAAATAGTTATATTTATTTTTTAAAATTTGGTATTACTAATTTTAATGTTATTTATTATTTAATAAAGTTGTGATTTTATTCTTAACTTTTATAATCTTATACTTAGTTATTAACTTAATCTTTACTTCTATTTCTATTGTGTAGCTTTTTCTTCCGTTTTAGCAGCAACAAAATTATGATTTCTGTAATTTCTACAAGGCTATTCAAAAATGATATTTTTTTTTTTAGAAAAGTGTCTTAATAATGAATATTTTTGATGTTTAAGTATATTGTTATATCCATTTTAAGTTTATTTATATTTTGTAGTATGAATTAATTTATTTTACGATGAATAAATTTATATTGTGTAGTATGGATGATTAACTGTTGTTTAAAGATAAAATATTTATTAATATTTTTGGTCAATTATATTTGTAATATTAGTTAAAATATTAGATTTAAAAAATAATAATAAACTCAACGAATGTTTAACGAAAGCAATGCCACGAATTCTACGTGGCTGGGTAGGAGAGAGAAATAAAATTCGATATAAATCTTTTCCGACTTTATTTATTTCTCTCTCTGAAACTTCCCTAAAAGATAACTGTATGATAACGAACTATTTTATATTTCATGAAACTAGCACTGAAGCACCGAACCTGAACAACGCAGTAGATGAAGCACCGAACCTGAACAAATCACCCCTATTGAACTGAAAAGGTACCCGATTGTTCATTCAGAAAATAAAGTTTTGGGGGAAATATCTCAAAACCACCATTTCGGGTCCCGAAATCACCATTTCAGGACGAGATAATAGAATTTCGGGGGAAATGTCCCAAAACCACCATTTCAGGACGAGAAAATAGATTTTCGGGGGAAATGTCCCAAAATGTGTCCCGAAATCACCATTTTGGGACGAGAAAATTGTGGTTTCAGGACCCCATAGTTAGTATAATATTGATGTATGGTCCCAAAATGGTGGTTTCAGGTCCCGAAATGGTGGTTTCTCGTCCCGAAATGGTGGTTTCGGGAAAAGAAATTGTGGTTTCTGGTTCCAAAATGGTAGTTTCGGGACGTATTTTTTATAGTTACACTTTTTTTTCGCAGTGAAATTCTTAATGTTGGAATGACATTTTCCTTCGAATAACAACTTTTAAAATTCTACACATCATATGCCCACTTAACTGAATTCAGCATTACCAAGTTAGGGAGCAAAAATGTATGTGGTAAAAGGAAATACTTCAGCATTGATTGTGCCAAAAGTTTTTATGAAAGAATTGAAGGCCAAAAATAAGTTCCATCGGCCTACACCAATTCTCTTCACATAACGGAGATAGATTGTACAGCAAAGATTAATTTTGTTATTCGGAATAAAGAGGAATATGTGATAACAAGTATTTGTTTGGAGCACAACCATACATTAAGCCTTAAGAGGATACGCCATGTTATATCCTACAAAGTAATAGACGGAAATGTAAAGAGAAGATTGGATACAAACGATGAAGTTGGAATAACTGTTCAAAACATTTAACTGAGAAGATTAGATACAAACGAGAAGACGGAAATGTATGGAAACATGTTTTCCGATGAGAGAAAATGTAAAATTACATTACAGAAGCACGCAAGTTAAGTTTAGGGAGTGGGGATGCTGAATCACTCACTAATTATTTTTTAAGAATGCAAACCATGAACTCAAACTTTTTCTACCTTATTGATTTAGACGAGAAATCCTGAATTAAAAACGTGTTTTGGGCAGATGGTAGGTGCAGGGCTGCCTTTGACGATTTTCACGATGTTATCTCTTTCGATACAATTTATTTGACAAATTGCTATGACATGTTTTCCGCTCCGTTTGTTAGGGTTAATCATCATGTTCAATCCAATTTACTTGGATGTGGCTTATTGTCAAGTGAAGATTTACATTCTTTCACTTGGTTGTTTAGAATTTTGTTAGAATGTATGTATGGTCGACCTTCAAATGTCATAATCACATACCAATGTCGATCCATAGCGATTGCAATTGAGAAATATTTCCTACAACTCATCATCGTTTTTGTTTGTGGCATAAAATGAAGAAACTTTTACAAAACTTGGAAGTCATATTGAATATCATCTAATAAAGAATAGGCTGAAAACATAGTATATAACTCCATAAATATTCAATAATGCGAAGACGATTGGATTAGACTAATAGAAGATTATCAGCTGGAAGATAATGTCGGGTTGAATTCTTTATTTTTAAAAAGATCTAAATGGATACTTGTTTATGTGAAAGAACAATTTTGGGTCGGGATGTCAACATCTCAACGGAGTGAAAGTATGAATGCCTTTTTTGATGACTATGTGCAGTTCAAAACATCCCTCAAACAATTCGTCGAGCAATATGATAAGGCTCTGTTGAGAAATATCGAGAGAAAAGAAATTTGATTTTCAATCGTTTAATTTTTTATAACAATTGTTAGTGGATTTGTCTTTGAACGGAAATACCAAACCTTCTACACTCCAAATATATTTAGGTTGGTTTAAGAAGAAGTTAGAGGGTTGATGTTGTGCGACATCTCAGTCATTGAAGAGGAAAGGACAACTTGTATATTTAGAGTTGATGAAATCATTTTGGGGTTTAATGGAGAATATATAAGAGATGTTTCTTACAAAGTGCATTATACCGAAATGGATTGCAATATTAAATGTCAATGTCGATTGTTTGAGTTCAGAGGTATTTTGTGTAGGCATATCATGACTGTGTTGAAAAAAATGGGGGTGAATGAGGTATCAATGTGTTATATAATGGACTAGTGACGTAAAGATATTAAGAATGAGTATCAAACTATCACCAACATTTATGATTCAGATATGTCTGTGGAAGAAAAAAATCGTCATAATAGTCTAACTCGATTGATGCAAAAGGTTCAAAAAGTTGGAGTAAATTTTGAAGACAATTATTCTTTTTGGATGAACGACATAAAATGCTTAATGAAACAATTTATGTCACTTAATTATTGAAGCACACAGAAGCATCTAAAGACAAAAGCACAGAAACATCTCCATCTCCAGTTACATCCATTTTGATACACTCTTCTAAAAAAGTTTGAAGTCGAGGACGACCACTAACAAAGAGGAAACAATTTTTAATTGAGAAAATTCCTAAGAAGTCGTTTTCGAGATAAAAAAATGAAGGGAAATACGGCCACAAGATCAATAGTGTTGGATTCAACCCAACAACAACAATGGAATGATCCACTATCAGCTCAATTGTCCTTCACATCACTTTTGTTCTCGCAAATATATGTCGAAGATAATGCGTGTGGGGATAACATTCAACGAAGATAGTAATTATATGATCATGTTGTAACTTTGGGTTTTTTTAACATTTTGTCACATTGAATTTTTTATAAGATAATGCGCTCCGAAATAATGGTTTATCGTCCTGAAGTGGTGGTTTCAGGACAAGAAATGGTGATTTCAGGAAAAGAAATTGTGGTTTCGGGACAAAAAATAGTGATTTCATGACAAGATGTGGTGGTTTCAGAACAAGATAGGGTGGTCTCGTCCCAAAGTTATGTCACATTATCATGAAGACTAAAAATAAAAATTGAAGACTAGAAAATACCATAAATTTACATAATTAAAACCCTTTATAATCAATCCACACTATGCTACTTATTAGCATACAACTCATGAATATTCTCTTATAATTTGTACATATTTTTAAAAAAATATAAGTGAGAAAACATTAAAATAAAAGGAAAAACTATTTAAATCATACAAACTTATTATAAAATAATAATATTATTATATATAATTAATTTAAGAATAAAAAAAACAAATTACACTAAAAATTAAAGAAATGATAGGGAGAAAATCATGGTGAGGTAATAAGAGAGATTATAATGCACAATCTAATTAGTTAAAAAAATTATAAAATTTCTCTTTCACATCCCACCTTTTCATTTTTTTCATCCAATAACATTGATAAATTGGATAATTTTATTTATTTATTTTATTTTATAATTCAATCATTTGGTAAAAAGGTTAAATTGATATTCATCATCGCTACATAATACAATCACTGATGAAATACCAAGATTTTTGCAAAATTAAGAGACTGAAATGTTGTTTCTACTTAGTAATTATTAAAAAATTAATCTAACCAACACAAATTCAAATCAAGAAATTGTAAAAAGTAAATAAAATAAATAATGAGATACTCTCTATAAAGCAAAAAGGATTGATGATCAAGTAATAACTGCCACAAGTATATCATCAATTAGCTTACTACTTTCAGTTTCAGAATATGCCAAAATTGCAGATCAAACAACAAAGTACATTATAATCCTTGATAAAAATAACACAATCCCTCCCATTCAGGGTTCCTGTTCAGCACCATAACCTCGGCATTGTTTAGGAAAAGCACCAAATAGTTAACCGCGAAAAAAACAAAAATAAGAATAGATGCTCTAAGCGTGATTGTAGTTATGCAACTTGTAGAGTAGAACTTTACCAGCTGCATTTCCCATTGCCATAAAACCTCCACCGGGACTGAAATCCAAACATCGAGGGAAATGAAGTGGATGGTTTAGTTGCGGAAAGTTGGAGAAAACAGTGAAGGATGGAACATGAACCAGCTTCAGACTATTCTTCTTCATTGTAGAAGCAATGGCCAATATCTGCGCATCCTGATTGAATTTCATCAAGTCGACTTTAGTTGTCAGATTCTCGATTGTCTTCATAGGTTTCCTCTTTCCTCCTAAATACTCCTCCCTATTGTAAACATTCACTATACCACTGTCTGATCCAGTTGCAAACAATGACCCGTTTGGATTAGTACAAATAGACGTACCATGTATGCATCCTTCATCAACTCCCTTGTGGAAACAAGTCCTAGTCCTCAAATCCCAATGATAAACATGCCCATCTCCTCCTGAACTCAACAGATGTTCTCCGTTCTTCGCAAAAGCTATCGAACGAGCAGTTCCGTTCATCTTCAGTGTTCCAATCAGTTGTTTTGTTTTTGTTGAGACTAACAAGATATACCCTTCGTTTCCCAGGAAAGCGATTGTGCTTGAATCGGGAGAAACCTCGAAAAATTCAAGGCTTTTCTCCTCCCTTCCAGTAAGAGGACCTATTTTGTCTACAGTTGCTTTAACTAAATCAAAACTATAGAAGAATTTCCTTCTGCCAGATACGATTACCTGAGAACCTTCAGGTAAAAATGCAGCCTTTCTAATCGGACAATCGTCGAGAAAAATACTCTGTATTTTGGTATTCCTTTTACCGTCTATCTGGAAAAATCTCAGCTTTTTGTCAAGTCCACCTGTTAGGAGTAACTGGGCATTTCTATGGAACTGAACCGAGTTTATAGGACCGCTTGATCGATCTTCTTTATTAGCATCAACTAATCTCGAGTAACCAAGAATTCCAGGAAGGAGCCTTCCACCATTCACGACAAGATTCTCACTTGTTCGAAAAATGTCTGAATCTTCTTCTTCTTCATCTTCTTCATCAGAGCTGTTGTATGTCACTTGTGAATCCAGTTGAGCCCATTCTGTTCCTTGATTGAGTTTAACATGCTGGGCTCTTAAACGGGAGACATATGTAGAACCAGTGATCACCTTTTCTTTCTCATCCTTCCTCAATTTCCTTAATCTGTTCACTTTAGATATGTTTATATTAGTCTTTTCCTCCTCGTCATCCACCCATGCAGGTTTCAGCTCCTCTTCATCGCTTTCTGAAAATTCAGAATCTTCTTCATAAACAGGTAGTGAACTATCAGCGGATCCATCATAAAAGAAAAGGGCGGTATCTTTCTTAGTAGGTGCAACAGTTTCTTCTTCTTCCTCCTCATCACCATCCTTTCCAAATTCAACAGGGGTGTAAAGAGAACCAAACAGGAAGTTTTCCAATTTCTTGATTTCTTTCTTTTGTTCAAGCTCAATTTGCTTTTGTTCTTCACTAGGCTGTTTCTTCTTTCTCTTCTTTGCTTCCAGCATGACAAAATCAGATTCCTCTGCATCTTCAATCACCCGGTCAGTCTCCAAAGGTAAAGCTCCATCTTCGGGCTTTCTTTTAGCCTTTTGTTCACGGCCATTGAGAATAGCGTTTTGGGAGATCAAACTCATTGCAGAATGCAAATGAAATACACAGAGCTGTAAAAAGCAATAAATATATAAATAATAACATTGAACAACCCATTTTGAATTAAACTGAAGTTGGAAAAGAAAAGATAAGATAAGAATTTGATCTCAATGGCGGTAGTAAGTTGAACTATTATGTGAAGACTATAATAAGAATCAGAAATCGGTGAGGAATTCTATGAATTGTATTAATGGTTGTAAATACTGCTAATTTGAACTTCATGACCTTCCTAAAAGAAGAAGAAGAAGAGAGATTTACCGAAGTAGGGCTGCGTGAGGCGAGAATCTATCCGCCGGATAAAGAAGTTGAGGCGCCGTAGAAGAGAAGTTCCGGCGATGTTGCCGTCAAAGCTGGAGAAGAAATCCGGCCGCTGTTATTTGTCTAGAGAGAGAGAAAGAAATAGGTTTGAAGAGAAGATAGTAAACTGGATTAAAATCTGGAAACCTAATACCCGGCCCATAACCTTTAACCCAAGGTTTTATTACACTAACAATTATATGATTTATTTAATCAAATATTTAATATTTTAAAAAATATATATAATAATAAAATAAATATATTTTGATCATTTATATTATCAAAATTCATTTGGATATAAATATTTCGTTTAAAGTTTTAGTTTTGATATACGAGACAAACAAGTTTTCCTGTTTTAACAAAATATTATGCGTTAAAAAATATTAATAGTTTTCATGTATGACATTGTTACAAGATGTTTTTTATGAGAAGATTCCATATAATTTTGTTAGGAAAATTTTGAGAGTCAAAAATTTTATTCAAAATCTCATTTTTTTTTGATGAAACGCTTATTCAAAGCGAGTATATTGAATCGGCAACTCACTTATTTTTATATTGTCGATGGTGTTTTTTATGGAGTATTATCGTAATTTATTGGGTGATGTCTGAGTCTTTGGGTAGTTGCTGAGAAACTTGGATTGGTGCGACTGATATGACAGACATACATATTTGGGTTACCATCCCAAATATTTTTTGATAAACTATTTGGTTTGAGATAAATCATCGAACTTTCAATGATCGTAGTCGTCCGATTCGTATCATTCATAATGCTCTTATTACGACGTTTTCTAAGATTCGTTTCGGAGAATCAGTAGAGTTCGGGGAGTTAATTATTTTTTTAGATGATTTATAAACTCGATAACTTATTGAGTTACACTTTTTATTTTATTTCTTTTATATTTATTTTCCTGTCAGGTTGTTTGATGTGTTTAAATGAATTTTATCATTTTAATATAAATGTATATTTTAAAAAAATAATGAATTATATTGAATAAATTATAAAATTAAGAAGAAAAAATAACTTTATTTTATTAATATATATATATATATATATATATATATTATTTTTGTGAATTGAGCTCACATAATTGTAACTTAAATCTATCGTCTTGTTCGGTTTGAGTTATTCAAAATTTAAATAACTCAAACAAAATCAAATATCACATCACTCGATTCATTAACAAAAAAAAAATATTATCTACTCAAAATCATTTATTATTTTAATGATGATGTGATAATTATATTTTTTTAAAATTAAGTAAAATTCTGAAATAATACCCAAATCAAACATGCTCTAAAACTTAAATCAATTAAATTAAACCATCCAATAACATCCCCAATCAAACTTTGTCACCATCATTACACTTGCATCTATTTATTTTTTCAATGAATGCTTGGTTCATATTATATCATTTCAAAACTTCAATAAAACACTTTAAATTTAATTTTCTTGGTAAAAAAATCCAGTAGTTGTTTTACATTTTAAAAGTAAATCAAACTACAAACTCATGCATTTACAATATTTGTTAAGAATAATCTAAAATCCAAATAAAATATTATTACACCAAACCATATTATAAATTTGCATATCCTAGTCATTCAAGGACCGGTCGATCAGGTTGCATCCAACAGCCATGCTCGCTCATGATCATGCCCTTATGTTGCTCCTGCCACCAATAAGGTGGGATCATATACTCATCCTTTAGAAAATCAGATGACTTGTTCACAAGTGCTCGATCACGCTCAATCGCAAGTTCAAATTTCTTTCCCTTCCCATGGTACCTATAATACACCACGAAAATCGAACTTTAAACCTTTATTCTCTTAATACAAACTTTAACCTATGAAACTATCTTTTTACCCGGCTAACAAATGGAGATGGACTTCCAAGTTATGGGCCGAAGCCAGATCCGCATCGTGCTTCAAGAAAGGAGATTTACTATGGTCTAACACAAGTTTTACGCCTACATGAGAGTAACTCCACGGAAGTCCACATGCAGCCTTCATAATTACAAGTGGGGTTCCCTCATTGAAGACTACCCCGGGTGCCTTAGGCACCACATCGTGAACATTAACCACTCTCAACACTTTTACCCCGAGCCACTCTGCCCGCTCTTTGAAAGCAATGTTGCCCACCCGAGGACCCGCAAAGGAAAACACGCAAACGGGTATAACACGCCCGTCTAGTGTCAGGTTTACGCCCGTTTCCGCAATGTCATAAGCACTTAATATTGCTAACGCGCTGCCCAGGCTGTGCCCGGTGATCGTTATGCTTAGCTCCTCGTTTGGATATTGGTTTATGAGTTTTTTTATCTAGCTAGTTCAAAACAAGGTTTGAAAGAGTGAAGAAGATTTGAGAAACTGATTGTTTAATAATATGATTTTATTTTTAAAGAAAATGAATTATTTGATGTTATTGAGGTTAAAAATGATTATTCTTTATATTTAATATTTTAAAATTAATATTTTATTATATTATTAAGCCATTGTTAAAATGAGTGATAATACTAATTTTCTACATTTAATGGAGATTTATAGTTCAGTGCATAACTTAGCAATGAGTTTGAGTTTTTACATTTTGTACCATATAAAAAAAAAATTATATATATTTTTCAACTATTTGAAGTATGCATGGTAACACTTGTTACTTGTTATATAACTATTAAAAGTTATATATGTTCAATAAATATGGCTTGTTCCATATTAGTTATTTTAGATTTTTTAGGATTTTATTAAAAAAAATTATTTAATGAAAAATTAAGTTATTTAAGTTTTAATTTATTAAATTCCTATAATGTATTTATTTTAATATAAAGTAAGGATATTTTAATATTCCATTTGATTAAATTAGTGACTCCATAGTTAGAATAATTGTAACGTGACATAGAAAGAATTTATAAAAACTATATAACATCTCTAAAAAAAAAAAAAATCTCAAAAAAACCCTACATCAAACTAGCTCATGATTATAAATATAGAGATATTTTTATTTAATATATATATATATATTGATCATAAATATAGTTGACTAGTAGTTAAAGTTTTTGTTAATGTTTTATATTTGAGGTGGTTAGTTTAATATAAAATAACATTGCATCAAACCATGATCTACCAACAAATAAGCATCTAATAATTCTTTATTTTGTAATTAACATTTGCATCATCGAAAATGACATAATCCTAGTTTATTTTAATTGATATTTTTTAATATTGATTTGAAATTTCATTTCAACACATGTTGATTTAAAATTAGTTCTGGGGTTAGGTAGTTGGATATTTTAAAATTAATTAAAAAATTATAAAAAAAAATAATTGAGTTCTATTTAATTTACCTCTGATAAGATTTGGTCTCTGGCCGATAATTTGCAGAACTGGCAATTCTCGTCTTTATCCGTGTACAAATCAAGAAAACCCGATTCAGCCTTAACGGACAAGTCGGGGCAGGGTATTTTATCCTGAGAAACCGGTCGTAAAAAGTCCATAAGATCCGATATCCATTCAAGTCGGGTTACGGTTCCTCGCCACGAAACCGCAATGTCGCGACGCCCGAGCCGGCGGGTAGTATCGTCGTCGGAAACCGCAACGTATCCAATCCAGTTCGCGTTCTTACTCCAAACCCTAGGCCATCGCGATTTCTTGAAGAAATTGGGGAGATTAATATTCGAGGTTGCGTAGAGATAACGTGAAACAGTGTAACCGATCTGAGGCGATGAAAAGGATAGCCGGGAAAAGAAATCGCGGCGACTGAATCGGCAGCTACCGCAGTATTTGGAGAATGGATTGAAATCGAAGGCGTCGTAACAGGATTGAGCCATCTCGCCGTAGCGGATTAACTCGGATCGTAGAAGCGGGTGGAACGGGTCGATTAGTCCTTCCCAATCGTCTTCTCCGTTTAATTGACGCCAACAGTCGGCGATGAGTTGTGGCGAATCGTCGGCGGCGGCGGCGTCTGTTTGAGTGTATGGTAAGAGGGATGGGCTTGATCTGTTATCCTCCGGCGAGACGCGGCGACGGGAGGTTGATAATCGATTTGGTAAGGGTTTTTGACAAGTTGGAAATGGTAAAGAGAATGATGGATCTGGTTTAGGGTTTGGATTTGAAATTAAGCTTGATCGGAGGGAAACGAGAATTGTAGAAGAGGAAGCCGCGGCCATTAATCCTGGAAATTTGATAATGAAGATTGGTTGAAATTGAAATTAATTATAAATATATATAGAGCTCGTGACAACTAATGTTCTTAAACAAGGGAAGCATGTATCATGTATACTGGTTGGTGAGGATATATTTTTATGTGTACATTACTATATGTTGATTAAGGAATAAAGATGATGGAGCTGTACACTGGATTTTTTTTTTTTATAATGTTCGGTTTCAATTCTTTTATGGATACGATTAATTTCCGCGGGTTAAACATATAACCAAATAAACACACTTAACCATTTAACAAAGCACACAAAATTTTTCGCCTACCAAACTTAGGACTTCAAGGAGATCAGATATATTCATCTCTTGTTATTGTTAGGCTAAAAGAGGGAATAAATGTGACAACGAATTAAGCATAGAACCCGCAAATACACTTAATCATTAAGTAGACGCAGAACTTGTCGCCCGAAGGACTCGAATATACGATCTTAACTGAAAATTTATAAATTTATTAAATATAATTATGTAATGGAAATATTATATCTAAACAAATTTATTAATGAATAAATTTCGACATTTGTGGCGGACTATTTCTGATATTACTTAATTATATTTTTTTTTCTCTAATTTTAAAAAAATGCTAAAATAATGTTTGTTTACTGGTTTTTATATAATTTTTTTATTTAGTTGTTTGATATCTACCTCAACTCTCATTATTTTCGGAGCAGGTCAAATTTGAAAAATCTTTCAATTATAAAACAGCTAGACTGTCTGAACACCTTCCAATTCTAAAATAGCTGGCTACCATCATATTTTATTGTAAAATGTTTTTTTTTACAATATATATTTTTATTTAATTATTTTAGTATAAAATAAAAATCAATATATATGTATATTATTCAGATTAAAGATAAAGATCATCTCTAATAAATTATCTATGAAAATGAAATGTCAGAAATTTACATATTGGGCCATTTGATAATGCCTATCTCTATTTCCAGCTATTAGCCTATTTCTGAGTTTGCCAACCGATAAATAATTTATGCACTTATTTTTAGTTACATTGATTATATATAAGTTTAATTAAAATTAATTTTTAATTTATTAGTTGTTGTTGATATGTATATTAATTTTATATTATTTATATTTAAAAAAAAATTGTTTAATTAAAAATATAACATTTGATTATAACTAAATGCTACAATAAAGATAAATAATATTTTAAAGATAATTTTTACATTAGATTTGAAGAGTTTAATATTAATTAATAATAATCCGAAAATCAGAATACTACTAATGTGTTAGATTCTCTTCAAGATGTCACAATTTGAATGCTAAAGAATTTTAAATAAACTAATTTTTACCCTCATAAATATATATTATATATTTATAATATATGTTTCATTTTAACTATTAAATTAATTATTTTATTAATTAAAATATTAAAATAATTATTTGAGATAAGTGATAAAAGAAGAGTTAGAAACTGATTGCAGCTGACTTAAACATGTTTAAAATGATATCAGACTAGTTTCAAATAGTTAGAATTATAATTTGGACAACAAATAAATTTTGATTTTTTTTTTATAACTTAGGTATAAAAACATCTAAAAATGAATGATTAATAAAGATACAATTAGAGCATGTTTGATAGACTGTTTTTTAGGAATTTTTTTATAGTTTTTAAAAAATAATTATTTTATACTATTATTTTAACTATCAAATTACTAATTTTATCAACTAAAATATTATTATTTTATTTTTATTAAATTTAAAAAGTCATTTTAATAATTAAACTAACTAAAATCTCAAATAATCTATTTTTTTATTCAACAATATTTTTGAGACAAAATAAAAATGTAAAGACCAAAAAATAAGAACAAGCAAATTTAGAGGAATGAGTGTGAATATGATAACGATGAATCCTATATATTTAAGTAATTAATAATAATAATAAAAAGTTTAAAGAAATAAGGAGTTATAAGTCAGAGAAATAAAATACTTCTGAAACAATAATTGAACTATTTATGTATATTTTAAGATAAAGTTATAAACAATTCAGTTTGGTTGATTTGTAAACTGAAATTTTCTATCAACCAAAAGCATTGACATTATTATGAAAAAAATCTTAAGTTGAGTTTTGTTTTGTTGATATTTTGATTTATTCGTCAAAAACTAATTAGAATTACTTAAAGTTAATATATAATAATAATAATAATAATTCACCTAATAAAATACAAAAATAAATAGTTAGTGTTATTTATAAATATAGGGAAAGTAAATTTGGAAACTAGACGTGAAAGAAGATGATGTGACAATGTGATTAATTGAAAAAATAAAATAAAAATTCTATTACTTTCTTTTCTCTTATTTTTTTATTTTTAATTTATTTTCTCAACCAATACCATGATGTCAAAAAGAAAAATTCATCAATTAATGTTATTATATAAGTATTAAATATTCTAAAATAATATAATTGTCTAGGTAAGAATGATGTTTTGATTTTCATTTAATAACTTAACTTAAAAATCAATGATTGTAGCTAGCTATTAAATGCACATGATCGGCTAAATGGTAAGACAAACTAAGCGTACTTATAGGAGTGACCACCACTATTGGGCACCTAAGAAACTAGGCTGACTTAATGTTTAAAGAATTAAGTTATTTAATTTATTTTGAAATTTAATCTATAACCCACTAACCCTATTTTATAATAATTAAGAAACTCTATTAATACTAAATATCAATTTATTATCATAAATATATATATATATATATATCTAAATTAATCACTGTTTTAATCCAATAAATTCTAATATTTTAACATTAAACATTATTATTGTTATATATATATATATATACACGAGTGAAACCTTATTATTATTATTATTAAATAGGAAATTGTTTTTGTTCTTCTCTCCCTTTTCTAATTATTTGGACGTTTCATTTAATTTTTTTTCTCTTTATATTCTTTAAGCATAAAACAATTCATTTTTTCTATTTTTAAAGTGAGGTGTAATTTATTTTATAAATAATTTTATTGTGTAGTTTCATATTTAAACTTTTTAATTTATTTTATATATTAATTTGATCATATAACAAATGTATTATTTTGTAGGGGTACCAACAAATTATTGCCTAGATACCCCAAATAAGAGGCCGGTGCTGCACGTGTATAAATAAGGATGATTTTTTACAATATTTTATTTTATCATGGGTTTCTGTAAATAAAAGAAAACAATATTCGTTTTTTTTTACAGTGAATTAGTTGCTGAGAATGAGCAGAAAGAGAAAAGTAATATTTATTCATAAATAAAGTTAATGAAATAATGATCAAATGCTTATTGTTTGGGGGCATAAATATTTTATACAAAATGTATAATTTTAAAAATGGCTTGATTAGTCCATCTCCATCAGAGGACCACAACTAATCATGACTCAACAAAAACTTTTTAACTTGTTTTGAGAAGCTTTTAAATGAAAACTTATATTAAAATATTCAATTTTCTAACCTCAAGCCACAAATCTCTTCCCCACAACTTTAAAAAATATCTATGTCAATTCACACCAAAAAAGCGACAGTTACCTTCTTAGTATGCATCACAATTAATTTTGTTAGGAAAATAAGAAAGAAAGGGACATAACAAATTGACAATTACTTCAAACTTGTGGGAAATACTATGAATGAATCTCATTCTCAATCATATATCAACGTATGGATATGATTTGATCAAAGAATATACATCTTTCTAATAACATATATATATTTTTTTAATATTTAGGGTAAACAAATGGATAAAATCAATCCGTTTTGTCCGATTTGTATTAAATTTAAACTAAATTTATCAGATCCGTACTCAAACCATTTTACTAATTAATATGTATCGGATATGAATTGGATTAAATATGGTTTGAACCAGGGACGGACCCAGGATTTTGACTTTGGGTGGGTTTGAATTTAATGTACTAAACTGTATAAATATATATATGAAAAATATTATAATGTTTAAATAAGTTAAGCTTTACGAGATTTTACAACATAAAACTCATTTATAATAGAATCTACATTTATATTTTAGCTAAATCTCGTTCAATATAAAGTGTTAAGAAGTCGACAAGAAAATCATCTTCCATTTTATTGTGAAGTCCCATCTTCACCTTATTCATTGTTAATAATGATCGCTCAGTAGTAATAGTAAAAAGGGAGCTAGAGAAAACGCATCTCAGATACATCAATTAGTAGGTATGAGGGGATTAATGTCGGATCCCCAAAGACAAATGATTGATTTACGTGAAGAACTCTAGGTAATGTTAAAACCAGACGATCACTCAATAGTAGTGGTAGAAACATGTAATGTTAAAACAAAATGAATTATGTCCGTTGTTAAAACAGAAAATTTGAAAACTTTTACTAGATTGATTTTGGATTGTAAATACCGCAGATGGAGAATTTTTACTAGTTTGACGATCTCTTTTTTTATATACCTATACACAATTTTTAAGATTGAATATTTTATCAAACATTGTTTAAGAACGAAAAAATATTTTAAAAAATAAAAATAAAAATTTAACCGAACAGTTAAAAATTTAGAGTACAATGATGAAAAAGTAGAATGAAAAAAAAGTAATACTAACAATATAAATTCTCAAAATTCTACATTAAATCAAACATACATAAAATCAATTATATATATATATATATACTTAAATTGATGATTATACCAACTAAAAATATGAGAAGTATAAAAAAAAGTTGTTTGTTTGCAAACGAGTTATTGAATAAACTAAAATTAAAATCAATAGTAAACTATGAAAGAATTATAATATATATAAAATAATTGAAATATATATACTAATATATTTGGAAAGAATTAGATTTTTAATTTTATTTGATATATATAATAATTTTTAAAAAAGATTTTTTTTTCTTCAGGGATGGCTTAAGCCCACCTCAGCCCCTTCTTAAATTCGTCCTAGTTTGGACAATACAAACTAAAAAATATTTATATATTTGTAAATGTCAACGTGAAATTATTCAATAATTTTAAATTAATTGGATTATTCAAATTAAATTCAAATTAAACTCAATTCGAATTTAATTCAAACCGAAATAGTTAATCCAATTTTGTAATTCGGATTCGGTTCGGATTAATCCGTTAAATGCTCCTCTCTTGGATTAAGAAAATCTAATTACTTAATTTATTTTATTATTTAGTGTTTTAATTATAAAAAAAACAGTATTAAATTTTTAATGTTATAATTAATTTTGTTTATTTATAAATTGAATCTGAAAAAAAAATCTTATTTACTAAACGACGCAGAAATAAATAAAATAATATATTATATTGAAGTAAAATATAATTTAAAGAAAAAAAATTGAAAAATGTATTTTTATTTAGATAGTTTTGATAATTTAGATAATTCTAATCCAATTCGAATGTAATCCGATTCGCACTCAATCCAATCCGATCTCAATCAAATCAGAAATATCAAATAAGAATTAGTATTTCGGATTCGAATTGAATTTCAAAATAATATATTATATTGAAGTAAAATATAATTTAAAGAAAAAAAAATTGAAAAATGTATTTTTATTTAGATAGTTTTGATAATTTAGATAATTCTAATCCAATTCGAATGTAATCCGATTCGCACTCAATCCAATCCGATCTCAATCAAATCAGAAATATCAAATAAGAATTAGTATTTCGGATTCGAATTGAATTTCATATTATAATTCATCCAATGTTAAACTTTACTAATTTCCCTTCTTTTAACCAAGAGCAGATCTACATATTAACCTATTTAACCCAGATAGTCCACTGACCCAAAATGTGAGACATTTTACGGTAAACTTCACACATTCTATACCTACATTTTAAAAATGAGATGATTTTCAAATAAGATTGTTACATCTACTTAATTAGATGGGCAAACACACACAATAAAGTTTTAATTGTTAACAAAATCATTAAAAATGAAGAAATAAAACTAAGAATGATATTGGGATATACAACTTTATAACAAAAAAACAGCTATTACAGTTCATGAAGCAAACTGAATAAAGAAAATAGAATAACTAATATATCAACGACAACAATATTATAGAGACACTTTCTGTATTAATCTTAATAGTAGTTGTTAATTGAAGAGAAAGAATAATTAACTTCTTAATAGTAGTTGTTAAATATATGATTAAATATTTTTGCTAGTAGTTGTTAATTGAAGAGAAGGAATAATTAATTTCTTTTGCTAACAAATGGTAACCACTTTAATCATTTGAGTCTATTTTATAATTTTATTTACTTTTTGGTAGAACACTATAATTGCACAACTTTATCCAAATTAGCACATGTTTTAAAGAGGGCCTAATTTAAATGACTATCTTAAATTTTAACTAAATATTTAAACAAAAACATAAACTTTGAAGATATATCAATCATTCATGAACTTACTTTATGTTTAAACATATAATAATGCAACCAATTTTAATTTTGATAATTTTTTATTATATATCCAAACTTACTATTTAATGTTTAAATCACTTTATTTTTATTTTTAAAGTAAATTAACATAATCACTCAGTGTCATGATTTATAACTTGCTTCCTGACATTTGATGTTTATTTTTATTTGAGTTATTTTGATGGTTTAATCCAAAATTACTAAATCAAACAAAACACTAATCAACTCTAAAAATCACCAAAAACATAAACTCTAATTAAATTTAAATATATTTCCCACTAAGACTTGTAAGCTTTAAATTATCTTATCTTATTATTCCTCTCAATAAAATTTATAAACTATCATTTAAAAAATTTGAAGTCAGAATCAAATTAATTATCCCTCGAGATTTTTTTTAATAATTATATATACTAATTATTTTATTATTGCTGATTATCAAATTTGATTATATATATCACCTTATTGCTAACCCAAAATCATTTAAGAAAACATAAAAATAAAGCTGACTTGGAAGAAACATAAAAAACACAAATCCTTAATTATTTCATTAATTTTTCTCAATCAAATTTATGAACTTTAAATTGTATTATCTATTTTATTATTAACCTGTTAATTTTTACCAAATATTCAAAGACTCATTAATATCTAATATCTAGTTTGATATAGTTTTATTTTAAATTTATTAAATTTATTTTTTTAATTATTTCAATATCACGTCACTAACATTTTAATATCATATAATAATTCATTTCATCAACAAAATATTAATATATGTTTAATTTATTTTTATTAAATATAAAAAAAAACATTTTAATAATTAAATCAATTAAAAAATTCAAATAATTTTGTTTTCTTTGTCAAACAAAATTTTTAAATAAAACCCAAAAAATCCTCAAATAACCAAAATGAAACAAACTCTAAACCTACCACAATAGTATTATGAGTTTTTATTTTTATTCTTTTATCTCCACAAACTTGTTATGGTTTATTAGTATTTCAATTTCTATGTATATGCTTACCTAAAAACATATACAATAATGTATTTTAAACAACCAACAAAAAAAAAACAAAGTAGCCCAATAATAAAATATAAATTTGAGAATCCCACGTGATATGTCAACTCCATCAAAGACATCATGTTTAGCCAACAGGATTCCTATATGCCCAAGCTATATAATCAATTAAATTGTAGATAATCTTTTCTTAATTCATTAATTATTAGTCTAATTAGGCTTTTCACTTGTTAATTAATTATAAATTTCAAGTTCAGTTCAATGTTTCATTGAGTTACTAAATATATGTCATTGGGTATGTTTATAGCGACAATTCTTGCCATTTTTTTATTCATTTTATTTTCCTTTAGTAATGTCTCTCATGATTTAAAAAAAAAAAAATAAGCAAAATTTTAGCAAATACATATATATGTTTTCCTTGTAAAAATGTTAGTATAAATATTGAATAATCATTCAATAACATTATAATATTTAAAATAATAAAGACAAAATAAATGATAATAATACTATATATATTCGGAAACAATATCCTTAAATCAAATCAAAAATATAAAAATATTATTGATCTAGCCAACTAATAATAATGGTCAACATATATATTTTGAACTCTTATACATATTTTAACTTTGTATTTTTAGGCTCGGTTCTATTTGGGTTATTTAAAAAACTCACACAAAATTTATTTTTCAATCAATCACTTTTCACCAATCACAATTCACATCACTCATATCATTAACCAAAATAAAAAATACCATCTATTTTAAATTATTATTTTTTATTTTATTTATAAATATCAATACCCTTTAAATCTTTTTATCAAAAAATAATAATTATTTTCTTAAAATCATCACCAATTATCTAATTTTTCTCTCTTAATTTTTTAAAAAACTCACAACCGAACAAGGCCTTAGAAAAATAATTATATTATTAATAAAATTTATTTTTGT